>NC_135718.1:26547167-26847167 GCF_964656455.1 Halichoerus grypus | reverse complement strand
AAAAAAGGAGGGGGGATCAGGATGAGGTAAGCACTGAAGAGAAGGCCTTCTGTGTAGGTCCCCTGGGCCTGCAGGCGGGTCCTCAGGAAGTCCTGGGAGGTCAAGCCTGGCACAGGCCTCAGGCGGCCCCCAGGGCCCTCACAGCCAGTGTCCACTCTAGGGCAGAGTGGCAGACCTTTTGGCTGAGAAGAGCCCAGTCTTCCTCCCTTTTCTGGGCCTTGCCACGGCTCCCTGCTTGTTTTCCCCGAAATAAATGGACTGAGCATATTGGGCCGGCAATAACCCCTTGAAATCAGTTGTTATCACAGTTAACAACCAGTTTGGCTTCAGTTCAGGCTGTTAACTATCAAACCACTAAGTGCCGGTAATGATTGATTCTTGGCCAGTTGCAGCTTGAGTGGCTGTAAAACCCCATCAGCGAGGGCTCTGTGGAGGCAGCAAGGCGAAGATAAACAAGGTGGTGGGTGCTCTAGCCCAGCCTGGCCCCACCGCTCTGGGCTCTGCTCCCATGGGTCCCCAGCCCGGGGTCCTGCCAGAAGTCAGCCCTTCCCAAAGCGCTGGGCAGCCTCGAGGACTCCCACCTCCCAGCCACCTCTCCACTGCCCCCAGCCACCACCACCAGGCATCTCCCTCCTCTCTGTAAGGCAGGTCTGGCTCTGCGGACAGCCCACCGCTTCTCCCTCACGGCCACCACGGCACAGTTCCATCCACCACGCCAGAGACCTCGAGCGTCCCTGGCCCCGGGGGGCTGCAGGAATGGCTTTGGCCTAGCCAGTGACCAGCCGCCGCTCCGTGGCCAGGATCACAGGCAGGGAGAGCCTGACATTCCACCCCCACCCCAGACTCCCTCCTACCCTATGGCTTCCCCCAGGAATTGCTCTCAAACAAATGAAATGTGGGCAATTACTGGGCTGGGGGCTGGACAGGCGGCCGTGCAGATGAAAGCGTTTCCTGGACGGTCTCTTCATTTGCATGGCATCAGAAGCTGCTCAGAAGGTGTGACTTTTCCCACAGTGAGACCCGAGCTCCTTGCACAATAAAGCCAGGCTGCTCACCCAGAATTAATTAAAGGGGGAGGGGAGGGGATGGAGCAGAGGAGGAGGCACTAAGAGCTGGGGGAGCTGGAACAGAGATGTCTAGAGCCCCTCCCCACATCCCCGGTGTCTATGCGCCCGGGAGACACCTCCTCTCTCCAGAGCCCCTCACCCCCATAGCAAGCCAGAGGAGGTGGCATGGCCAGAGCCCAGGGTATCCCCAGCCTCTCTCCTCCAAGGCTTCCCCTTGAGTCATGGAGCTCCTGGTCCACCTGGATGGCCTGACCCTGGAACCTGCGGCTTCAGCTCTGAGAGGCCCACGTGGTTAGGAAGCCTTGGGGTGCCCCCCACTCCAAGGAAGTGCCGAGGAACAGAGGCCCAGAGGGAAGAGGTTTCTGGATTGGCCCGGTAGCTGCGCTGTCAAAAGAAGGCAGCAGAAACGGCCAGAATGGGAGGCCTCAGTTATGAAGATGGGGCCAGCTCTGCCCTCAGGAGACCTGCTGCCTCTGGGCTTGGGCTGTCCCTCGATGTGCTGTGATGCCTGGCTCTCCAGTCCACATCCAAACACACAGCTCCCTGCCCACCACAGGCCAGCCCTTGTGCCCACACCGTGACCTGCTCCATCATCGCCCTAGCGCGGCCTGGGCTTCCTTCCTCCACAGCAGGTCCATCTTGGGCCAGTCCTTCTGACCCATGAGCTGTTGCTTCTCCTCCGGGGCCAGAGTCTGAGTCCTGCTCTCCACCCGTGAACTTCCCTCCTGGTCCCCTGCCCAGCTCCTCTCCCTCTGGGCCCCATCTCTCCAGGGTCGGCAGCCTCTCCCAGGGCCATGGTCCCTGGGCCCTGGTGCAGCACCTGAGCTCAGCAACTTCCGCTCACAGCTCTCTACCAGAGCCTCAAAAGTCAGCACCGCTCCGTGTCTCAGTCACCAGCACCGGTCTTGGCGGTCTGCCCTCCAGCGTAACCCCACCTTGGGCCCTGGCAGCTGCTTTTCTTTCATCCGCTGGAGCCTGATACTCAGAAAGCACCAGCTCTGGCATCTCCAGCCTGTCCTCCACACAGATCTAAACACACACACAGAGGCACTTTTTAAAGATTCATTGAGGGGCGCTTGGGCGGCTCAGTCGGTTAAGCATCTGCCTTCCACTCAGGCCATGATCCCGGGGTCCTGGGGTCGAGTCCCACATCAGGCTCCTCACTCAGCAGGGGCCTGCTTCTCCCTCTCCCTCTGCCTGCCACTCCCCGCCCCCCCGACAAATAAAGAAATAAAATATTAAAAAAATAAAAATAAAGATTCACGGAAACCATGAAAGCAGCTCTGGTCCTAGCAGAGCCCTCTTTTCTGCCCTAGAGGTGGCTAGGGGAAGTGTTGGCAATGACTCCCCCAAGGAGCGAGGAGGTCCTGGTCTGAGAGCTCCCAGGACCAGCTAAGAGCCTCTTCTTGCCCCTTTCCCTGCTTCTGTCCCATCAGGAGAGCCCCTCCGTAACAATGACAGGCACAGGTCCTAAGTCAGGCTGGAGGGAGGCTCCAGTGGGAACTGGTTAGGGTTAGGGCCGCCCCGGCAGCTGGGGAAGGGGGAGGGGCCGACCCCCACAGGACTTGCTCTCCAACACACATTTTTAATAGGCAAGTTAAATAAATATTTCAGTCATTTAATAACAACTAATACACATCCACCCCCTCCCCACACCCAGCCTTAAAAAACCTGCTCTAAGTCCCCACCCTTTCCTCCCTGCCCCCGCCTGGGTGTGGGGGGGAGTGGGCTCCCGGCTGCCCAGCCAGCTTGTCCTGCAGGCGCCGGGATCTCAGGAGCACCTCTGCGGGCCTGGAAAAGCCCCCCGACCCGGAGGGAACCCCGCCAGAATCCCAGTCTAGGCCACTACCGGCCTTCCCGAAACTGAAGAAGACAGACACCACAGCCAAATGGAATACAAAAATAGAGCCTCTCTTTTGTTTAAAAAAACAAAACAAAACAAAACAACAACAACAACAACAAAAAACCCAACGGCAAACAATTATCAAAGGCTAGAACCCGGGGCTCCCCCAGCTCCTCCCCAGCCTTCAGCAGCGCGGACCTCGGCTCCCGGAGTTTCTCTGTGCTCCCCCGCGAGCAGCGGCTCCGCGCGGCGGGGAGGGCGGCGGCGCCTACCGGGGCTCCGGGGCCCAAGTCCTCTGGCTGCCGCGCAGGCTGCGCGTGAAGGGCGGGTAGTTGAGGAACTCGAAGCGCAGGCTCTGCTCCGTGGTGTGGTGGCCGCGGGGCAGCCGCTTCATGAAGTGGACCTCGCGCTGGTGCTGCCGCGTCTTGGAGCCCTTGCGGGGCCGGCCCTTGCGTGTGAAGGCCATGTACCAGCCTTCGTACTTGGCGTTCTGCAGGGCCGTGTAGTTGTTCTCCAGCACGATCTCCGTGAACACGCAGTCCTTGCCCTTGCCGTTGCTCTGCAGGTAGTGGGCCAGACGCGGGCGTTACTGGGCTCCGGCCCGAGCCGCACCCCCACCCCACCCCCACCCCAGCAGAGGCAGAGGGCAGGCGGCCCCAGACAGCAGGTGGGCACCCCAGCAGATGGCAGGGTGGGCACGAGCGACAGCCCCACCCCCGCCCGGGCACCCGCTCTCTAATCCCTCACAAGCCGCAGCCCACCCGGCAACTTCCTGTCCTCCCGGGCAGCAGTGACACATGGCTGTCTCCGGAGGGGCTGGGCCCCAACACAGAGGGCCAGAGAGGGGGCCCAGACCCTGCCTGCCCTGGCCTCCTGCCCACCAGTCTGGCCGAGCGGCTCGCACCCGTTTCCCCAGCTGCACCACACATCCCCCCCACCCGCCCCTCAGGACCCCAGGGGCCCCAGGGCAGCCACCCCATGGGGGAGGGGAGGCCTTCGGGGAGACGCGGAGCCCAGGAAGCGGGGAGCTTGAGGCTGGAGAAGAGCCGTGACTAATGGGGCCATTTCAGAGCTCGGCTGAGGGGCTGGGCCTGCGGCTTACTGAACATTCCAAATGCTGGTACCATGTAATTGGACATAATAGCAAAGCAATTTGGCGATTTGTTAAAAAGATATATGGAATTTACCAACCCCCCCACCAGCCCCTTCCCTAGCCTTCCTTCTTCCTCCTTGGCCTTTATAGCTTTTCATCTCTCAAGCAGTTTCCTTCTCTCTCACCTCCCCCACCCCCACCCAGTCATTAGGTAACCCCAAGGTGGCCCTGTGTCTCTCTGGGATCCTGGAGGAGCTCTGCCAGCCCAGCCCCCTCCCCAGGCCCCAGGGACCCTCCATTCCTTCTGGGGCCTCACCTTGGCGATCAGCTTCCCCTTCTTATTCATGCAGATGTAGAGGCCAGTCTCAGCTCCTCGGACTCGAACACGGCTCCCAAAGGTATCTGTCTCCACAATGAGCTTTGCTGTCAGGGAAGGTGGGGGGATGGTTATTGGAAGCGCCCTGACCCCCACTGTACCACATCTTCACCCCAGCTGACCCTCAGACCTGTCACATCCCAGTAGCAACTGCTCCAAGAGCAGGTACCCAAGACGTGGGCTCCAGCCCCAGCCCAGCTGCCGATATGCTGTGCGACATTGGGAAAGATCACGTCCCCTTCCTGGGCCTCAGGTCCCTCACCTGACGGTACACAGGGGGATGGACAAGATCATGAAGCACAAACTGGGTTCTGCAGAGGAATCTTGGAGCCATCAAACTGAACAGACCCTCGTCTAAAACCGGACAGTACTGACTTCCATGTCAAGGCTTCATGACTAGAGTTCTACTCTCATCAGAAGATCTCTGGGAATCCTTCAAACTCAAAGCAGTATGTGCACATGCCTCACAGACCACTAGAAACTTCTGGGGTGCAGCAGTGACATGAGTTCTGAGGCGAAACCTAAAAGCACTCTCTCCCGTTTCTGACACCTCGGGTTCTAACTCACAGCCTTGGCCACCCCCCCCCCACCCCTGCTCTGACAGGGATGCGGACCACTCTCCCTACACACGCAGCCTGAGCACAACCAGCTGCTTCCCCAGAACCTCAGACCCCAGCCAGGAGGCTTCTGCTCTTCTCCACGCTTCCCAGTCACCACTGTCCCCAGCCCCAGTGTCCAGAAAGCAATGACTCAAATAGTCTTTTCTCTCTCAACCCCCATCACAGCTGGGCTTCTCACCCCAGTGACCAAACACTTTCTGTGGGTGAGGAGGGGAGAAAATCAGGCATGCTTGCCTCTCAGTCTGGAAAGCTGATGAGACAGGGAGCTGAATTCTGTGCCTTCTTCCCCTGTGCCCTTCCCTCAGACAGCCAACTTGCCACAGAAGTCCTGGTCCCTGTCTCGCCCCTGTGTAATTCCTCCCTTTGAGGCTGTCCCCAAGAAGGGAATGAGGGCTGACTTAGCTGTTGGGAATAGGACAGGAGGGGCTGGGTCTCCTGTCCTCTCTACTCCTTTTCCCTCCTTGAGAAAGCAGTTCTGGGACTCCCAGAGCTGTCTCCCAGCCTGCACTAACAAGGCAGCACCTTCTTTGTCCCCAGAATTAATGGGGGGAGATGGGCACCAAGGTCAGCAAGGCAGCCCTCACTGCCCAGCCTGTGACTGCCCCCCACCCCTTCACATAAGCACAGAGCTGGGACCCAATGGCCAACTCTCCAGTCTGGCTCCAAGTCAGCCAGGGAAATGCAGCTGTCACCTCCCCTCCCACCCACCTCCTCTTGGACCCAGCCAGTCTGCTCATCCCTCTCCTGATCTGCCTTCCAGAGCAAGGAGTCACTGCTGCTAGGGCCAGGAGGGACACTGACGGGAGAAGGGGCGAGAGGATCCCACTCTGAGGATTCCGGCCAAATGGGGCAGACGGGGCTGGAACAATCCCTCTCTTCCTTCCTGGGACCTGCAGGGAAGCAACTCGGACCTCTCTGCTATTCTCCCCCAGACTCATACTGTCCCAGCTGCACACCCTACGCCTCTGCTCTTGGGCCCTCCAGCTCCCACTCCTGCCTGGCAGGCAGGGATCAGGGAACCTGGAAAGCTTCCTACACTTGTAAGGACAGAAGTGGGCATCAGACTTCTGAGGTCTGAAGATGAGCTCCGCCATGGCCAGCGTAGCCTCTTCTTCCCTCCCCAAAACCCAAGGATGCTGGACCATTTGCTCCAGTGGAGTGAACCCAGGAGGAGCTAAGCATTCGTTCCCTTTCCTTGGAAGCTGAGAAGGGCAGCAAGCAGCCAGTTTGGAGGGACAAAGGGACGGCAGGCTGGCCCTGCCAGCCCAGCGGGGGAGCTCGGCCACCGGGCAGGCCGCCCCCCACCCTCTCCACTGAGAGCCCCCACTCCCCTTCCTGGATGGCGCTGGGGAGCTGGGGCCGCAGTTTGCGGCAGCTTTCCCGAACGGCCTTTTGGAAAGCTTAACATTTTCAAACCTATTCTTCCACCCCAGTGACAGATTTATCCCGGGAAAATTATGTCTCCTTCTCCAGCTTTGAAGGGAAGTCAGCTACGTCGATGCAGAAAAAATGCAGTGAGACATACTCGATCCCCCAAACTGGCTCGAGAAGAGGAGAAAGTATTCAGGAAATGTTAAAAAAGGTGAAAGTAAGAAGAGTTTTAATCGCTCTGCCAGACGCGGGGGTCTCTCCAGAGATTCATAGAGAACAATCTTGAACCTCTTTTTTAACATTTACAGACTTGCAACTCCTTTCAAACTCCACATCTGAAAAAAGGCTCGTTCTTTTTCTGTTTTATATCATTCTTCATTTTTCTTCTTAGCTCTTAAAATGCCTCACCTTTTTATTACATTTTAATAGAGTCTTCCCCTCTCCTTTCATGCTTGTTTAACTTGGTCATTATTTAAAGGTTTTTAAACTCACAATAATCGCTCTCTAAAAACAACACCAGCCGCCCAGAGGGCTTGCTTTTCTCTTGGTACGTCCAGGACTCTGGAAATTGGCCTGGTTTCAAGGCAGGAATATTGAATGTTTTAGAAATCAATCAGTCCTCAGCCTCTCTGCCCTGCAGTAGCTCCCTGGACTCACCACCCCATGAGGAGTCAGGAGCCCGGTTCCGACCACCACCTGGGTTCCTGGGTCAGTGGAGTGGAAAGGGCCCTTCCCAAGCCCAGTGCCTATGCGCAATTGGCCCTTCTGATCAAAATATTTAAAGGTTTGTGGCACCCCCTATACAAGCTGGAAGGGCTGGGGGTGGGGTGGGGATTTTTCTCCTTTCTCTTTCCCAACTCTCCTTTTCTGGACCCTGGTGACATATCCTCTTTCAAGCGCTTCCCTTAAACCTGTGGCCCCTCCCGCAGAACCCTCTGTCTCCACCTGCAGCTGGGGAGGGGTGTGTGAATGGCGGAGGTGGAGAGGGAGACTCCTGGATTCATTCATTTGCTGGGCAGGAAAGGGGTACCTGTGGGCCAAGTACTCCCCAGGGTCCCTTTCCTAGCCCTCTCTTCTCCAGCTGACCCCCAAGATGCTTTTTTGCCTCAACTCCTTCCCTCTGAGCTGGAGAGGCCTCTGGCCAGCACAGATGGGGCGGGCGGGCCAGCCAGGGGAAGGAGGGCATGTTCCACAGTCTACCCTCACCGTGCCCGGGGCAGCTCGCCTTACCGAAGGGGTCCCCGTCTTCCGCCATGGCGTTGATGCGCTTGTTGGCCAGGACCTGCACGTGCTTCCCGCTGGTGCGGCTGTAGAGCTGGTAGGTCCGGATGAGGCGGCGGCTGAGCTGATCCGTCACCAGGCTCTGCTCCCTCACATGCTGTGTAAAATTAGGTGAGGACTGAACAGTTACCTTTAGGAAATTGAAAAATACACAACACGCCATTATAATGCTACTCTGCCCAGGGGCCCGAGTGGCCCCCATCGCCCTGCACGCGCCTCCACTACCCCAGGCCGCCGGCAGGGGCTGGGTGGTCCCCCCAACATGCCAGCTCGGGCCACAACACCCAACCCAGGACAGTCGGGCAGACCCAGCCTAGCAAGGATGATCCCGGAACGATCTGGACCTACCTGTTGGGAAACACCCTGGGACTCCTGGCCAGGATCAGGGAAGCAAGCTCCCTGCCCAGCGCCGCCGCCCCCCCCAACCCCCACGCACCACCACGCCTTCCTAGAAAAGCAGGGCGCTTGTAAGTAGGGAGACAGCGCTGCCCGACCCCTGACATTTATAAAGACAAATTTACGGAGCAAACGTTGAGAGCGCAGAGAGCCTAGGCACCTGATCTTTCGGCCAGACCCGCCACCAGTCTCCCCAGAGAGCCGCGGAGAGAGTCCCTGCGGCGGTCACCGGGACTTCTGACAACGAACGCTCCCAGGCCCCAGCTCCCCCCTTCCTCGGCAGCCAGGTGTGGCTGCCCCTCGAGCTCCCTATCCACCCCAACCTGGCTAGGATGCGCGGGAGACAGCGCTGGAGTCCGAAACCTTGGGTTCGAGCCTCGCCGCACACCGGCTGTGTGACCTCAGGCGGGGCGCTCCCTCTCTGTTCCCTAGCTCCCTCCTAGGGCAAGTGCGGGGCTGGATTCCTAAGGTTCCTTCCAGCCCTGCCGCGCTGGCCGCAGGGTCGGTCCTCGGGCCCCTGCCCGACCTTGCCAACCGGCGGCCCCCGCCGGCCCGCCCGGGCCCCGCCGCCGCGCAGTGCGCCTTACCTGGGCTTGGAGGCAGAGAACCAGCAAGTGCAACAGCCTGTGGGAGACAAAAGCGGGCGGGAGAGAGAGGGCGCGGGGTGAGCGGAGAGGGCGCGGCGGCGCGGGCCCGGCGGGGACGCGGGGGCGGCGGCCGTACTCACAGGCAGCTCAGCGCCGAGCGGGGGCTGCCCATGGCGCGCGGCCCGGGGAGCACCGAGAACCCCGGCGGGATCGCGCCGGCCCGCGGGCGGCCGCGACGGACGAGCCGAGGGCGGCGGCGGCCGAGGAAGGCTGGAGCGCGGGAGGCGGGCGGCGGTCCGGACGCGGCTCCGCGGGTCCCGTGGAATGTCGAGCTCGCCGCGCCGCGCCGTGCCGAGTGGCTCTGCGCCGCTGCCGGAGCCGGTGGCCGCTGGCTGCTCAGGAGCCGGAGCGGGCGGGAGGGTAACGGGCCGGCAGGGTGGGTGGGTAGGTGGGAAGGGAGGGGGAGGGGTAGGGGCGGGGGGCGCCGCACCGGGCGCGAGGGGGGAGCGCGGGGCGGGCGGCCGGAGCCCGCAGCCCCCGGCTGGGAGCTGGGGCCCGGACGCAGCCCGGGGCGGGGGCGGGGCGGACCGGGGCGGGGCGGCCGGCGGGTCTGGGATTGGGGGTCTGGGCTAGGGGAGGGGTCTGAGGACCGCGGGAGGGGCGGGGGGCGGCCGGTGGGGACGCCTCCCCCCCATCCCGGGGCTGACCCCTTGCGCGCTCTAGGGGTCTGGACCCGCGGGGATGGGGGGTGGGGGGGCGCCTCGGGCTTGGGCTTCCTGGACCGCGGGTGCGCCGGGGTCGGAAGGTGCCAAGTCTCCACCGTGGGGCCGGGTCCGCTTATGCCTCAGACTAGGCGGCGGGTCTCTGAGCCACCTACTGTGTGCTTCGGCCCTGTGTGTCCCCTGGAAGTGGCCGCTGACGCGGGAGGGAATGGCTGTGAGCTCCCTGCGACGGGGACCCGAACCCCCACCCCCGCCTTTCTGCTGAGTAACCCTTGCTGCGGGTCTCTTCTGTCTCGCCCCGTCTCCAAAAAGACCCTGAGAGCGAGGAATGTCCCCTCCCTTACTATCACCTTCACCCCTGCGTCCGTCCCCCACACACTAACCTGAAGCTTGAGAGGCACCATGAGCCACCCTTGTGGGTCCCTGGCAGGACCTATAGTCGCTGCCGCCCTCCCAGAGCAGCAGGCGGAGGGGGCAAAAATAACGACTGTGAGCTGCTTTTCCTGGAGAAGAGACTCAGATCCAGGCCGCCTTGCCTTTCCCTCTCTGAGCCTCAGTATTTGTGCACTGAGGCATTTACACACCTACTGGACTAGACGTGGACTGGCGCTTTGTGTCAAGCATGGGGGGGGGTCCCCGAAGGAAGTAGTGTCTAAGCCTCTCCCAGCCCCTCATTGCTTCCCCCCAGAGGCTTCTGGAAACCCTGAGCCATGGTGCTTCTTTGGCAGCAGCTTGGGTGGGCAGAGACGCCCTGGGACTGACACTACTGAGGAGCAGCTTGAGCCACTGATGCCCTACCCAGCTGCTGCATCCACCCATGACCTCCCCTGCCCCACTGGCACCCCATGTCCTTGGGGCTTGGACTGGAGGGGTTGGGGTGGTCCTGGGAAGCTATTAGGCCAGGGGCAGTAGGCAGGTCCTTGCCCAGCAGTACAATCAAGTTCTGCCTACCTCCCCTCTCTCCGTGCTTCACCTGTCCCGATGCCCCACCTGTTCCTACTCCCAGCCATAATGCTAACACTGAGCAATGCATAGATGGGAGAACAGTCAGAGGACTTGTCTCAAGACCTCATCCCTCCTCAGAGAAGGAGACTCCCTGAGCCTACCTGTCCCGTGTCCCCCCACCCCCCGCTCCAGGAGTCTGTTCACTCTTCTGGCTCTTGCACACACAGACCTCCCGGCAAGGACCACGTCTTTTAGATCGGAACTTGCAGCTCATGGCACTGAGCTGGGCAGGGTTGTTCTGCAGTTGGCATTTGATGAATGAACAATGAAGAAACTGGCTGAGCCTTTAGACCTCAGCCCAGGAGTGGCTTCCCCAGGAAGACTTGCCTTCGGATAATAATCATAAGCACCACTATTTATTGAGCACTCGTATTTGCTAAAGGCTGGACTTGCACTGTCTCCTCTCAACCCCACTAAGAGGTGAGCCCATTAGAAGGGAGACAGGTGAGGTGGGCTCTGGTGCCCACAGCCCAAACCAGTTCTTTTCTTTACTGTCCTCTGTCTTAGAGGCCTGCAGGCTGCTTGCCGAGTCTCCACCCCCCCAGCTCTACTGCTGCAATCAGGCAGGATGCTCACCATCTTAAATGCATGCCCTGCACATAGTAGGCCCCTGAAAATGTTTATTTGTGTGCATGAATGAATGAGTGAGTGGAGAGATGGAGAGCAGAGGGTGGGAAGGGCCTTCTCCCCACTGGGGACTCAGCCCTCTGAAAACAGTCTGATGAGAACAGCGTGGAGCAGGACCCGGGCCGGAGTCAGGGCAGTCTAGCCCATGCTCAGTGTGCAGAGTCTTGGAGCCACAACTGGAGTCACTCTGGGCACTAGCCCTTCCCTGGGGCGGGGATGGAGGCCAGAGAGCAGCTGACTCAGGTCCAACCCTGGTTCTGGAGCTCCCACAACCCTGGTTCTGAAGTCCCTGAGCTGAGCCTCAATGATCTTAACCCAGTCCCCAGAAGAGATGGGCGTCCTGGGACCTAAAAGTGTGGAGGTCAAGGTTTTAGTATACACTTTAACCTCTATCAAGGGGCCTTTCTATAGGACAGAATTCCTTTACATTTTGAGAACTTCCCCCGAAATGAACCCTCATCAGTTTTAGAGATTCTTCTCATCTCCCCAAAAGTCTATGTCTTGTGGTGGGGGTGTGGGGGGAGGGAGGAGGGAGCAGATGGGGACACCCTCACGTAGGGCGCCGGCACCGCCCCGGCACGCCCGGTGAGTGACAGATGCAAATATTCCGTCGGGGCCCCAGCAGGCCACTCTCTCCCTCCCTCGCTTGCTCCCTTCCCGGCCAGCTCGCTCCTTCCTTTATCTTATCAAAGCCCCGTAATTACAATTGCTATTTTGTTTCCTCGAATCTGCAATCAGAGCTCCCCAGCCCTGATGAGGGAGCGCCTGTCAACCTGATCGCTGAGTGACAGCCCGGCCACCTTTCCCGGCCGCCCCCACACTCCGCAAACACACACACACACACACACACACCCTCACCCTCGCCTCCTGCAAACACAAACACACACTCCTCGCCAACACAAACAGCCCCTCTCCGCAAACACGCCCTCGCAGGGACCCAAACACACACCTTCAGCCTCTTTCCGAACGCATCCCTCGCGCCCGGCCCACCCTGGGCCCCTCACATCCACACCAGCCGGCGCGGGGCCGCCCGGACTGCCGAGAGCTCCCCTGCGCGCCTCCGGCGCCTGGCGTTCAAAGCGCCGCCGACTCTCCACCGACTGTTCAAATGCAAATCGCCGAGACTACGTTAAGCACTTGGGGCCGCTGCCTGGGAGTCGTCTCCCTCGCCCCCCGAATACAGGCCTGCCCGTCCTCCAGCAGTCTGCAAACCCCGGCGGACGCCTTCATCCCTCAGTGCTCCGGGCCAAAGCGAACTGGCAGTGCTCCTACTGTGCGCTGAGCCGACAGAACGGGCACCGAGAGGCGGGGCGGAGAGGGAGAAAAAACAGTTCCCAGCTCTGTCGGCCGGGCGCCCCTTCGGGCCGGGAAAGTCCTGCAAGAAGGGGAAGATGTGGATTGGGCCCCTACTGCGGGCAGGAGCGCGCTCGGCACCTGCCTGGGTCGCGGGGAGAGCCACCCAGCAAACAGTCAAGGCTTACAATGATCGCTCAGCGGCTTCGCAGGGGGTAAATGTCCGAGCTGGGCCACGCACAGGGCGTAGATGGGTGGGTTGGGGAGGCTTCCCCCAGAGATGACTTTTCGCTGCACTCAGCCAGTCTCCCGCGCCCCCAACCAAGCACGTGCCGAGGCCTCTGGAGGTTATGGGTGAGAGGAAGAAGAGAAGGGCCATAACAAGAGCTCTTCTAGCGAACGAATCAATCAATCAATCAATCAAAGAACCAATACAGTCAGCCTCAGTGACTTACTCCTCGCTTTCTGCCTAAACTTCGGCACCCCAGGCCACTCACGGGCGAGATCACTCACGTAGCCCCCCTGCAAGGCGGCGTGGGGAACCCACGGCCAAAGGCGGTTTCAATCTCGCCCACCAGAGGGCGCTAGCTGCAATGCCCCCTCCCTCGGGACCCCTGCCACAGGAAGGTGAATGGTCTGGAGCCTGGTCGGCCCACCACGCTGGTTCCGGATGGAAGCACTTCAGCAAAGCCCTCCTGGAGAGGAGAAAGGGGCCTGCGACCCCGATCACTGCAACACAGAGAGAAATCACCTTCCTTCATCCTCAACTTGAGAGAAAAGGGAAGTTAGAGCTCCTCACCACGGGGAGGGGGGAACCTACTCCAGGGATGTGTGTTGAAGTGGGAATGCTTTTCCGTGTTGTGGGACACTCCCCAAAGTTTACCTTACCTGCCCCAATACCAGCCTCTTCGGGTTACCTAGGGACCCCTCCCACTTGTTCACTCATTTGCCCTGCAGGCAGTGTGGGAGGGAGTGGGCCTGGCCCTACCACCCCACACCCCACCAGGCACTGTACTTTGTCCATCCTCAGCATGTCTGGCCCCAGGCTGTCTCAGGAGTTAACCTCTTGTTTGTTTGTTTGTATGTGGGACACTGAAATACGCGCCCCCCACCCCACATCAACACAGCTGCTGAACTGCTGACCCCAGAGTTGGTCACATACACACGAATGCTCACACCAGGTACTTCCCTTTCTCTTCCTGGCATAGCAGCAGTCAAACCTCAGAACACCTGATTACGGGCACCAGAGACCCCCAGACCAGGCAATGTGCTGGGAATCAGGAACCCCTTAGCCCAGGAGGCTGAATCCCAGGAGCCCCTCTCTGCCCCCATATGCCAGGCCACCCGGATTCTGGTTTCCCTGTCACCCAATCTGGCCAGCCCCCTCCATCTGGCCCCCGGAATCAGGTTTCTAAGGGCCCAGACCCGCTCAGAGACAGCCTGTAAGACTGGAAGGAGGAGTAAAGACTGGCTTCTGCCCTACCCCTCACAGGCCCTCTCAGGGCCTGAGCCCCTTCGTGGATCTAGGGATGCACATTCCTTGGACTGCTTAAGCCCCCTTATCTGCCCCCCTGCCCATCAGCCTGAGTGCTGACAGAGGCCCAAGCCCCTTGTTTGGATGCTGATAACCTCCTGGGATGGCCCTCCCCCACCTGTAGGGACTGGGAATGGGCTTGGTGTTGGGAGGTCCTCTTTTAGCAAGGCAGTTGGGGCCCAGGCCTGGCCTGCCCCCGGGGTCCTAGGGATAGCAGGATCCCACATTTCTTCACCCTCCCCAGGCCCAGGGCCACCCTCGATGCTGCCACAGTGCCACCTGGTGGTCCCTAGGGGAATGCCACACCAGCAGGTAAAGAAGCCACACAAATGAGTTGCAAAAAACTCCACATCACTTTATTTCAACCTTTATCCAAAAATGTAAAAAGTATTAAAAATGTGCAGTCCTGAGCTTCAGATGCTGATCTCCAATCTCATAGGCAAGTGGGGAGAGAGGGTGAGGACAGAAGTTCAGAGTTCCTCCCAATCCTGGAGAAAAGGGAAGTCCCAGGTAGGGCATAAGATTAGAAAAATACCAGGGCTCTATGAGGGATAGGACCACCCTCTCTCCTAGCACCAGCCCAAGACCCCACCCACCCACCCATCCTCTTCAACGGAGAAGACACATTTAAATTTCTTGAAACTTGTACAGGAACATGGTGCATGGCACATGTAGCTAGCTGACCTGAGAAGAGCAAACAAGGGGTCAGCATCTAGGCCTTCACCTGCTTGTCCTACTTCATCCCAGACCTTGCTGGACCCCTTCCCCCAACTCACCAAGGAGGCTAGGGCCTACCCCCCTGCTTCTTGGCAGGCAGGATGGGGCACAACTCAGCTTCCTCCTCCTCACTACCTTCTTCTTCACTCTCTTCTTCCTCAGAAACGTCATTGCTTATAGTAACTGGTGGAAATGTAAGCAGTAAAGAAAGAGGAGGTTCAAGCCAGACCCCCTTCATACCATATGTCATTTATTCATGCCCTGTGGTGCCAGGCTTGCAGGGACCCTGACCTCCCAGAGCTTATGATCTAGGTGGGAAGAACCTCAGATACTAAGATGACAGAGAGCTAAAGGAGACCACATTAATGGAGGTGGAGAAGTTGGGACAGGTTTTATGCAGGAGGTAGGCTCGAGTAGGACAGAAAGTGGAGGGTATAGCCTGTATGGGACCTGCACTAGGAGATAAGGCTGGGATGGGGCAGGAGTGTGAAGCAGTGGGGGAGACCTGATGGAGAATCCACTAGAGGCAAAGGAGAGGGCTCTCACCAATCTGGTGCCTCCCAGTGATCCGCACAGGGCCAGAACCTGACTTTAGGCGGAAGGTTACAGGTGGCTGGAGCTGGAAGTCATCCAAACTGAGCTGGAAGGAAGACAAGGATGAAGGCCTGGCCCGCCCAACCTCGTGATGAGTTAGTCCTTCAGTCCTCAATTCCTCACCCCCACCCCTAGCCCTACCCCCCACCTCCATCACCCAGCATGGCAGGGGAACTCACCATGGGTTGGCAGGACAACTTGAGGTTGGCTACAGGGACTGCAATCTCCTGGTGGTCATGATTCCTGGCCACGACTTCTATCACATTACACTCATCTTTGGCCCCCTCAGTGAGACAGAGCTGGGAAGGGTACACAGGGCCTCTGGGTCTCCCCAAACAAGGGTTGGCACCACAAGTGGAGGCATCTACCCTAGAACTTGCCCCGCCCCAGTGGTCCCCGGATCACCTAGCCAGGGAATCGCCCATGTGGGGGTCAGGAAGAGGTGACTCCCAGTAAAAGGGATTGGGGGGACAGTTGGAGGCCCCCCGAGTTGCCTGCTCTGGACCAACTCTTCACCACCCTTCCCCGCCCCTCACCATGGTCAAAGCCAGCACATGCTCCGAATCATCTTCTTCTTCTACCTTGAAGGTGAAAGAGCGGGTGTGGCCGGAGAGCTCACAGCCTGGAAGAGGTAACAGTGTGTGTCTGAGCGTTCCACCAAACCTCTGTCACGTGTAGCCAAGGTCAGACCGGCCATTTACGGGCCCACTTCTTAGGAACACCTGGGGCACTCGGCCCTGGGCCCCTCCCTGCACAGAAGGAGAAGGGGTCGCACCGCCCCCTTCCGCTTGGGCTGCAGCGTGCGGGGGGGCCCCCTTCGCCCCCACCCACGTCGTGTTCACCCACGTTGCACTCCTGTTCAGCCCTGCCCAACCGCCCCAGCACCACCTTCATCCCCTCCTTTCTTCAATACCGAAGAAAAAACTGTCCATCGTGACCGGAGCCGGGACCCGCAGACCCCCGATCCCTCCGGCCCGGGCTCGGCTCTCCTGACTCAGGAACGCTAAGGCGGCGGCGGCGCCGGCGGCCATGCTGCAAGGGCCGTCTGGGAACTCCGCCCCCGACACGTACGAAGCGGTGGGACTCGTCGCTGGCTCCGGCCCCGCCTATTAAAGGAGCCGCTGGCGTTTGAGAGAGAAGGGAGCGGGGCGCAACCGGTCCTGGGGAGCCCGTCCGGCCTCTGGTCAGACCGTTGTGTCGGGACTGCGGGGAGTAACATCACAGAAGCATGGATTTTTCTTTTTAATGTTAATACCCTTGCTTATTTCCATGACCACGGCTCCCGAAGGTGGCTCCTGCCTCCATTTTCTCTAGTTCCTCTCACCCTCTGCTGTCTCCACTTCCCCGATCCAGGTAAGCTTTCGTTAAAGGGAGAATAGATACAAAAGTGTAAACATTTCCAACTCCCCTTGTAAAGGCGAATTTCAGGGCAGCGCTTTTCTTATGAAAGCAGAGGAATCACGCTATTTGCCTTTGCTCCAAGAGAGCCGAGGATCCTGAAAGACTTTTCAGCTAGAGGTATTTTCTATTTGAACTACTCGGTCCTCTTCCTAGTAGTATCCTTCCTGCTCTAACGACCTTAAGTTTACTATCCAGAAGGCATAGCTTTATTAAGCTTCAGATGCTGCCTTGATGCGGGAGCTTGCTAGCAAAGGATATCACATCAGATTTGGGGATGCTACTCCTGGCAGGCACGTTTTGGAGCTTATTACGAATCAACCCAAAACATCCTTCCACCTTACACTCCTCTGTCACATAGTTTGTGCAGGGCAACTCTCCAACCCCCATCATTCACCTTTTGACCAAAGAATCTGATAAACTGAAACTGTACTCCTTATCCCACTAGATTAAGGGAACTCATTCAAACTAGCTGCCCTAACTCACGCCCAGGCTGTTAACTGTGGGAAGAGGGTGGCTTGGCCAAGACTAGTCTACTTTCATCTTTTACCTTGCTTGCCTTGAGGAAAATCTGGAAGGAAGTGTTTTTGCTGAAGATGGGAATGGGAAGATGCAGCCCCTAACTTGGAACAGCTGTGAATACTTGCTTATAGGTGAGGCATGAAAGGCAGGAGAAAAGGTACCAGGCAGGAACAAGAAGTAGGTTTACACAGTACACCACCACACACATTCACTTCAAGTTTTATTTTGCCTCTTGCATGGTCTTCAGATAGTTTTACAGTTCGTTTTCTACAGGAACTGAGCTGTGATCTAAACAATCAATGAAATGTCATTCCAACCTTAATAAATATTCATAACCATAGAAGAGAGCATAGCACTTTACCATCCTAGAGTGATGAAAGTATAGGCCTGGACATCGGTTTCATAGTTAGCATCTATGACCAGAAGACCAGCCAAATGATTATTATAAGCCAAGATAAAACCACAAGCAAACTTGCTAAAAATCCTGATTCCATAGATTGACCCTGAAATCCTCCAGATAAATGCTAGAACTGTCTACTAGTGTACAACATGTACTTAAAGAGACAACCAAGTGGCACTAAGCTGTTTTAAACAGTATTTTGTAGAGATCTTCCCTTCCCCCTAGAGCCCTTGAAAATGCAAACTTGGTTCCAGCTTTCCAACATCATACCCTTCTATCAGTTAAAGGTTTCTACCCTGAAAATGAAGAGGTCTCCTTCTTCCCCTCCCTTCATCTTACAAATTCAGTGCACACTCACAGGCCCTCGTTGAAAGTCACTAGATACCACTAGGTACAATGCTTTAAGATAAGATTCCAAGCCCACACTTGAAGGAACTTCATGAAGGAAAATGTTTCAGGTTTCCTTCTCCTTGCCCCTCCCACCTCAGATCAAAGTAAAACAGCCGATTTAACAAAACTGCAGGGAAGCAAGATAACAAAATACTGTTCTGAATCCATGGAAAAGTCAGCCAGCCATGATGAAAAAATGAATCCTGCAGAGATTACCTGCTAGCCTCATGCTCAGAACCCCTAAAAACACCAAATCTAAATCAAAATACATGGAGCTTTCAGAATCTGTGGTTAAAGGAAAAAAGAAAAGGGTAACCATAAGTCATTGGTTAAAGTGTGCTCATTGTTTCTTTTAAAAATTAGATACAAACATGCAAGAATTAAAGACTCTGATTTAATAAAACCAGTTGTAACAGGTCTTGACATTAAAGGACAACTGATCTCAGGGCATATGGGACCAATCAGTCCCTGAACCCTACTTGACAGATGTCAAAACTAACATTTCACATGCTGACCTGCATCGAGGTTAATTTCCAGAAGTGACTGCACCTTGCAACAGATTGAGTCCCATGAAGTTAGGCTCTCGTACCCAAAGTGGTCATGGCCTAGCCCTAGGTGGGAGGCACTTCAAAAATAATAAAACTTCTAAAAAAAAAAACAAAAAAAACCCAAAAAACAAACAAAGGGAAAAGTAAAGAAAATCCATCTTCCACTGATTTACATTATTCAAAGTGCCATCCTGAACCACACCCTTTCATTTTCAAAAGGAAAAAAAATTACAAAAACAGTGAACACAAAAGTCAGGTTACAACTAGTTTATATACAAAAATTTACAAGTTTGCCATTTTTAAGCTTTTGCCACAAACAACTGCACATTTGTCCCTACAAAAGCACAACATGCCTGAACCAATGGTCACTACAAGAGACAATTGGCCATGGCTTTACAAAGAGCAGAAAAACTGCCCCAAATTAAAATCATTTATTCAGCTTAAAACTATGCCAACAATCATCCCACTTGGAATCTCTACCCTGAAGCCTCTGAAACCTACTAAATCTTTCTCATTTCTGACATGTCCCCAAAGAATGAAAGACATTTCATTCAATAAGCCAAAGAGGATGACAAATGATTTTGATTACTCTTATTAGATGAGAAATGCAACCACACTGGATGCAGAACACAGTGCTGACTATATTTATTGAAGACCCCCTCCCTATAAGCCCATGTAGAGGTCTTGGCACCTAACACAAGACCCAGAAAGGAGGCCCACATCTGTTTCAAACAGGATTTGCATCAATACTATCTTCCAACCAGTGAGTAATCTCAAAGTGTGATTGGTGAGTTTTACACAGTCTTCGTTTCCAATCCCAATTGGCTGATTTGTTGCCATTCCAGAGGCTCAACTGTATGAAGACCCCAACCACCACCCACCAGGTGAAGTTAAGAGACTTTTGGACAGTTCAAAGTGCCAACAAATGTCACAGGCTCCGACCAAGTATAACCACATCCTTTGGAAATCCTTCCATTTTTGCAATTTCAAAACAGCCTAACTTGCTGTAAAATTCCAGAATTCTTTTATCATCTGGTCTCACTTCACAGAAAGCCCCGCGGGAGCCTAGAAATAAAACAAATATTCAAAAATGTAAAGGTCAGTTCGAATCATGGCTAGGAATTGTGATGAATTTTTAATATATTTCAAATAGATGATAGTAGAACTTGTCTATAACAGCTCCTAAATTTCATAACACAATTTTTAAAATTCATATTAATATTCAATGAATATTAATATTTATCAATACCAAATATTGCAGTGGCAACTATCTTCAGTGATGGATATGTTAAACTAGCTTGAATGTGATTATTCACGATTTCAAATCATCAAATTGTGCACCTTAAATATATACAATTCTTAACTGTCAAAAATACCTCAATGTAAAAAAAATTCAACTGTCAGTGAAACTCTTCCCCAGAAAGAAAATCTTTTGAGGAAAAGGCTAAGAAACCTCAAAATAAAATACATGGAGCAAGGCAAAGAATACCTCTGTTTAATTTTTTTTTTTTTTTTTTTAAGATTTTATTTATTTATTTGACAGAGAGAGACACAGTGAGAGAGGGAACACAAGCAGGGCGAAGTGGGAGAGGGAGAAGCAGGCTTCCCGCGGAGCAGGGAGCCCGATGCGGGGCCCGATCCCAGGACCCTGGGATCACGACCTAAGCCGAAGGCAGACACTTAACAACTGAGCCACCCAGGCGCCCCTGTTTAATGTTTTTAATATAAAGTACCTTTGAAGGGCCCACAGGGCAAAGGCCATTCCAGCCTACGTCACAAGCCAATATAATCAGAGTATGTTGTATATTCTAAGACATACCTCATATACCTGCGTGATTCTGTCCAAAGCACAACACTGAGAATTATGCTATCTTCAGAGTTGTTTAAATTATTCCACAAAGGGGACACCACTGACTCAAATGATACAAAGATGCAAATAAGTGCATTCCCATGTATCAACGACCCTCTAAGGATTGGTCTCAAACATGGTCTCAAACAAGCCATCCATTTTTGTATTGCACAAGAACTAAAAATAGTTTTTTACACTTCTTAAAGGTGTAAAAAACAAATATATATAGGGGCATCTGGCTGGCTCACTAGGTAGAGCATGTGACTTTGAGTTCAAGCCCTACACTGGACATAGAGTGTACTCAGTCGTTAAGCATCTGCCTTCGGCTCAGGTCATGATCCCGGGCTCCCTGCTGAGCAGGGAGCCTGCTTCTCTCTCTCCCACTCCCCCTGCTTGTGTTCCCTCTCTCGTTGTCTCTCTCTCTGTCAAAATAAATAAATAAAATCTTTAAAATAAATAAATAAATAAATAAAATAATTTCCCCCTTTTTTCCCTTCCTACTATCTTCTTTAAAAATAAATTAATTAATTAATTAATTAATTAATTAAACTCTAGGGTATTTATTATCCAGCCCTTTACAGAAAAAGTTTTCATACCACTAATATAAAGCAAAGTATTTCTGAAGGTTGAATTTGGCAAACAAACTCAAAAAAATTGGCAACTCTGCATTCCTAAATGAAGTTTCTCCCCAAGGTTCATTTAATTTTCAATTATCATAGTGAGTCTCCTGGCAAAATAAATTTAACCTCAATGTGTTCATGTCTCATTTCAACGGAGCTCAAAACAAGCATTTATAGTGTAAAAAAGGAGCATTTTCCAATTATTAATACACATGCAATGCTCACACCACTAATAATTCAGAAGCCAAACCATAAATGGTGGGGAAGGGAATGTAAATTCACCGTAATTTACTTTTTATCCTGTCCCCACTTAGCCCAAACACCAGCAACTACACAAATAACGTACTCACCGTTAGCCTTCAGTGAAGACAGGAGGCAAGCCATCATGCTTTTGGCTACACTTGGGTCAGTTACTTTTTTGTGAATATCCATCTTTATCAGAGAAGGGAAGTTGGCAAGGAAAGTTTCTGGCAACACTTCCTGCTCTTCATGGAAACTCAACATTATTTTCTGTAAAAATTTGAAAGATCTCTTGACTTTTAGCAGATAGTCATTATGTATCTATATCCCAACTATAGAACCCAGCAATAGGAAAAGGAGAACAACATTCAATAACTCTTCGTCATTATGTAATTATCACATGAAGAATTAATTAGCTTATAACTCTAGCATTTTTGTTTTCAAAAGTTTGTCTAAAGGTAATGTGGTATCCTGGATTGGATCCTGGAACAAAAAAAGGACATTAGTGGAAAAAGAGGTGAATAAAATGTGTAATTTATAATAATGCACTAAAGTTGGTTTCTTAAGACTTGGACAAATGTAGAAAATGGGTGAGGGGCATATAGGAACTCTGTATTATCTTTGCTAAATCTAAAAATATTTAAAATTTTTAAAAAATTTAAGTTTCTATTGCTTGCACCAAATGTGCATGTAAAAAATGTAGTAGACACCCTGGTTATTCTTTATATGTTCCTGTGCTGAAAACTGTAATTATCAGATTTGAAACAGTAAAACATCAACAGCTCAATCATCAGTACGCTGTAGTTATAATATCTATGTAATTCCGAGTAAGTGAGGCCATCCACACCACCCTCTTATTACACAGCCATCTGGCTAGGGGCAGAAGGTAAAAAGTGGTAATAAACTGTAAGAGAATATAAGTACATTTGTATGGGGAAGAGAAGTAAAGAATTTCAGAAAAGGGGAAGAGGAACAACATGGAAGAAAAAAGGTAAATGTCACAAAAAGAAGGTTCCAAATATGTATCTAAAAGTATTTATTGAGCATAAACATTATCAAAAAGGAACTATTTTTAAATATATATATATGCTGATGTATATCTGTAACTGTAGAGGAAAAATTCACTGAAGTTGGGACAGGGCTGACATATGACAAGTACTCCTATCTGGAGGCGCCTGGGTGGCTCAGTTGGTTAAGCATCTGACTCTTGATCTCTGCTCAGGTCTTGATCCCAGGGTTATGAGAGCAAGCCCTGCACTGGGCTCCATGCTGGGCGTGGAGCTTACTTAAAGGAAAAAAAAAAAAAAAGTGCTCGTATCTGAAAACAGACTCTCAGAGCAGCTCACCCCTATTATTTTTTTATTACAATGAAAAATACATTACTGAGAAGGCAAGTGAGCCTGACAACCAAGCAAATGAGAGATTTTAATTACCTAAACTTGCCCTGAGTCCCCAAAGAAGAGACCATTTAAGTTTGGTGCTTCAAAACAGGGAGGAAAAAAAAAAAGGTTCTCTGTCTATATTTTGTTTTTACTTGAGGAAGTATTATAACACTTCCAAATAAAAAAACTCCATCATGCTGAGGGAACAATGGAAAATGCCATGCTTAAGGGGGCCCCTGGGTGGGTCAGTCAGTTAAGTGTCTGATTCTTGATTTCAACTCAGATCATGGGATTGAGCCCCAAGTGTCCCATGGCCCCTGCAACCAATGGGCTCCACGCTCAGTGGGGAGTCATTCTCTCCTTCTGCCCCTACCCCTTAAAATAAATAAATCTTTTTTTTTTTTTTTAAGTGGGGGGGCGCCTGGGTGGCTCAGTTGGTTAAGCATCTGATTCTTGATTTCGGCACAGGTCGAGATCTCAGGGGTCATGGGATCCAGCCCTGTGTCAGGCTCCGCTCTGGGAACAGGCTCTGCTTGTCCTTCTCCCTCTGCTCTCCCCCCACCCCGCGCCCCCCGCTCACACATGCTCTCTAATAAATTAATTATAAATCTCTTAAAAAAAAAAAGGTCTGATATAAAAAAAAAAGTATCACACTTAAGAATCAGCGGCAAGAATTCTTTTTTACAGGAAATTTAGAAAGCACTGGGATTTTACAATGTATCTGCTTACTTCATTTAAGAAAAATTACTGTAGTATAATCTCTAAACCTGTTATTACCTCAGCCTCAGAGAGTTCTTTGTCACCATTTGGCTTGGTATACTTCTCCTGCATGAAGGGAATCCAGGAAATTTTACATTTTTTAATGAAGGGGGTCACATCTACAGTGCCCAGGGCATAACCACATATGCCATCTTCATCTTCTAGGACAAAACAGTAATCCAGGCTGAGGGAAAGCAGCCCTCCTACTAACCTGCTCAGAAGAAAAGAGGGCAGAATGAGTTTCTAACACAAAACTTTAGACTTCAGTGATGTAGGTCTAATGTACTTGAATGGCAATCTATGGAAACTACATCTGGTGTAAGAAGAAACTGAAAATACCCTTTAATATATTCAAATTTTATTAAAACTAAAGTGGGATTTCTAGGAAACTTTATTTCTAGTCATCACTTCCCCTCAACCTGATAAACCTGGCTATGAAATGCTACTCCCAAATCCAACAAATCCAAATACTTCATCACATACTTGTCTCCAATAAGGTCAGGCTGACTTTGAAAAGGTAAACCCACTCCATCGTCATACATTTCTCTGCAAATCTTGTACACGGAAGCCTGAAAATATAATCTAGTTAAGCAACAAAGCAAGAAATACAGCAACAGAATTTAACAATAGACTCATAAGTTAGACTAGACTTCTAGTATAGGGAATAACAAAATGCCTGGCCTGTCATAAATATCACTTGGCTTTGTTAAATATTTATTTACAGAATCGTATTTGTTAGGATCAGTAGAAAACAGTATGGTTATAGGAAACACAGAGAACTGCTTCACAGGGGATAGTTTTAGGTAGTTAAGCAGTGAATTCAAAATGCAGCAAATAATGCTGTTGAGCCTCTGTTTTGTGTATGTCCAAAATGTTTTAAACATGTTAGTCTTTAAACAGACTTGCTGTTTCCTGTAAGCTGATTATCAACAGCCTATTGATACTTCACAACTGAAAATTACAGAATTACTAATAGAGAAAATCAGTCAAGGACAACGTATCATTTGGACACACTGATTAATTCCAACTCTAAATACAATTTAGCTGATTTTCATAAAGAGGACTTAAAGGACTTAGCTCAAGATGTTATGAGACTAAGTTCTTTATCAGGTTCTTCCTTAAATATCACCCCTCCTGTGTTCGATGTTTTAGTTAACTTTTCTACCTAAAGTACCTTTTTGAAGACACAGAACTTTTTTTTTTTTTTTTTCCTTTAAAAATATGGAACATAGGGCACCTGGGCGGCTCAGTTGGCTGGGAGACTGCCTTCGGCTCAGGTCATGATCCTCAAATCCTGGGATCAAGTCCCTCATCGGGGCTCCTGCTCAAGCAGGGAGTCTGCTTCTTCCTGATGTTCCCCCCTCGTGCTCTCTCTCTCTCAAACAAATAAAATCTTTTAAAAATTTTTAAAAAAATAAAATTAGGGGCGCCTGGGTGGCTCAGTCTAAGCGTCTGCCTTCGGCTCAGGTCATGATCCCAGGGTCCTGGGATCGAGCCCCGCGTCGGGCTCCCTCCTCTGCGGGAAGCCTGCTTCTCCCTCTCCCACTCCCCCTGCTTGTGTTCCCTCTCTCGCTGTGTCTCTCTCTGTCAAATAAATAAATAAAATCTTTAAACAAATAAATTAATAAAATTAAAAATATGGAACGCTTCACAATTTGTGTGTCATGCTTGCACAAGGGTCATGGTCATGCTAATCGTCTCTGGACCGTTCCAATTTTGCTGCAAAGAGAGCACCACAACTGATTCTTTTAACCAGGGAGTTCAAAGGAAAAGTAGTAAGTGAGCACCATAACCATATACCAAGTGCGTAGACAGACAATTACCTCATCTTTAGGAAAATATGGTCTGATAGTATAAACTTTGGAGGTAGGAGTCAGTGGGGGTGGTTGAAAAAAGAGATCATTTGCCCCATCAATTGGCAGCAAACGCTGTGGGAAGAAACAAAAAGAAGATGGATTAGTGTTGGGAAGATCTCCATTTCTTTAAATGGGTGTGCACTGCAGATTACCAACTTAACATTAACTGGCTACTGCAGGCAGACCTAAAGAAGAGGGGTGTACTATGCTTTACTAAAATAAACACCTCTTTGCTGGGGGAAGGGGGTGCTTCTGAATAGAAATTACCCAAACTGAGTTACATAGCTTTAGTGGCATATTAATGGGGATTTAAATTTATAGTAAAAAAAAAAAAAATCTATTCCAGTATCACAAATCTATTTTTTTAAACCAATCTTATATAGACCATCTCTGTACTAAAAGATGGCAGAACAGAATGTCAGGAGGAGAGGTTTGGTCTGAAGAGGGTTATCTGTCCAGGAGACGCTTTATTCCCAAAGCAATGCGCTTCAGTTTGCTGTGCGCAGCAGAGCACCTGTTGGGGGGAGAAAAGTAGAGCACCTGAAAAGTCCATGAACAAATTTCAACACCAAAAAAGCTTCTTATTTTGTTCAAATTCATTAACAGGCTGTTCTTTAGAGTACAAGTTTTATTTATAAAATAATTGGGAAAGTATCCAAAAGTCCTTTCACCATTCACTTGCATAATTATTCATCCTCTTTGCTCATGGAGTTTCCACTGGCAGACAAGCATGCGCGCATTGTGCATTGCGGGCGCAGATTAAAATGGTGTGCGACCTGCAAAGAAACAATGTGAAGTGTATACCTAGAGCCGCTGCGCTTCGCAGGCGCGGGGGGAATTGGCAGCATCTCCTTCAGAAATTACTGTGAAAGAGGAGGAAAATTTGATTTAAAATCCAGCTATGTAACTAAATTGAATTTGGGACTAGAAAGCCTTCGGCAGACCAATCCTTCCAGCCATCTGATGCGCAACATAAGGTTTCTCATAAAACAAAGAAAATGTCAATTCAGTTGTGAATTCATATTGATACCTGGAACTCTCCTGCTAGACCACCTCTAAAGGCCCAGGGTTCTTGGTCTCCAATTAAGAACTGTGCTGAAGAATGACTACGACACCCTGTTGAGATCAGATCCAAGCGGAGAACGTTACGAGAAAGGGGATTTCCTGGGGTCTCAAACGTCCAACACACTAACAAACACTTTGTGGAAATAGCTCTCTAACAGTAATAATCCAGGGTTTCAGAACAAGGCTGTGATAATAATTTTTTTTAATTTGTAATGGAATTTCAATACCAATGTTTCTTCCTCTGATTAATGAATAATCACTGTAAAGAGTTCTACCCTTTAATTATTGGAAGTCAGTCTCAAGTTTGTTTGGGTCAAGTTTATATATTCCCTAGATACAGCTGTAAAAAAAAAAATCAAGCCAGCTGCTTGCTCTGTAGTGAAATTACAGTAATCATGAAGTGAAATGAAGGAAATAGGTTAGGACATTTTATTATCACAGCCCATGAAGGAATTAAACCTGTCTGAAGTCACATTTTACATTACAAGGAAGGGTAAGGAAGGGAAAAAGAGGGAGGGGGGGATTAATCTTGTCAGAAAACTAAGGTCAGCAGAATAAACAGAAGAAATTGTTCAGTAAGTTGACAACAAAACACAATGAAAACTATTTTTTCTAACAAAGACAATCCAATTTAGACTTGGCTAATAATAATAGCAGTCAGACAAATTCTAAGAGCTAAGGAGAGCCAACTGATGCTCCTAATTTATCCAGAGCTAAAACATACTTTTCTGAAAAGTATGACAGTATCTGGCTCTTCTGACTGACCATTATAATCTTTGCAGCGCACTGAACACATGCACAGAGTGGCAGGGTGTAAGGTCCAGAAGTCAGCACTAAGGTCACGACTTAACCAACCTCAGAGGCAATAAAGGAAACTAACAACAAGAAATAATTGAAAGCAAGTATTTGGAGGCCAAATCAAAATCACCTGCCTAGTCTTCTGACAAGATAAAGCAGCGCAATATAGTTCTTTTCCATTTGAAGACAGCATTCTACCTCCTGTTCAAGTTAACAGTCTCATCAGTACAAGATATAGTGTGCTAGTCAGACAGTCCCAAAGCAAACCAATTTTTTTGTTCACAATTCAGACCCATTAAGAGATTATATCCAGGTTTGTCATTTTTTAGGGGTAGGGGTGCTTTAAGAAAACATACGTAATATGTAAATTTGTAAAATAAATATGAAATAGGGTCAAAATTTAGGCTAAGAGAATGTGCCCCATTCCATAGCTCAGTGTAAATTTACACTGCAGAAAAATACTATACTCTCAAACTTTAAGATCAGCCAATTTCCCCTACCCCCCACTTTGAGACTACAACATAACTAGCACTTCCAACTATTACAATAAAAAGCTGCATGTACGAAGAGCTGTGTAAATGAAAACATGGTTAATGCCTCAGTCGCTGCGCAAACGTGACTTCAGTTCATGCCTACTGCCCTTAAATCTGAGCTACCTCACAGATAGAACCTTTCAATTTAAACTAATTAATCATGACGCGCTGTGAACATCTGCCGCTGTCCATCCAATAGCAGTAGACACTTGTGCTGAGGATTCTCCCATCTGTACACAATGGGGAAGAAGATAATAGAAGTCGTTAGTAATCAAAAGTACTGCATAGCCACATTCTTTAAAGGACTGAATGCCAGCTGGACTGGAGAGAGGAGGAAAACAAAGGGTTCTAACCAGTAACTCCCTGAAATTACTATAGATCCATGAAAATACTCTCCTTGTCATGAGCTTTTTGTAAAGCTATGCGGATGCCAAGATAATTATTTAAAACTTCTGGGCGCCTGGGTGGCTCAATTGGTTAAGCAACTGCCTTCGGCTCAGGTCATAATCCTGGAGTCCTGGGATGGAGTCCCACATCGGGCTCCCTGCTCAGCAGGGAGTCTGCTTCTCCCTCTGACCCTCTTCCCTCTCGTGCTCTCATTCTCTCTCACTCAAATACATAAATAAAATTAAAAAAACAAACAAACTTCTAAGATGCTCTGACCTTTAGATCGTACAGTAGCTATCTACACACTTTGGGAAAGCTGCCCCATATTTGCACAGTACAGAAATAAAACCTGAGAGGAAATAGAAACAATACTGTATATAATCAAGAATTTAATTTTGAATAATTCTTGAATTAAAAAATATCAAATGTTTTAAATGATACTTTCCCAAGCTCAAGAATCCAGACTTCACACTGGAAACATTAAGATTTAAATCCCTGTAAGAGATTTAATTATAACTCCCTGGCCAGAAGCCTGGAAGGCAAATGCTGTCATCCAATAACCAATATAGAGGTTTTTCCTGAGCCTAAATACAGACATCACAGAAAAGAGGTGCTTGGAGCCTTTTAACAAGAGGTAAAAATTCTCTAGCTGTTGTGCTAAATACACAGAAACTCAAGGTTATTTTCAAACTAACAGACACACTACTTTTAACTGCTAATCAGTTGTGTCAAAGAAAAGCTATTATTTTTTTTTTAATATTTAGGAGTCCAGGGGCACCTGGGTGGCCCAGTCATTAAGCGTCTGCCTTCGGCTCAGGTCATGATCCCAGGGTCCTGGGATCGAGCCCCACATCGGGCTCCCTGCTCCACGGGGAGCCTACTTCTTCCTCTCCCACTTCCCCTGCTTGTGTTGCCTCTCTCACTGTGTCTCTCTGTCAAATAAATAAAATCTTTAAAAAAAAGAGTCCAAAAGTATATAGGCAGAAGGTGAGAAATCTCATTGCTACCACTCTTAATCTGAGCTCACAATGTTTCACACAACTGTTTCACAACAAAGACCAAGTAACCCATGACAGTATTTGTGACTACCATGAAAACTGTGACATGTCAGTTAGCCTTGCTGCCTGCTGTGTGCTGTATGTAAGTCCATTACATATTCCTTATAGCTGGATTGAAAACCTGGAAATGAAATGAGGTCCCTGGAGAAACTTGGCCATGCTGGTGCTTTTTACCAAGTTTGTTGAGAATTTCCCAAAAAAAAAAAAAAAAAATCAGTTTTCAAAAGAAACATACAGAAGTCCATTTAATTAAGGAGAGAATTTTCAGGAGATTGCAATTTTCATCCCCTGCTAAAACCAATTACTTGGTAGAGGAATAAAGAAAAAGCCATGTGAAATAATACCAAGTAGCACCAGAATAGCCTACCACTAAAGCTCGCATGCGCACAGGGCTGGGAGGATAGCTTCCTCTTGCCAGGCCCCTTAGGTCATTTCAGCAATTGTTCTGTTAAACACAGCAATTAATGTTACCACGACACAGCAAGCAGCAGAGAGCTTACAGTCACAATTCATAGTGTCTCATCTCCAAATCAGATAAAAGTGCTATACAGGGTTCCATCCAGGAAGCATTCAGTCAGAGCAAGTTAAAGTCAGTACTTTTCTAACACATTTTAAAGATATTTATGCTGAATTAGCCCAAGGGAGAAAAATCAATGTGCTTGATGTATTTACGGAGACTTGCATCTCAAGTTTGCCAACAATGGCTATACCTTTGAAAGAAATCTAAGCAAAGAATTTAAAGAGTTGGAAATCTGTCAATTCCTTAAATATTTTTCTCCCTGTGGGATAATCTTTTTTTTTTTTTTTTTCGTTTTTAAGGGACAATATATCTGAGGAAGAGATTATTCCTGGTGCACCTACCTAACCACTGTACAAAAGACTTCACCATAGACATTATACTCTTGATATCCCAAACATAGGAGTACATGTCATAAAGGATTGTCCTGTTGGCACAATTGGAGAGCCGAGTGAACATTCCCATCACCAGTCCGCACATCTCCTCAAACTTGGCTGCTCGTGACCGCCATTCTTCAATCTATTGAAGATCAATAAAAATATGACTCAAAAAACTGCAAGAAAAAACAAAATAACCTAAAACATACTTATAAACTGTTTGTATTATCAGGTACCTGCAACATATCCTAAACATTAAAGGATCACTGGGCTTAAACTCTTCAGATAAGCAGTAAGTCTGTGTCTCCCAAACTGACAAACATTTCTAAAATTATCAACTGTGATGACTTTCCTTCGTTCCTCACTCTAAGGTCAAACTATGGAACTCTATGCACCAGAATCAGCAGAGTCCACATCCACTTTACAGAGCATATTCTAAGATGTGGTCAATTTTCAGAGTTATACTCATTAAAGGCTTCCTCCATATCATCAGCATGGGGACCCACCCAGGCTAGAGAAGAGAATAAATTAAGCATACTCACTTTTTCAGAGTCTTTTCCTTTGCAATTGACACTGACAACACTGCTATTTGCTCGAAGCCACTGGAACTCCCTTAACATCTGTGCTCCTTTGGGTCCATGCTCATAAGGAAGGTAGAATAGGTCAGCAAGCAACTGCAAATCCTCCAAAGTCACTGGTTCCACAGTGTACAAAGGCTTTTCATTTGGACCTGGCACAAACTGCTCCTTGTTTGTCTGTTCATCAGTCTGCATAGGGGCAATATCACTAATGCAATCTTCCTGCATAGACATTTCTGGGGATTTTGATTCAGCTATGCTCTCTTTATCTGTGTCCATTGGTTTCAATTCCTCAGCCATTTTAGCTTCAACAATTTCAGTTAGTATTTGATTGTCATTCTTGTGGTCTGTTTCTTCTTGTTTTTCCACTACCATGTCCATGGGTTCCTCATCTGGCTGTTTCTTTTCTTCTTCCTTGGTCAAAGCTGTAGGCTCACCACTCAAGGCTGCTCCCTGGCTCATAATGGGCTCCTGATAAACTGTTGTAACTACAGTTGTGGCATTTAAAGAGGGCGCTGCAACTAAGGGAGTCCCATCAACTACACTTGCTTTAGCTCCACTGTGTGCAACCTGCCGACCTACAAAGATAAATTACCACAAAAATAATCAGAGTTAGAAATAGAACAAATCAGATCTAGAGAAATGTTTATTTTTTTTATTAACATACAATGTATTATTTGTTTCAGGGGTACAGGTCTGTGATTCATCAGCCTTACACAATTCCCAGTGCTCACCGTAGTATTTACCCTCCCCAATGCCCATCACCCAGCCACCCCATCCCTCCCACCCCCCTCCACTCCGGCAACCCTCAGTTTGTTTCCTGAGAGAAGAGTCTCTTATGGTTTGTCTCCCTCTCCGTTTCGTCTTGTTTCATTTTTCCCTCCCTTCCCCTATCATGTCCTGTTTCTCAAATGTCCTGTTTCTCAAATTCGTCGTATCAGTGAGATCATATGATATTTGTCTTTTGAGAAATGTTTTATCATATCTGTAACTGGAACCTCAATTTGAGATTCCAAATAATACTTAGCCCTGAGAAAAGTGCAATATGGGGCGCCTGGGTGGCTCAGTCGTTAAGCAGCTGCCTTCGGCTCAGGTCATGATCCCAGGGTCCTGGGATTGAGCCCCACACTGGGCTCCCTGCTCAGTAGGGAGTCTGCTTCTCCCTCTTCCTCTGCCTGCTGCTTCCCCTACTTTGCTCTCTCTGTCAAATAAATAAATAAATAAAATCTTAAAAAAAAAAAAAGTGCAATTTCTCTAAACCATCAGGGAGGTAGGGAGGGAAGAGAGGAAAAAAGAAACATGATAAACATCCCCTAAATATGCCAACACGTATTATTATCTTCTCTTTTGAAGATCTAGATCTAAAAACCACTATTCCAAAAAAGACTTTTTAAAACAAATCAGCATTCCATCAAGATAAAACCTACTTAAGACCAAAAGTTAAGATTTTAAAGACCTTATTCTCTAGATCCCTTCCTAAATTTTGTTTGGTGGGCCTATGATAGGCACATCAAATGTTCTTTACTTTAGGACTCAACCATATGATCTAACTCCGTTAAAAGGGCCAAACTTACTGCTATACTGATGAGGTACACCAAACTCCTGCAACCATTCTGTTAAAGCTAACTTTAGGGCCATCTGTGGACTATAGAGCACGTCAGTTTCAATATCTTCATCACTGCCTTCATTTTCTAACTTTATCTGGATCGATACAGTACTGTCTTCACTGTCGGCTGCAAAAAAAAAAGAAAGAACACAAAAAACAGTTTTGATTACAAAAGCCTCCTGATGAGAGGAACAAATGCAAAACACCACTTATCACAGTACAACTAGAGAAACAAAGAATAGGAAAAAGAACAAAACTTAAACATAAAAATGCAAACACAACCTAACTGAACCACTTCACCTATAAGTCATCTAAATGCATTGCTGCATGTAACATCCCACTTGAAATACGGAACACTAAGTTTAGAATCACTGGAAGTCATTCATAAAGGTTCACTGAGTACCAATCATTGGGAACGTGAGGTTTAAGGCACTATGATTTCCATAAAGAAAACATTCCCAACCCTTCAGAGCTTATAACTTAATGGGCAAATCATTACGAAAAAATAATAAGCAAATTAGTAACTGTATTGAGGGGGGAAGAGAAAAATCAGTAGAGAACCCACATATGAGCACAGATAATAAGCACATAATGAAGCTCTGAACCAGGATAGTGTTAGAAAAAAGAAGGTCTGGGCGCCTGGGTGGCTCAGTTCTTAAGCGTCTGCCTTTGGCTCAGGTCGTGATCCCAGGGTCCTGGGATCGAGCCCCGCTTCAGGCTCCCTGCTCCGCGGGAAACCTACTTCTCCCTCTCCCACTCCCCCTGCTTGTGTTCCCTCTCTCGCTGTGCCTCTCTCTGTCAAATAAATAAATAAAATCTTAAAAAATAAATAAATAAATAAGGTCTGAACTCTTTGGCTTAGTATCCAAAACCCTCCTATTCTTAGCTTTCCTTTGTATTTCCCTGCATACGGCCCAGTTTGGCTAATTATCTACTACTCCTTAATGTGCTTCATGCTCTGCCTTAAAAGAGGTAGGAGGTAGAGGTGGGAGCCTGGGTGGCTCAGTCAGTTAAGCATCTGCCTTTGGCTCAGGTCATGATTCCCAGTGTCCTAGGATCGAGCCCCACGTCAGGCTTTCTGCTCAGTGGGGAGCCTGCTTCTCCCTCTCCTTCTGCCTGCTGCTCCCCCTGCTTGTGCGCTCTCTCAAATAAATGGAATCTTTGAAAAAAGAGATATAGGAGGTAGGTGCCATATATACAGAGAAGACTGAAATCTTATTTTATTTTTTAATGGGGAGATCCACAATGAGCCTTAATGGGAGGTATTATCCCAATAAACAGATTTTGAAGTAGTAGTACAGAACTCAGGAAAAAACACAACTATTTGACTACATACCACACCCAAAGCATCATAATGTGACATTTCCACACCTCCTAAATGGGCCAAAATTCAGGTAACTTCAAATTTTCAGTGTCCAGTGTTTTCGTCTTGCCCACCAACACTTTAAGGCCCAGCAACCTTTACGCATACTTTGATGCAGTTTAAGTACTCCCTCCTCTATGAGACTGTTTCTTACCACCACTTCTGCTTAGCAGAAATAAACAGTCTCTCCTCTGTATTCCCACAGCACTCTGTAGACAACTACCTCAGTATTTATCAAACCACAGCACAGTCGCCTACATGCTTTATTCAAAACCAGACTATGTTCTTCAAAAGTGGGGACTACTTTATTCTTTGCATCTTAGTGCCAGGAAGGTGCACTTGCCACATCTTAATATGTGTTTAAATGTCAATGAATGTGAGGTGCCTGAGAGGCTCAGTCGGTTAAGCATCTGCCTTCGGCTCAGGTCATGATCCCAGGGTCTTGGGTCCCACATCAGTCTCCCTGCTCAGCGGGGAGTCTGCTTGTCCCTCTGCCTGCTCCTCCCTAGGCTTGTGCTCATGCTCTCTCTCTCAAATAAAATAAATTAAATATCCCATTTAATAAAAATCACCAGAAAACACAAACTGAATCAGAATAATTCTAGGGATAACAAGAACACTCAAAGACTACTTGTCTAGTACTCAGACTTCAAAGACTAAGTCACATTTTAAAAGCAAAGAACTGGGGAAAAAGAAAAAGAAAAAAAGCAAAGAACTGGGAGAAAAGGGGAAGCAAAGAACTGAGCCCAAGAAGTTATTAAATAATTTGTCCAAAGCCACTCAGCCCTTCTTCTAATCACATATATATCTCATTCACAGGACTAAACAACACACTTTAAAAACCTCTTAAATTATGACGACAAAGGAACACATACTTGCCAACAGCTTTAGTTAACTCCACCTCTCCCCCCAAAGTTGTCGACTTACTCATCACTACATCTTTTCTCACTCCATTCATGTTTGATTTGTACCAGGTGGCAAGGGTGTGGATAGCAACATAGTTGGCTTCAAATTCACAATTTGGATTAGTAAGGACTCCTTTTAACCGTGGGATGAGTTCTGTGGATCTTCCTTTGTATGGCCCCAGAAATAGTCTCTTCTGATCATAATCATTAGCATGAATGTTATCCCAGATTACTGGAGCTCTCTTAATAATCTTAGAAACCTCTTCAATGGACTCCACCGGAATTTCTTTAGAAACAACTTTGGGACCTAGAAATAATGATGACCATTTGTTAAAAGACCCTCAAACATGACTCTTCAAAATATACTGCATTCAATTTTTGATTGTATTTTGTTATATATATACTTTCCAACAATTTTTCTTTTCAAAGTAACACAACATGTCTTTTTACTCAGTTTTACCCAACCACCCCCAGTATTCCCTCAGATCACATTATTAGAAATGGAAATAGTAGTAAAAAGATAAGAGATTTGTGCAGGCTCCCTCAAACTGATACATTAAGAAACAAATTTTCATGTGAACAAATTTTTTCCATTATAATACAACACAGTGATTACTAGCTGACAATCCAGCATGATAGCTTTCATTTGATAAAATAAAATACTCTCCTAAGGCTGAGATCAACATCCTTTAGCCCAGTTCCCTATTATTTATCAACAACCAATACTCAGATTCACTGCAAAATCCTCAGAGATGTTTTTTATACTAAATGAAGAATGTATACTTCATAAAAGAGAATTTTAACAACAAAGTTTTCTGGTTCAGGCTCAGTTTTCAAAAAGCATCCAATTAAGCAGAACAACCAATTTTTTTAAGTTCTACTTATCTAAAGTTTTACTGTATAAATCTTAAAGACTTACCTGTCCAAAGCACCTCAATTCCGGGTAGAAGCTTTTCACCCACAGTCCTTAAATAAGGAGACTGAGACACATTTGGGTAACAGAAAGTGCCACAATATTCTGAATGTAGGAGGGAAAATTAAGTAAAATAGTCAGGAATAAAATGGTCATGGGTTTTTAAATGGGGGAAAAAATGTCTATCAATTCTAAATTCCGAAGTGGGTAGTTCATTAAAGAATCAACTCAAAAAAATAAAAGTGACTCAATTCATAAAATCTGATATTCTTCCTCCAATAATACAGACCGATCCTTATTACCCTACAGTCACTAAAAACACAATTTTACTAAAGAAATAATTGGAATTTTTAGCATTTTCTACATACTTCTGAACTGCCTACATTTCTCAGTAACAATTAGAGGCCAAATAGAACAAATTGGTAATATCATAACAGAAAGAATGCAACATTATGCCCATGGCTATTAGTATTCAACTGCAAGTAAACTGTAATTTGCAGTGAATTAAGTATTTCCCACATAATCTTATTAAACATTACTTGAGTATTCATGTAGTATCAGACCACTGATATAAGGTTCACGATTCATAGTACTTGAAAACAGACATACACACAAAGTTAAATAAACTCAGACTAAAATTTCCTAGAACTTATTTATTTCTTCCTGAAAAAGAAATCAAGTCAGGGGGAAATTTCTTATAAGCCAAATTTTGAGAGGGAACTAAGAGAGGCTAATATATTTTCAATGGAAGGACCTAGAGGGGAGGGAAAGGAGAAAAAATTGGCAAGTTTTCTAGGCTGACTACTGGAAATAAGAGCCCAGATGGAAGTGGGAAGAGTGAAAAAGGATACAGATATGCACAGGCAGAAAAAAGGAACAAGTAGGAGGAAATGAGAAGTGACTAAGTTAAAAGCAATGTAAATTTGCTTTTTTCTAGTTTTTCATTTTGATAATACTATCCTTCCTTCAATCCTGAAAATGTACTGTTCAGATACTTCCAGCACTAAAAATACATGAAATCTTTTGCTTGTTCAGTTGCCATTTATTAGTCCCTAAAACTTCTCTAGTGTAAGGCCTTGAGAAACGTCTTCTAGAAAGGTAATTCCTACCTTTATACACCACAAAGGGAGAGGGGACAACACAGTAAAACCCATACAGGATTCTTTGAAACCATCTCAGGGTTGTGAGATGGAGCCCCAAGCAGGCTCTGCAATCAGTGTGGAGTCTGCTTAGGACTCTCTCTTCCTCTCCCTCTACCCCTCCCCCCACTCTCTCTAAAATAAATTCTAAAAAAAATCTTAAGACTAGTTAAATATAAAGCTTTTATATACAATACCTGTGGGACAGAAGAGGAAAGTTTCTGGCTCTCCTAGGTACTGATAAATTTCATTTGTGATGGAGACCTGGGCATGAGCGAAAGAACTGAATACCTCTTTGTCTGCTGCACACATATTATGATCAATATCATCAAAAAGCAAGGCAAATGACCTGCACCCAAACTGAGAAACCTAGAAAAGGTAAAACAAAACAACAACAAAAAAACCAAGATGTTTTAGTAGCTCATTTTTTAAAAAGATTTATTCCTTTATTTGAGAGAGAGCGCGTATGCACACGCAAGCAGGGGAAGGGGCAGAGAGAGGGAGAAACAAGCAGACTCCTTGCTGAGCAGGGAGACCAGCACAGAAATGGGGCTCAATCTCAGGACCCCAAGATCATGACCCGAGCTGAAACCAAGAGTCAAGCGCTCAACCAACTAGCGCAACCCAGGCATCCCTTTAGCAGCTCATTTTAGAGTAAAAATACAAGGGGCGTCTGGCTCGATCAGTAGAGCAGGCAACTCTTGATCTCGGGATCTTGAATTCCAAGCCCCACAATGGGCATAGAGCTTACATAAAAAACAGGATTCCAAATATTAAAGCAGACATGTAACAGTTGTACCTAAATCAAACATTTTCTTTAGGGTGTTCAAAGCCAAACCTATTGTTTTTATATTTTCTATGTTAAACAGCTAGACAAGTTTAGGAAACATTTTTCATTTGGGTTTGAATGCAGTATGTTCCAATAAAGCTTCAACAATATGGCCTATCCTACACCTCCTTGGCTGATGATTATAGAAGACCAAACAGAAAAATACAAAAACACAAATAAGTGAACTCAAGAGGCGAAAAACCTAGGCCTGTTCTAGTTCCAAAGACACACTGATCTTAATTAATCTCTGCACATAAACCTAACTAGTCCATGAATCTAAAGGAACGTAGCAGTAGTATTTGAACAAACAGGAAAATAACCTCTTAAAAAGCCTGGGTGGCTCAGTCAGTCAGGTGGCCCACTCTTGATTTCTGCTCAGGTCATGATCTCAGGTTTGTGAGATCGAGCCCCATATCAGGCTCTGTGCTGGGCGTGGAACTTGCTCAAGATTCTTTCTCAAACAAACAAACAAAAAACAAAACTCACTCTTCCTCTGCCCCCACCACGCTCTTAAAAAAAAAAAAAAAGCATATTCATGGAAATTTAACCTCATTTTTTTTTTTTAAAGATTTTATTTATTTATTTGACAGAGAGAGACCCAGAGAGAGAGAGGGAACACAAGCAGGGGGAGTGGGAGCGGGAGAAGCAGGCTTCCCGTGGAGCAGGGAGCCCAACGTGGGGCTCGATCCCAGGACCCTGGGATCATGACCCGAGCTGAAGGCAGACGCTTAACGACTGAGCCACCCAGGCGCCCTAACCTCATTAATTTTTAATCATCTTAATGCCATCAATAATATAAACCTGTGCCAGGGTGCCTGGGTGGTGCAGTTGGTTAAGCTTCCAACTCGGTTTCAGCTCAGGTCGTGATCTCAGGGTTGTGAGATGGAGCCCCAAGCAGGCTCTGCAATCAGTGTGGAGTCTGCTTAGGACTCTCTCTTCCTCTCCCTCTGCCCCTCCCCTCACTCTCTCTAAAATAAATTCTAAAAAAAAATTTTTTTTTTTAAAGATTTTATTTATTTGACAGAGAGAGACACAGCGAGAGAGGGAACACAAGCAGGGGGAGTGGGAGAGGGAGAAGCAGGCTTCCTACGAGCAGGGAGCCCAATGTGGGGCTCGATCCCAGGACCCTGGAATCATGACCTGAGCCGAAGATAGACGCTTAACAACTAAGCCACCCAGGCGCCCCTAAAAAAGTCTTTAAAAAAATGTAAACCTTTGCCTAAAGAAACATGCACACGTTTATATGTGTAATGTTCAGCAAATTTACCAGAAAAGACGTGCAGCTTTTTCAAGATTTATTTGTCAGAGGAGAGAGAGTGCGCACAAGCATGCACACAAGCAGGGGGAGTGGCAGGCAGAGGGAGAAGCAGGCTCCCCGCTGAGCAAGGAGCCCAATGGGGGACTTAATCCCAGGACCCTGGGATCATGACCTGAGCCGAAGGTAGCTGCTTAACTGACTGAGCGACCCAGGCATCCCAAGATGCGCAGCTTTTATGTTAAGCAGAACTTAGATTCTAATCAGTTTACACGTCTACCTAGTCTGTTTTCCTTCTAATCTTGGGAAACCAGCCAACCATTTCCAGACTGAATTATCTCTCTTGTCCATATCAACAAACGAAACTGATGTCTTAACAGGTAAAACCCTGTTTCTACAACCCTGGTCACAAATTCAGTCAAGTACCCAATAATATACAGAGTTTCTCAAAATGTGATTCTGGACAACCTGAATTCTGAGACAAGTCCCACCCAAGTCCGTATTCCCACCCCAAGTGAGTTTAAGATTCTCTGGAAATGGACCCTATCAGCATTCTTTTAAGAATCACTTCTAAGCATTTCTTTTAAGGTAGTTCTCATGCAAACTGAAGTCTGAGAAGCACTGGTAGCTCCAGTAAAGCTCTCTTGACTCACAAAATATCCTTCTGTGAAGAGCATTAAAGTAAAAAAATGGTACAGAAGCAAAGAAGAATAAATTTGGTTTCCTTTTTTTTTTTTTTTTAAGTAGGCTCCATGTCCAGTGTGGAGCCCAACAGGGGGCCTGAACTCATGACCCTGAGATCAAAACCTGAACTGAGATCAAGAGTCAGACACAACGAACTGAGCCACCCAGGAACCCCAAAGTTTGCTTTCCCTTTAACTTCATAAAAGCAACTCAGAAAACAGTGTTTACTGATTTAGGGACAAATAATGAGAAAGTAACGAAGTTACCTGGTCCAGTTTGCGTTTCAATGTCGATACTTCCTTGGGGTTAGAAAAGGTAATATCCAAACCAGGTGAGATAGCATAGATGAACTCTATCTCGTATTCCCGTGCAGCAGAGATGAGAGTCATAAGTTGCTCTAAAGAAAAGAGTCCATGTTTTTAGAAAGCAGCACAGAAAACTAAAAGAACCTTCACCTTTCAACTAAAGAGAAGAGGTCATTTTCTCCAGTTTGCAATAGCTCAAGAAAGGAAAAGTCCCTTAAGTTTTACAAACTGTCACGTCCAATGTGACAACAGGCCATATAAAATGCCACGAACCTCATGTGACTTAATGTCACCCTAAAATCAATAAGCATTCTCTTCCTTTCACTGCCATTTCTCAAAAATATTCAATTAAGCATCACTTCTCTTACTGAATATAAACCATTTTTATTTCCTACAGTATTTGAGATGGTTTCTGTTTTTGTAGTCTCTGAACAACTGACATTCTTAAATAAAAAAATCTACATATAACTACTTTATAATTGAAAAAAAGAAAAACATGTTCTTAACAACCAGGGTTAAGTGATGGCCTTAACAATCCTTATCCTTTAAGTTTTTAAAATGTGATAGACAATTTTCCTAAGTAAAATAAAATCCTATTCTATATACCACAGGATGTATCTTTACATAACTTTCAGTGGTATCTCAAGATAGTCATTTGACTATATTTTGATTACTGATCACATAAAATTTCATTACCGGCACCACCAAAAAATAATTAAGTTGAACACACACTTAAATTATATAGAGTAGTAAGCAACAACACTAGATGGAGATGGAATACGTTTTAATTGCTTCTTCATAATTTAAGAAAACTTTCTGCCTTCAGTGCCTTGGCTACACTCTGTAACCAAGTATCTTATTAGCTACATGTGTATACCATTTAATTCCAAGTATAAAAATGTTTCCCCATTTACAAGTCCCCAAATAAAAGTACCACTTATCTAATTTAGAAGGAGGTTCTGTGATGTACTATCTTATGTACAAATTTTATGTACTTAACTCAACATAAGATGACACGTAGCAAGGATAGTTTGTGATGGCTTTTCACTTTAGTATAAGCCTAGACTAGGGTGAGATCTTTATTTTAAATACAGACAAGTAATCAAGTGGTCAAGACCAAGCCATACTTGAGTCTGAAGCAAAAGGATCAGTAATACGGATCCTGTCTTTACTTAAAATTTTGGTATCTTGTTCGTGGATTTTTTTTTTTTTGCATTAATTTTGGTTTAAAAATTGCTTAAGATATTATTTATCTTGACCACTGATTTTTTTGGAGTCCCTTAAATTTTGCACCCAAGGCAAGTGCCTCACTTGCCTTGCCCTAGGCCTACTGCTTCAGCACCCTTTTGTCCAGTGGCCTACCGTTCAGACCACTGACAGAAGTTAAAAAGTACAATTTATGATTACAGAACAGGTTGGAGTCAGACTGGCATAACCATGAATCACACCATGGCTGTGCATCGTTAGTGCTACTCTTTCAATCTGCACTACAACTCACATAGAATTATCAGAAAGAAGAAAAGGAAACTACCTATGAAGAGAAAATGAAATACTTAATAAAATTTTTGTATAACTACATCTGAAATATAGCTGTTTTCTTAACATATTCTGAATTTATGGATTAAAAAGAGAAAGATTACCAGCTTCCTCCACAGAATACATCTCTCGCCAAAACATCCTATGTTTGTAGTCATCTTTTGGGGCATACAAGTATGTATTTAATTCCCATTTCTGGAGCCTTAAGGGAAAGAAGATTACATATGTATAAATAGGCAACAAGTATAGGCTATAAATCACAATATTTCCCTTTTCTTGGAGCATCTCCATCTCTTAAACAGCTAATAATATTCTAGGGCAGTAGCTTTTAACCTTTTTGTAATCCAGTAGAAATGTAAAAAAATTTAAGTATTACAAGAAATGTCAACATATTAAAGTCTTAAATAAAAACAGCTCCGAGTAACACAGGTGAAGCCCAAAACCTATTCAGTTTCCCCAAGAAACTTTGAAAACCCCTGGCATAGGTGAAGAAGAGGTAAAAGACCAAGGTAAAATTAACTTCTGCAACTGAGAAATCATCAAAACGCACCTGGCCTACTCAGTGTTAGTTTTTCTTCAAACAAAAGGAAATGTTAATGGTTTAAGGCTCTCCTTCAGAAAGTAAAAAATTTACCTTCTAAAGAGTTCTTTTCTCTGTTCCATAACCCAAGGTCTTCCATAAAATCCTAGATTCAAAGTAAGAATGAAATTATTTTCAAGTTTCAAAATGTGGTAAACTGTTGAGAAAAGCAGATTACAAAACATACAGTACAATCCCATTTTGTAAAAAAGCGTGTACAATATACCAGTATATGAAGGCTATTTAGTAAAACATTAAGGTGTCTTTGGATGGTGATGTTATAAAATGACTTTTACTCCCTTTTTGCTTAGGTAAATTTTCTGATTTTTCTACCATTAACACTTATTACTTATACAATAGCTATTTTTAAAACACCTATAACATCATCTCTTTTCACTGCCAAAAAAGACCAAATATGTTTAAATCTAATTTAAGGTGTTTTTTTTTTCATCTCTACACCCAATGTGGGGCTCGAACTCACAACCCCAACAACAAGAGTCGCATGCTCCTCCGACTGAGCCAGCCAGGCGCCCCTAAAACTAACTTTTCATTATTTTCTTTAAGTAATCTCCACACCCAATGTGGGGCTTGAACTCATGACCCAAGAACTGGATGCTCTACTGACTGACCCAGTTAGGATTAGGTGCCCCTAAACCTAACTTTTTAAAAAGATCTCAATCTTAAAACAGAGGAAGGGGAAGCAAAGTAATCCCAAACCGCTTATAGTAACAATTACTACCAGAGAGAGAAGTTAAACTGACTTTAGAGTGGGGGTGGGAGAGTAAAAAGGTAGGGGCAAAAAAAAAAAATCAGGAAGAGAATTAGAAAAAAATCTGACTGAATTAATTTTATGATAACCTTTTTTTTTTTTTTTTAAGTTCCTGATATAATAAAAGGGTCCAAAAATGCCTTAAACTACATTCACAACAAATTCAACACTGGAGCTGGCCCAAATAGGAATCTCAAGTAGTCTCAATTCCAGAGCAAAGGTCGGAACAACTGGAAATTCAAGAATGTGACTTGCTCCACTGTCCCAGAAGGGGGCAAAGCAGTACCAACACATATTGCAGGAAACAAATCCGCAGAGGAATGACTTAAGTAGTGGTATAAGCACCAAACTGGTATTTGCAGCTCCCTCGTGTGCTAATCACACCCTACAGCTTGCCTAACCTTTATTTTCCACCTCTGTCTAATCACCTGCAAGAGGTAAAGACAACCTCTCAGGAGTACTACGATTAAGATTGTATCAAGAACCCAAAATGCTCTACACACACACACACACACACTCTCTCTCTCTCTCTCTCTCTCTCTCTCTCTCTCCTTAAGAGACTACCTAAAACTGAAATTTCTGTAATGCATTAAAGTCCAATCTCTACACAGGATGGTTACTCTGTGTCACAAATAAGAACAATGACAACCAAAGAAAAATTCATTGCATACCTATGTATGAAACTGCAGCACTTTCAATCTTGACAATTCAGTGTTACCGCTTACAAGTAATTTAAACCATCAGGTAAATTTTATACACGTCTTTCTAGATTTCCTACAACACTTGGCATTATCATTTTTCTCTTAAAGGAAACACTCCTTTAGAGTTGCTTAACTCTAAGTAACATTAAACACTCCTTTAGAGTTGCTTCAATATATAAAAGAAACATTTTATCTTCACAAACCCTAACTTTGCTGAGAGTCAGGTTCATGGTTTGGGTTAACTGTCACCACAAAGAGGAAATAGTGCTATTACATGAGTTATGACCAACAAAGGTCTGTAAGGAAAAGAAAATTTTTAAAAAGGAATCCTGCCAATACCCACAGTTATTTCCTTTCTTCATTCATTTTTTAAGAATGGCACCAACTTAGAACTACCCCCCCCCCCAATCAGGTACTCAGTCACCAAGAAAAAAATACATATGGAAGGAGGAACAATAGATGCCAGACAACTCTATTCTGAGTAGTTCCTTTCAATACTACTCTGAAAAAAACAAACCAACTTATTTAAACCACAACGAGATTTTCTCCGTAATTACTGAAGATGTAGCAGGCAAGTTTCCTTAGCTTCATTCTAGCCTAGCTCTAAAATTTCTATATCCCCTAGCACTTCTCAACCCTCCACCCCAAGATCTGTGATGACAAAATACATACTTTTTCTAGACTCTCCCTGCACGGAAACAAGCCCAATGAATGCACCAACAGATTAAGTCACACAAAGCAATCATGTTTTCAAAAACAGTGACTCCAAATACGTAAGTAGTTTTCCATTTTGTCTTTCCCCCAAATTCTCCAAGATATTAACCTGTGAATTATTTCACTCCTTACTGTAACTACATATTAGTCTGTTCTCCCCTATAAACTTTATCTAAAATACCACAGCCACCACCCATCCTTCAAATAAATATATATGCTAACATTGGAAAAGCTGAAGCTGTCAACCAATAGGGCAACCCTTCTATTTCTCCGAATTTTTATACAGCGTTACCCCTATGCACACCATTATATACTAGAGACAACTAATAAAGCAGACAGCCAAGACTTCAGAAAAGTAAAATACATTCTGTATTCAAGGCAAAATCAATTAACACAAGTAACTCATGGTTCCATATAATGTTCAGTTGAATATCTGTCCACTATATTCATAAACTGTGATAGTCTTCAAGCCATTTTCCCCAAAGACCAAAAAAAGAAAAAAGAAAAAAAAAAAAAAAAGCCGGCATCTTTTGAAATGGGAAGGGAGAATCAGAAGGGCATTTTTAATCCTCTTCTGCAGGCCCTAAATTAAAATTCCGTATCTCTGATACTATTAAAGTCAAAGCTTCATCCCCCAGAGCCAAAGCACAGCAGTTGGCTAAGGACAATTTTCTAGGCTGCTAAAGAAACTCCAATGGGTGGGGGCGTGGGGACTGGCCAGCAAAAAACAAAAAACAAACCAAAAAAACTAAGCAAAGGGAGAATTTGTAAAACCCTAGGCCGACCGTGCGTCTCTTCACTCCAGGAATACAAGCACATCTGTGGGGGCTGATTTTTTTTCCAAAGGGTGAGGACAGCAGCATTACATACGTTTTATCATTTGAAGAGACCACCCTAGGGAACAAGATCCCGAGGTACAAAGACGTACAACTCGGAGCCTAACACCAGGCTCCTCACCGCCGCCTCCGCAGGAGCAGGCCTGGCTCCAGCCCAAGGCGGGTGGGGGCCGGCCAGTTAATAGCCAGCGGGGAATCCAACGCTGCAGAACAACGTGAGGGGAGAGGCGAGCGTGAGGCAAGACTGGCCCACCGTCGCGCCTCTCCCCGCGTCTAAGCAGGGTCAGGTTTCAGAGCCAAAGGAGTGACACCCTTTTAGAGCCTCCTAAAGCATCCCCTTCAGGAGGAGAGAATGTGTTAGTACCGGGGCGGAACCGGAGGACGCTGTCGCCCAGCCCGCGCCAGAGCGCTCACCTTCCACTACGCCACACAGGAACCTCCGAGCCCCTCCTGCCGCCCCGGCCACCGCTGCTCCCCCGGCCCCGGCTGAGTTGTCTTCTCCAGGGGCTGTAGCTGCTGGCGGCTCCAACGATGCCCCCGCGGAGGCGGCAGGGTTGGAGTTGAGCTCGCTCTCCCGCTCCTCCAGCGCCGCCTGGCTCTCCTTCTGCACCATCCTCCTGCCCCCGGCCGCCGCCACCTCTGCGGGTCCTCCTCGGCCTCCGTCCGTTGGGCCGCCGGCCCGGAGCCCTGGAGAGGGCCTCGGCTCCAAGCGCGCGCCCTTCCTGCTCCTTCCCCTCCCCCTCTACCCTTCCCCCTCCCTCTCCGCAGGGACCCGAATGCCCGGATGAGAAGGGCGGCGGCACCGGCGCGAGCCCTTTGTCAGCCGCTGCCTCAGCCTAAGCTGGGGAGCCGGAAGCCTAAACGGAGAGCGAGGCCGCGACCTCTCGTCCCCTGGAGGCAGATAGCCAAACCTCCTTTTCTTGTTCGCAGTTAGCCTCTGCTGCCTCCGGATAATCTTAGTTCTTCGCTGTTTGCCCCCCGAAACCCCTAGATCTCCTCCACCGCTGCCTCCACCGCCCGCTTCCTGTTTATCCGCACTGCGCCTGCGCCGGAGACCGGCTCAGACCGGTCCCCTCAGCCCGACTCCCCCCCCTTCTTTTGGGCCAGCCTATTGAGCTTCATTTGGTAGGGGGAAATAGAACAGAGGATACGAGAAAAGCGGAAGGTAATGAAGGTAGTGGAGCGTACCATTTATGTTCGCCACCTCTAGAACGAGCCGGGCGCCCTGGAACGGACCATTACCTCTCCTGAAGAAGGGGAGTATGGGAGGAGGCTGCAGCTGGTTGGGGCAATAGGGATGGGGGGGTGAAAAAGAGGTGTTTACTCTCTCAATGCGCAGGCGCGGAAACGAAGCCTCTAGTTCTTAAAGAGGTAGGAAGAAACTGACCTATTTTCTATTGAGATTCTTCTAATAGGTTGTCTCATCACATCAGCCCGACCCAGGATCGGTTCTGTGAAGATGACATTCCAAGGAGCTCAGCTCACCCCTCTGCCTTGAATCATTTTCCCCTACCCCCAGCTTGGCGCTAACCCCTTTTAAAAATTTAAGTCATTAGTTCATGCCTTCGTTCGGCAGAGACCAATTGAGCTTGCCTCTTGCTGGGCTCTTGGGCCACTATGAGCTCACAGTGTGGTGGTGGAGACAAGCAAGTACATGCACAATCCCCACATGGTATACCCAAGTGTTGCGGGAACTCAGAGGAGGAACTGACTTAATCCTCCTTTGGTGAGAGGTGGCAGCCATGCTTTGCTTTTGAGTTGGAACGTAAGGACGAGTAGGAGTGAGACTGAATAGAGGGGAAGCGAAGAGAGCACTGCAGGCTGGTGGAACAGAGTACAATTGTGGCGAAGGGTGAAAAGGCCTGGCATCTTTGGGAATGGGGAGCGTGAACTGTGTTTAAGGGAGAAGTGAAATCCTTGGGCCTTAGCATAAACATCATTTCCTTAAGGAATCCTTCCCTGAGCCCTAGATGGACTTGGGTCCTCTTGCGGCCATTTGTGCTCAGAACTCCCTGTAGTCCCGTCATACGCACTTTATTTACATTTACGTCGGTTAAGAGATCTGTTTCAGCTTGCGAGGTGTAAATGTGAAATGAGCATCTCAGTCTCATTCTGATCATTAAGACTTAGTATTGTCAATATATTCAACTCCAGCGGTAGCCCAACTTGTAGCTCCAGGGGCTCTTACAGTCCGTCTTTCTTTTTAGTCCTGGGGTGTTGAGATGGGGGTTAGAGGCAAGCATTTTCTTAGGGGACCTCTTGTGATGCCAGTTGGAGGCCATAAGCAGCTTCAGTGGGTATTGTGGTCCCTTGGAGGATTTGGGGTTATCATTCCAGCTGACCTCAGCCCTTAGTCTCATGACACTTTCATCTTTGCCTCATGCTTGGCAACTGCTAGCAAGTCAGCAGCCGCTATTTCATCCACTGTCCAGACTCTGGGGTCCATGGCCTAGGCAAGATCCACTTTCCATATCTGCACCTTTCAAACTTGAAGGGAAATTCCTGCCACACACGCTCTCCGCAAACCACACCTCTACCCCCTAGTATCTCCAACAGGAACCAGAGGTTAGTAGGCCTATGATAAATACTTGTGGAATGAATGAAATAGAGCTCTGCACTCACAGTTTAAATTCTGATTAGAGAAACATACAATAATAAATTCATTACATACACAGTGTCTCAGTTTGTAATAAGTGCCATGAAGGGAGGAAATCAAGTAATGTGATAAAGAGTAACCACAGCAAGGAAGGGCTACTTCAGATGGAAAAATAACTAGTAATCTGTGAGTGAACCATGATAATGGCTTGGCCTAGGAAAGAGCAGTGGAGACAGGCAGTGCACCTTTGGTGGTGGAATTGTGATTGATTAAAGTAGTAGAGGGAGGGGGTGCCTACCTGGCACAGTTGGTAGAGCCTGGGAATCATGAGTGCAAGCCCCATGTTAGGCATAGAGATTACTTAAAATATAATAATACTAAAATAAAGGAGTAGAGGGAGAGGAAGAAATGAAGACTACTAAAGACCTGAGCAACCAGGTAGATGGTGTCATTTATTAAGATGGAAAGACTGAAAAAGCAGGAATCAAAACTCCATTTTGAACATGTTAAGTTTTTCTCTCTCTCTCTGTCAAATAATATCTAATTTTTAAATATTATTTGAAGAGAGAGACACAGCGAGAGAGGGAACACAAGCAGCGCAAGTGGGAGAGGGAGAAGCAGGCTTCTCGACGAGCAGGGATCCCGATGTGGGGCTCGATCCCAGGACCCTGGGATCATGACCTGAGCCGAAGGCAGACACCTAACGACTGAGCCACCCGGGCGCCCCTAAAAATTTTTTAAAAATGGGGCACCTGGGTGGCTCAGTCCTGGGTGGCTCAGTCGGTGCTTGTGTTCTCTCTCTCTCTCTCAAATAAATAAATAAAAATCTTTTTTAAAAAATGAACGTTAAGTTTGACCATTACAGGTCCACATGAATATGTCAAATAGGCAATTGGATATATGGGTTTTGAAGCTCAGAAGAGAATTCTGAGGATACAAAATTTAGGAATCCCTTACATATAGATGGCATTTAAAGCCATGGGACTGGATGTGATTCGGAGAAGAGACTCAGGTCTGAGCTATGGGGCTCAACGTTTAGAATTCCAGTTGAAAAGGATGAGTCTCCAAGCAGGTGCGGAGAAGCAGTGGCCAGAAAGGTAAGAGGAAAACCAGGAGAGTATGAAATACCGGAAGGCATGAAAGGAGTGTTTTGAGAAGGAGCAGTTGACAATATTCAGAATCCAACCAGTGGCCAGAAAAAAATTATCAGAATGCCAACCTGCTGTTTTTTTCTGGATCCCATTTGTGGTCCCTGGCTCTGGGACACTTCTCACCTCACTCAGCCTCAGACTTCAACTTCCCTTAAACTTGAATCTACCCTGAAACATAGAGACCATCTCCATACCTGAGATACATACACACACTCACCATGCTCATTCATCCAATCATACAATTATACAATTATTGAATACCTATTATATGCTAGGCCTCAAGGATAGGATGGTGGGGTGGGGGCAAGAAACCTAGTCCAGGCATTCAAGGAGCCCTCAGGAGCTTATGGTGTGTCAAAGAAGACAATCACTCAAATAAATATATAGTGACAAATGGAGAAGTGCCACAAAGGACAAGTAGAGGGTGCCATGAGAGCCTGTCACAGTGCCAACTTGTTTAGACTCTGCATGATATGCATAGCATCCATCTTTCACTCACAAATCTTTACTATGTCCCAAGGCAACCTGGACAGAGACTTGGGAGACCGGGTCTAGTCTCAATCCTCCTATAAACTCACTAGGTGACCTTGAGCAGGTCCTCTCCCCTCTTTGGGGCTGTTTCCTTTTATGTACAATGGAAGGCTGAGAGAAAAGACTAGACCACAGGTTCTTAACTTCAGGTCCATGACCGGGCTTCAGGGATACAAAAATATATGGACAGTGGGCCCATAACTTCCATCAGATCCTTTAGAGGGGCTGTGACCCAAAGAAATCCTATGGAGCAGATGGTTGTGTGATAATGTGAGCAGGAAACACAGATGACAAAATGATGGCTTGTGAAAGTAAGTTTTTCTCTCTTGGTTGTGTGATAATGTGAGCAGGAAACACAGATGACAAAATGATGGCTTGTGAAAGTAAGTTTTTCTCTCTTGGACACCATACTCCTCCGTTGACCTTGTCAATGTGTACAGTGATGGAAGAGAAGGCCTGATCCCCCTTCTATGGATGGTGAAGCTTAGTCACCATATAATGGTGCCCTAGAGAAAGGATGGGATGAACCTACCACTGGTGGCCCCTCTCCAGAAACAGAACAAAGAAAGGCAGCCATTCCACATAGGAAGTCTCTATTACCCTTTGTGTCACTTGCTCCATGGTGCCTCGGTCCACCCCATCTGATCCCTCCTCATTCTTGGCTGGAGTATAGACACAAACTATGTCCATATTGGAGGCAAGGTTGGGATGTTTACACAAAGGAACTTTCTTTAGAAACTAAAGGGAATCCCCCCTCCAAAGAAAGCACTTCGAGGTTAACTAAGATGTCTGTAAATTAGAAATTTTTGATTCAACTTGTAAGAATGTCTAGCCAAAAGACAGCTGGTTTGGCATAATCTTTGGGATATTAATACCCTGTCTCTCATCTCCTCTAAGGATGTGGGAGAGAGATTCACATGGGGACCTCTCTGAGGTCAGGTAGGTTTCCAACCCTTCCAGAACCTGTGTCTCAATTTCCTGCCAAGGGTTGGCTATGCTATGGAAAAGAGAGGCACTTTCTTTGGAATCTAAAAGGCTATTGTAGGTACAGGAATTAGTGTTGTGAGGTATGTGTGGAGCAGGAGGGACAAAAAGGCAGAGACAGCAGCCTGTGCATAGCCATTGTGTTTTATTGGGTTGGTGTATTTTTTTATTTTACAAAATATACAGAGGAGCCAAAAATGCAAAGCAGTCAACAGTGTTCTGATGGGAAAGGGGGCTCCCTCGGGGCCCTTCCCCTCAGATCCTGACTGACTGGGAGGGTGAGCTAAATGGAACGAGCAGGTATATTAAAGGGTGGCAGCATGGCAAGAGTGGTCTCTGCCTTCTAGGTGTGTACGGGGGCATCTCTGGGTAGACTGAATAGAGCAAAAGAAGACCCTAAGTAGGAATTGAGGAGACTATGTGGGGGGTTGGAATAGAGCCTGGGTAGATCAAAGATTCTAGTGAATGCCCCCCCTCACAGGGTTCAGATGCTATGCCTGCCTCCCTCCTTCCCCTTTCTTCTAAGGCATCCACTGGATGGTCCCTGACTCACTCCATGCCTCCAAGTCTAGAAGAAATGGCAAATGAAAACTTAAGTTGTAGCCTTCAGACAGGGTAGCCTGAAACTTTGGCAGGTATCAGCTGGGACATCTCCCACCCATATTCCCCTGCTGCTGCCACCACCCACACAAACAGGAAGGAAGGAGAGGAAGGAATTCCAGGCATGAGCCAGACATCAGGATCCCAGGCTCTCCTGGAATACTGAGGAGAGTATGGAAATTTCTGGGGCATTTCCAAGGAGACAGAGTCTTCTGAAGGGCCTGGAACCCAAATTCTGATAGCCTGGGGGTGGTAGACCTATGGAGCTCAGAGCTATAGTCTGGCATGCCTGAGCTGTCACTGACAATCTCCAGGCCTTTCTGCACTCTACCCCAGCCACCTATGACCTAACCACCTGGCTCAGGCCTAAGATTTCTCCCTCTCCATTCTTGTCCCTCCTCCTATAAGGCTCTCAAAGGCCCTGGTCTGAAAGGCCAGTCAGTGCCATAGACAGAACAGACTCTCTGAGAAGGAAATCTTAGAGGAAATGCATATGAGATCAGGGATAGGGAAAGCACCATAGCCGGAGACATTCTGTCTAGTGTTGTAGTTTCTAGAGTGGGGATGGAAGGTGGAGACCATTTATTTCCTATAGCGGGGGTACCCTCAGCACTGAGTGTCAGGCAGGAAGGGGGTGGGAGCTGTTGGAAGTTGGGAACACCCCACAGATACACTCTGCCCATGCCCTGGCCCCTTTAGCTCCAGCAATCTGGAACACTGAATCCCCAGACTCTTAGATTCCTACAGCCCCCAGGGCCCAGCTAGGATGAGGACAGACCTGGGAAGAGAAGGGTGAGTTCCACCTGGACTAGGGCTAGAGTATAGTCCCCCCAGGACAACTGACCCCCTTTCCTGGGGAGCTAGATGACATTGTCAAAGAGCTGCATGGACCTCATGATGTTCTCGTCCTGTAGCCATGGTGGGGGAGAGGCAGATTGGAGAGAGAGAGAGAAATAAAAAAGAGCTTATCAGGGACACAGAGAGGGACATTCACCTGAAATGGGGACATTCAGAGACAGAGAGAGGCAGCAAGGAAGGAGACACCCAGAGAGATCTGAAGTAGGGAAGGGACAGGCCTCCCCGAGTTGTGGAGGAACAGGACTTGGGAGTATGGGCAAGTTAGGGAGACGATACTCTGCCCAAAGGAGCTTTCTCCTATATCACTGAATTGGACCCTGAGTCCAGATCATGGAAATGTGGAGGGCAGGGGTCTGTACCTTTTGGCAAGACTCAATGAATTCCTCAATGGTCACCACGCCATCCTTGTTCCTGTCCATCTTCTGCAAAAAGGTAGTCAGGTAGAGAGAACAGGAGGGATGACAGGAGAGAGGCAGGCAGAACTCAGGTAAGTTCCCTGCCAGGACCTTGCCTCCTTCCCTTCACTCCAGGACCCTCCAGCCTACCCAGTCCCAGGCACCTGGAAGAAGCTCTCCACGTGCTCCCTTGGGGCCTCCTCTCGGAGTGCAGGATAAGTATACTTGCCCATCATGTCATAGATGGATTTCATGATATCAAGCATTTCCTGTTAGGCCAAGAAAGAAAAGGATCCTTCCTCAGAGCCTCCAGCCTCCAAATCAGGAGGCCTAGAGCCTAGGGCGGACCTCACCCCTTACTGGTGAAGCATGCATGGGTCACATTTTCCTCCTTAGGGCCCTATGCACCTCCCCCCACACATAAAAGCTCTCCAACTCTTCAGTTGCTCCACACCTCCTTGGTGATGCAGCCATCTTTGTTGAGGTCATACAAGTTGAAGGCCCAGTTTAGTCTGTCGTCTATGGTTCCCCGAAGAATCACCGACAAACCAGCCACAAAGTCCTGGGAAGGAGACAAGGGGGAACTGTATTTTCAGATACCCTTTACCCAATCCCCAATATGGGTTTGGCTTGTGGATCCTGGCCCTGAAGCCCCAAGAAGCAGGCCTCCCTGACCCACTTCCTCCAGCTCACCTCAAAACTGACGGAGCCATCATGGTTGGTGTCAAAGGCATTGAAGAGAAAAGTGGCATATGTGCTGGAGTCTGTAGGATAAGCGTGGATAAGTTTGGCTTTCAGACAGGAGAGGACTTCCTACTTCTATGGGGTTCCCCGAACCCCTCTTATTACTTGGCATTCCCAGCCCCTCCAGAACCCTCTCCCCAACTCAGCCTAGAGATGGACAGCTGCTTCCTCTCAGGCCTTGTCCCCTCACCTCCTTGAGGAAAGAACTGAGAGTAAATCTGCTTGAAGTTCTCCTCATTGACAATTCCACTGGGACATTCCTGGGAGGTAGGAGGAAAGTTAGAAACCAGACGGAGTGCAGAAACAAAACCCCCTTCTACTAACCACCACCTACTCCATGCCAGAGGCTCCCAGAGAAGGAAAAGCTTCCTGTCTTCGGGGGGCTCACCATGTAGTTCTTTTAAGGAAGGCAAGACTTCTCAGTGCACAAGTTTAAAAAAATGGAACTAACCAGCAGGCCAGTCTACAGGCTCCACCTTGCCTCAGATTGGCAGGAGCCTCGGGCTAGAAGTTTGGTCTCTGGGGAAGAGGGGTCCCTCCTCCTCCCCTTCCCTCTCACATTCCTAAAGCATCCAGGCCAATCTTAGAAGTCCGAGATAGGCCCGGCCCCTCACCCAGTTTGGCCTTGCTTTGCACTCACATTCTTGAAGCCCCGGTACAGGACTTGCAATTCCTTGCGTGTGAACTTGGTTTGCTCCTGCAGCTGCTCCAGACCCTCTGGCCGGTGACACACCGTGGACAGTTCAAACTCATCCTCCACGCTGTCTGCAGGGGGGCAGTGTGGGGAGGGGGGAACAGCCGCGCCTCAGGCCCGGCCTCCACGAACCCTCTTCAAAACCACCGACCCACCCATCCTCCCCATCTCCAACACCAGAGACCAGCCTGCCAGTTCCTTGGACCCCGGTCTGAGGATATCAAGGCAAGGAGAAGACGCTGGTCAGCTTCCAGGTCTATCAGGTGGCTGGGCCCATGGGCAGGCCTGGCCCTGGAGCCAGGGGTCCAACTCATCGCTGGCCCCCGGGCCCTTGGCCCTCGTTGAAGGGGAAGGCCCCCAGCCCCATCTTCATCCCGGGAAGGGAGGAGTAGAAAGAATAGGTTCAAGAGGAAGCGTCTGAGGGTCCAGGCTCCGGGCCTTCCCTGACCCACTCAGATCCGCCCAGCCCCACACTTGCCCCGCCCAGATCCTTCTCTCCAGCCAATCCCCGCCTATCCCAGCCATGCTCGAGCCATGCCCCGCCCAGCTCCAGCCAAGCCCATCCAGACCCCACCCCTACCCTGCTCCCAGTAAACCTTAGCTAAGGCTTCATCCCTGGCCCCATCTCAGTCCTGCCCCAGGCTCCCAACATCCAGTCCCCAGGCAAGTGCCCCCACCCCACGCTCCCGAAGGCCCCCGCCCCCGCCCCCACCAGGACAGTAAGTCACCTGGGTCCAGCGGGCGGGGTCTGTGGGGGCGGAGGGAAGCTGGGACTGCTAATGCTGAAGGGAGCGAACTGTCACCGAGAAAGTGGAAGACCCGGCCAACTGCAGACACACACCTCGCCCCTCACACGCAACAGCAAATCTCACAGACCTGCGTGTTACAATGCACACACACCCAGCCCCACGCGCAGAGGTACAAATAATGAACGAGCACAGACACACACGAAACAGACCCCACACACACATGCTTGTGGGACTCACGCCTGTCATTTTCCCGAATCTACCCCCATGTGGGACCCAGTGGAATCAAACACAATGACACTCTCAAATAACTACAAAATGGGTCTCTGTGGCTTGCAAAATTCAGTATGATCCTATGGGGTGGGCAAGGCCCAATTGAGGAAACAGGCCTGGAGACAAAGTGAGGCCACTCAACTCGGGCCCGGCTGGGACTAGAAAACCCAAGTGTCCTGGCATCTGGAGGAAGACGGGATCCATCGTAGGCACCTGCATCCATCCAGTCAGGGCAGGGACGACATGCATCTCCGGGCCCAAAACATTCCCCAGGACAGAGCGGGCGGCCACAGTCGCAGACACTAAGCCACGCACAGACCTCACAGCAGACTGGTCTTGCCCGGCCACATTGGCCATACCCACAAAGTCTCAGGCCTCAGCCCTGCCACACTGGCCACGCCCAAACACCGGGGCTCACTCATTTTGCTGACCCGTGACGCCCACAGACACTTGGGCCCCGCCCCCAAACTGGCCACGCCCCACATTCCGCTTGCTCCTGGCACTGAAGCTACGCCCTCCCCACACTGGGACCTACCGGCGCCCACCCACCCCCACCGGTCACGCGCGCGCACGCACACGCACACACACACACACGCAGGCCCGCTTCTGTCACACTGGTCACACCCCGACACACACGGGCCCCGCCCCCGGAAGCACAGGAGAGGCACTTGCTTTCACTGACTGAGGGCAGGGCCTGGGGCCCGCAGCAAGGCAGCAGCTTGAGGAACCGCTGCTTCAGCGCTTTTTTAGTGGGCCCTGGAGGGTGGCCTGGGAAGAGAGAAGACCCCAGGAAGGCACATTAACCTCTACTATCCCTCCGTTCCCCTCCCCACCATCACAAATCAACCCTGAGGGGAAGGGGTGTTGGGAGAGGACTGGAAGAGAATGGTGAGAATAGCTGGGGCTGGGCTAGGGGAGCCCAGTGGGTTTCACAGGCATAAAAAGTCCACTCAGGCATCTTGTATAATGGGACGCAGTTGCGGACAGTGAGGCCACCAAGGGGAGGTGGCACTGGCCTCAGTGCCTGCTGACCCAGTGCCCTTGGCTCCAGTGCTGTAGCTGGACGTCTGAGGGTGACGTCCAACCCAAGGACTGCCTGGGTAGGAACACCTCTCTGTCTCTGTCTCTCTCTCTCTCTCTCTCTCACACACACAGTGACAAGCGTGTACAGTGACACATAGAATGATAAATCACAGTGATGGATGCCATACAAGGACAGCTTGATACCCAGCAACTCACTCAAACCCAATGGCCTAATCAAGCAGGCCCCAACACATGCACACACACACAGGCACACACACACTTTGACATAGAATTCCTTAATACAAACATACAAATGTAGCCTAGGAAAAACGACACACACATATGAGGACCCACATAGGCCATCTTACATGCAGCATGATCAAACCATACAAAAACACATGGGACATCATGACACGGTGTGTTAAGCACACTATAATACACTGTGACCCTATAACATTATGACACATATCAAGGTCACCACGACACATACCCATATCATATTGTGACTTAGGTGCCCAGTTACCTAAGACTGCACATCACCAACAGAACCCATGTTTGTTCTGCCCACCTTTCCTTCCTATAACCCCTCATCCCAGAGCACCTGGAATCTCCCTACCAGTGGAACAAAGTTCCTCATCAGCTAACTCACCCACCCTAAAAGTGTGTCCCCTCTCATGTCTTTGAAGGTGACATGATAGCAAACTTTGAAGCAATAACAGACCTTGGAGATGAGTATTTTTTGTAATGTGGGGCTATCCAGAGCCACTGACCACAGCTCCCCTCACTTCCCCTTATTTACACCTGTGTCCTACAGCTCTAATTGCATCCCAGGGAGGGCTCTGCGTTGGTGTGCCTGTCTCCCGCAGCACCCACCTCCAGACTCCAGGACCAGAGTCCACAGGGCCCTAGCACACTGCTCAGTCCATTCCTGGAGGGGCCCAACTTCCTTGGGTTGTAGGTTACTAGGGCATCCCAGCTCCCACGCAGGCCCCGCCCCCCCCAAACCAGGCTCCACCCTTCAGGACCCGGCCCTACTCCCAGGAGGTAACTGCTTAAAGTCAACGCCTCCCCCTCCGATACTTCCTTTCTTCCCCTCCCCCCGCAGAGCTATGGAGAGGTAGGAGGGAGACCATGGGCCGAGTAGGGGATCGATGGCGGCCTGGCCCCCAGCCCAGGGCTCCATTAGCCCCGACTTTGGTTTCCCGAAGCCGGATTGCGTCTGGGGCCTCCGGTGGTGTGGTCGCAGCTGGACTGGGAAGGGCGGGGGGAGGGGGACGGCACCCCCGCCTCTCCCAACCTCCCCGTCTTCACACTTCCCCCCCTTCCCTGGTCCCCTCCCTGCTCCCAGGACTCCGTTTCCTCTAGGCTCCCCTGAAAGGTGGGAAGGGAAAGGGCTGCCTTCAGCCTACAGAACACCTGGGTTTCCTGGATGACCCCTCTTCCCACCAAACAGTCTAAAGGGCATGGCACGTCAGAGCCAAATGGACTTCATCGTTTCAGGATTGGATGAGCCCTAGTTCATCTAGGACCAACCTGCTCCCCACCCCGCTCCGATAAATGCAGCAGAGGATGGAAGGTGAGTTGGGGGTTTCCTGCTCTTACTGAACCCTAGAGCAGGCAATTCATTGGCCCTTTCTCTTGTCTCCAGCTCCCTTCACATCTTTTCAGTTCTCCCCGGTGTCTACCCTATAACCCTCCTATCACGGTTCTTGCCTATTTTCCTGTCCCTGGTGGAACTAGAGAATAGCTGTGCTATGGAGCTGCACAATTCTTGGTGTGAAGAGGAGGGAGAGGCCAAATCTCTCAGGGGAGGCAGAACATGCTCCCCTCTGTATCTCCAATATCACTCTCTCCACTCGACTTTGGGGTGATGTGGACAATTGATTTCTCATTCCCAATGCCCAGGACCTGGAGATCCTGAGACAAACTGGGAGGGCAAGGGGGCCTGGGAAGCAAGGTCCCTGATCTGTTCTACCCCTCCCCCTCCTGCCAGAGCTGATCTATAAATGTCTCATTCACAGTGTTCCCACTTGTGTCCCTCCTGAACCCACCCCCATCCCAAGCCTTGAGTATGGAGCTGCTATTTCCTCAGGGAACTCTGGGAACAGCCACACACACAATCCAGTACCCAAAGGGGCCCAGCCACACAACCTGTCCCCCTCAGGCAGTCATATTCACCATCTCACAAAGCCACATACCCTTTCCTTCTGACACATTAAATCACATCCCTGTCACATACAAAGTCTCACCCAGTCACACACTTTGTCCTTTTTCACACAGATGAACCCATGGTCACACCCCCTCTATCTCTCACACGGAGTCCACGCACACTCTCTAACCTACACCTGCAAGGATGGAGGTGTGGAGAGTCACACACGTCTTCAGAGCCATGGTGGGCCCCTGGCCCCAAAGGGACTCCCCAGAAGTCTGGCGTTATCTCAGGATCCCTGGAACCTCCTTCCTCTACTCCTGATAGCCCTGCCTGTTTCCAGACCTCTCCTCATACTGATAGATTCCCCTCATCTCCATACCCCAGTCCTCCCATGCTGTGCCCCTCATCACCCCCCCAAAACACCCTGGCCCCTGGCCCTCTCTCTTCACCTCCCTCAGACACCCAGCCCCCAGATTCCCTCCTCACCTCCCCTAGAAGCCCCTACCCCAGTCCCACTCCTTGAATTTCCCTCTTTAGCTCTCTCAGATGTCCTGTTCCCCAAGCACCCCTCCACACCTCCCCCAGAAGCCCTGTCCCATCACTAACATGTTTACCCCTGCCCCCAGTCATAAAAGCAGAGTGACGCCCTCCCCAGCGCTGCGGGCGGTTGCTCCTCCAGTCAGCAGCCCAGACACAGCCAGACACCTGGGTTACCTTCCAAGGAGACAGGCTCAAAAAGGCCAAACTGCTCCAGGACCTTGACAAACAGAGCGAGGACCACAAGCACAGCAACCATCTCCAGCCCTTCCAGGTTCATCGTGGGCCTGGGGCATGGCCCCCACCAGCTGAGGCTCAGACACACTGGCAGCCCTCCTCACACCACCTCCCCCTCAGGCTCCCCAGCCCGTGTAGGGACCGCCTGCAGCCTCCCTCCCCCTCTCCCTCCCAGCATCTCCTCCCTCCCCTGCCCCCTCACCCCGCCTCTGCCCCACACGCCTCCCAGCCACAGCCTCTTCCTCTTTACGGGGCCAGTTCAGCCTACAGACTGGCATCTCAGGAGCCCTTGGCGAGAAGGATATGGGCCAGAACAGGCCAGGCCAGAGGAGGAAGGCAGTGACCTGCCTCTGTCCCTGAGGATAGCTTCCCCCAGACACCTTGGGGCTACTCTGCCAAAGGGAGGGGGCAGAGGGAGGAGCTATGCTGAGGGAGAGGGCAGGGAAGGGCAGTGTATGTGTGTGTATGAGGGAAACTATGAGCTGCACGTGTATAAGTAATAGATGTATGTGGCAGAATATAAGTGTTTTCTTGTGTGCATTCCTGTGTCTGACTGTAGGGAGAGTAGGTGTTTCTCCTCTTATGTGTGTCTCTGTGTGTGGTTTACACATGATTGTGTGTTGTCTATTAGGTGTGTGTCTTGTCTATATGGGTAAGTGACCTGGCTGTCCATGGTATGTGTGTGTGCGTGCCCTGGAGTATTTGAGTGTGTATGGGGTATGAGGGGTACGTGGGTGTAGGTCTGAAGACTGCTAGTACAGATGTGTCCTATATTAGGAGTATGGGTCTACAGCGATTGTGTAATTGTATCTGCGTGGAGCTGTATGAGAATATAAGCGGGGGGAAGGCAGTGACCTCTCCAGCCAGGAGGACACCGCCAACATCGATCGTGGTTGCCATGGAGACTGTGAGGCGGGAAGCACTCTCTTTCCACAGGCCACAGATGGGGAAACTGAGGCCCAAGAGAAGGAGGATTAGGTCCAATAGCCTGGGCAGGAACAAGGCTGCTTAGCCTTATCATGACCCCCTGGGGAGGGGACTTATTGTGGCTACCTCTGGGCCCCACAGATTCAAATTCCGTGGGAGAGAAGAGAGTGAGCTCCTCCCTTCCTCTCAGCCAGGATCTGCCAAAGCCTTGCCTGCTCCTTGAAAACTGTTACGGAGCTGATGGAGAAGCCCAGAGGAGGAGGGAAATCTGAACCCTCCAAGGAAACCACCTACCCTCACCCCCTGGAGCATTCCCGGAGCCCCTCCCCCATCTTCCCAGCTCCCCGTCAGTGGTGGTGGTGGTGGGGGTGGTGTGTATGTGCCTGTGTGGGTGTGCGTGTTTGTAGGGGTGGGGGGGGAGGGCTCGCAGAGCCAGTGAGCCTCTGAACTACGGTGCTGGCAAACACTGACTGAGCACACACTGTGTGCTAGGTAACACACGCTATGTGCTTACAGACATGATCATGTTTTTTTAAATTTTTATTTTAAATTCAATTTAGCTAACATATAGTGTATTATTAGTTTCAGGGGTAGAATTTAGTGATTCATCAGTTGCATATAACACCCAATGCTCATTACATCACGTGCCCTTCTCTCACATTTTTTTAAAGATTTTATTTTTTTTAATTTTATTTATTTATTTATTTAAGATTTTATTTATTTATTTGACAGAGAGAGAGCACAAGTAGGCAGAGCAGCAGGCAGAGGGAGAGGGAGAAGCAGGCTCTCCGCCGAGCAGGGAGCCCGACGTGGGGCTCGACCCCAGGACCCTGGGATCATGACCTGAGCTGAAGGCAGATGCTTAACGACTGAGCCACCCAGGCGCCTCTAAGATTTTATTTTTTAAGTAATCCCTACACCCAACGTGGGGCTCGAACCTACAACCCCGAGACCAAGGGTCACATGTTCTTCCAACTGAGCCCTGCAGGTGCCCCCAGACATGATCACATTTAATTTTCATAATAAACCTATGAAGGAAGTACCATTACCTCCACATTACAGCTGGTAAGACTAAGGCAAAAGGAAGTTAAGAAAATCACCAAGATCAATAAGAGTCAGAGCCTCAGTTTTAACCCAGTTTGACCCTGAGCCTGTGCTCTAAATCGTCACACTACACTGGCTCCCTTCTTAGCCAGCTTGCCCACTCAGGAGGCCCAGTTTAGGGGGACTGACCCCAGAGGGAGCCCTCTCCCTTGTCCAGCTCTGGGATGAGTGTGTCTCACCTCCAGCGGTGGGGTGAAAGTCCGGGTGGGACTGTCCCTACGACTTCATTTGAAGTTCACTGATCTGCAGTTCTACATGGCCACCACTGGGGGTCAGGCGTCCATCTCATACCTTATTTTACCCCTTCCTCATCCCCCACGCCACAACATCTGTGGAAAGTGTAGAAAGCATGGGAAGAAGGGTATGCCACAGGCTGGCTTGGTCCTCTGCTTGCCCCTCCACCCCTCCTCCAGGAAGAAGTCAATCTAGGAACTGCTTTTGGCTTCTCACTCCTTAGAGGTTACAGATTTACAGATGAAACCAGCAAATATCTCCCTATCACTGTCCAAATTCCATACCTGGCATTTAATTCCCCCTACCCTCATCAGCAGATTCCTTTCTTTCCAGCCACTTTGGCCTCCTCACTGTCCCCCAGACACGTCAAACTCGGTGCTATCTCTGTGCCTTTGCTCCTGCTATGAATGCCTTCCTTTCTGTTCTCCTTCTGTTCTCTAGTTCTTACCTGACAGGACCTCCAATCCTCAGCAGGCTCCCAACTACCTGAATTTCTAGTGAACTCAATGTTGGGCCTTCAAAACTTAGCACTGAATTCTGTAATGTTATTAAGTGGGAATAGTAAAAGGAGGCGGCATAGCATGGTAGGGAATAGTGTGGGCCAGAGGGCCAGATTCCCTGGATTCAAATCCTGGTTTTGTCAGTTGCCATTAACTGGGCAAGTTCTTAACCTCTGTGTGCCTGTTTCCCACCTCATATGGTTGCTGGGAGGAGTAAATGAATTAATACATGGAAAGATGTTAGAATAACTCCTGGCACAGAGTAACTGTGAAGTGTTTGCACATTATTAATAACATAACATCTTCCCCCTTACATTTCTATAACTCTTAATTAACAAAGCATTTCCACAAACATTGTTATCCTGATGGCTTCTCATGACAACCTTATGAGGTAGGTAGACTGAATAGTATTGTGCCCATTTCACTGATGAGGTAAACGAGGTCCATAGAGATAAAGAGACTTGCTTGAGGTCACCTAGCTAAGATGAGAGGATGCATATTTGAACCCAGATCTTTCTGGATCAGTCCTGTTTCCTCAACTAGATTCCAAGCTCCTAAAGGGCAAAGATGTTTAAAAATTGGACTTATATAAACTGAATGCCAGGCTCTGTGGAACAAAGGTGAACTAAACAGGGTTCTGGCTTCCACTGGGTAGGGAGAGACAGCCCACTGAGAGAACTATAAGGCTTCTATTCATTCAAAAAATATTTGTTATGTGCCTACTATGTGGTAGGAACTGTTCTAGGCAGGCCATGAAATGAGCTATAAAAGCTCATTTAACTGTAAAAGCTCTCTAACTGGGAGGCCAGGGAAAACTTGGAGAGGGTATTTCTTGAGCTGGTTCTTAAAAGATGGCTAAATGTCAACAGTCTACCTTAACAAAGGGGTCCACATTTATTGAGCACATTTTGTGTCCTGGACACTTTACATATATCATCTCACTTAGTCCTCATAATAAACCTGAGAGGTAGGGTCTATTACTCCTGTGTTTACAGCTGACATGGTCAGAGTGAGTAGTAGTATACCAATTTTGCAGACGAAAGAATTGAGGCTCAGGGAAGTGATTTTCCCAAGATAGCACAGATGGAGAAGGATGGATCAAGACTTAAACCAGGACCAAAGATCTGCCAGCCTGTCCTTCCAATGTGTGTGGGGTCAAGGAACCTTGGATGACTGTAGCTTAGTTTGTGTTGGGAGAGCCGTAAGTGGTAAGACCAAAATGGCTCAGATTCCATAGAGCCTTGAATGCCAAGCCAGACTATCTGGAACGAAAGAGGCAGCACAGTCACATCTTCTGGTTCTCTGCTGCTGATTCACAGATAGAGAGATTGACAGCCTTGTAGACTGTTGCCCTGTCCCTGGACCCTCCTCTTCTGTCTCTCACCCTCACCCTCAACATTCAGAGATCTTGACCCAGCCTCACAGGGACTCGGGGTTCTTAATCAACCAGGGCCCTGGTGGGAAGGTCTGTAAGTGAAAGAGTGAGTTGTTTTCCAGACTCTCCTTCCTCCCCACTGAGAGACCTTTCAAGTCCTAGGGCCCAAAGAGAAACTTGCCCAGATCTGTCCTTAAGCATCCCTGTGTCACTTAGCTCTTCACCCAAGGGAATGAAGTCTTAATGGAAGCACTTCAGGCAGAGTGAGGGCTCAAGGGAACACTATCTTGAAGCATTAGGTGGGCCCTCCTTAGGCCCCTCAAATCTCACTGCAGAGATACTCCTAACATTTAGTTGTTTATCTCTCACAGTTCAAACCTGGAATAATACTGCCTTATGAGGGGACCCACCCTATGTAGCTGTACCACTTTCATCAGTCCTTGACCCCTCAGTGAAGACCCCAGCCAGTGAAGACCCCAGAGCTCTTCTCTCAGTTCCCCAGCCCCATTCCATCCCCAGCCAGGCCAGAAGACACGGCAGCCCCCAGCTGCATTAGGTGATTAATGAACTCCCTAGGCTTTGGGGCTATTTTGGGGCCTGGAAGTCATTCCTGTTATGATTGAGAGCTGGCCCTGCCGGGCTCCAGCCATCTGTCACTGGAGACAGGTCCAAGCAGGGGGCTTGAGGGACGCATGCGCCCCAAGAGACTGCTAAGCATGGCTCTAGCTCAGCCCCAACTCCCCTCCTTCTGGGGACACATGGCAAGGAGAGGCCTCCAGAGGCTCAAGAGGTTACCACGGAGAGAGCCAGAGAACTACAGATCCCAGAATGCCACGGGGCTAGGTGGTTTTGGTCTCTCCCGGCGGAGAGGTGATGCTAGGTTCTGTGGGCCTTGCCCAGGCTGCCCTAAGGAAACCCAGGTGGAGGTGTGCGTAAATTTCAGCAGTACCATGATATGATATCCACAATCCACATGTCATAAATTCAACACATCCCACACCAAGGTACAATCTTGTGAAGACTACACAACTCACTTAGTGTGACTCAGGAACCCTCAACCCAACTCTAAAGCATAGAACCCCAGGTACATGCAGTTTCAGTGTCACAGAATCCCAAAGATATGCAACCCCCAGGATGCACAGACCCAGTGATTACAACCTGAGTGATGTATAACCCTGTTCGTACAGACTCCCAGAGATAGACAAAATGGTGACATACAATCCTTATGCCACGCAAGTCTATTCATCCCATCATTCATGAACTCACTAGCTGAGTTTATGTTGGTCCTGTCCCACCTCAGGATTTTTCCCTTCTGGACACTGACCCCAGTCATCTTAAGATCCCATTAAACTAAGCAATTTAGTAAAGGGTTGTGCCTTTTCCCTGTTCTGCTGCAAGCTTCCTCCTTTTATCTCTGCAAGGGGCCTCACCCCTTACATCCACCTGCTTAAGGCCCCCTCCTCTATCCTCAGTCAGAAGCCCTGCCTCCTCCTCCACCATTTGAGGGACCATGATGCCCCCATCCTCTCCTCTTTGAAGACCCCTATCCTCCACCTTCACTATAAGAAACCCTATCCCTAGTTCCACTCTGTCAGGGAGCTTACCCTTTAAACCCTTTCCTTTGAGGGATCCTGCTCCCTCCATCTCTGTGAGGGGCCCTTCCCCTCCCCACCTCTGTAAGGTTCTTATCCCACTTCACTCACTTTTTGAAGGGTCCAGCCCCTTCCTCCCTTCCTCATACCTGGCGACAGCGACCCAGTCACCAGCTGGTAGAGGGATCTCGCTGCCTGCCCTAATGGGCTCCGGCACCTGCGGGGGCATCGGTTCATGGTTCTGCGGAGAGCACACTGGCGAAGCTCCGCCCCCAAGGCCCGGGGAGGTCGGGTCTCCGCCCCCACTCCAGTGGGCCCTGCGTGGGCGGCGCGGGAGGGCCGGACCGGCAGGACCAGAATCTTCCGCTCGCTCTCTCCTCTGGGCTGCAAGGGGGAAAACGCACCCTGGCCCCGTCATCTGAAGCACCCGTCCTCAAAGTTCCTAGACTGGGCGGGGTGGGGGAGGGGAGGACGGACTCTCTCACAGCCTTCTTTGGGAATGTTTTCTGGATTTTCTAGTGGGGAGGGGAGGCACCCACGGGTTGTGAAAAAGGAGCTGGCGGAGGGGATAATGAACCTTACTCTTTATTGCCCCGCTTCAGCCCTTCCTTCTCTGCCTGTCGCACACCTCCTCCTCCCAATTTGGCATGGAGAAGCCATGGGGGGTAAGAGGACATAGTTGTCATGGCAACGTCCCACACTTCCATACTTCCTAAACCAATGGGAGAGAGCAAGAGGAAGGAGGAGGAGCTGCACATTGTAGTGGGGTGGCAAAAGAGGCTGCTCCAAATCCCTTTCTCTCATAACTTTCGGTTTTGTGTCCCTCTGTCTTGCTCCAGTGGGTTCACATTCTCCCATCATATGCTGACTGCCAGCCAAATGCATGAAGGAAAAGCTCTCCTCCCCTCAGTCCCAGCCCCGACCCTTTCCAGGACTCTTATCAGGCTGTACCCAAAGTAAACCCTTTCAGGACCCACTGACGGCTTCAAACTGCCGGGACAGCCTACAGGAGAGACATAGTTCCACTCCTCCGACTGGGATCCTGTATTTTTGGCTAAAAATCCTACATTTATGATTTAGGCGAGAGTCACCTCCAAACTCCATGCAAATTTTGCCCCTTGATTTGGAGGCGACATCCCCATTTGCAATCAGCTCCGTAAGCATGGCTGCTCTAAGACCACATGGGGGCGCCCTAGACTGGGGAAACGATATTTACGAGCAGAGGGACCCGAATTCAGGCCTTGGCCAGCCAGATCCCAACTCTCTCCTCATCTTCCCCAAGCTTCCGGCTTGGACAGGACTGCCACTGATCGCTGCTTTTTCCCACCACGCCATACTTCCAAGTAGCCCTACCAGGCTTGGAAGACCAGAGGGGGTAGATCTGGGCGGGGTGGGGCTCAGATTCTCCCCACCCCCCACCAAAAAAAAAAAAAAAAATCTCCCCCAGCTTTGAGTCTGGAGGAGTGGGGGAGGAAAATGATCGGGTGTATACCCAGGATGCCTTGATGACTTAAGGACTCCCTCCCTGTCAACCTAATGGACCAGAATGACGGAAGCCAAAGACCACCCCCATGTCCATCACAGGAATCCCGCCTGCACAGGGAAAGAACTTTGGGAACTAGGAAGGCATGGCAGTACATCCGTCCAGAAGGCTCTTCAGCACCTCGGACAACGACTCCCCTTCGGGCTTCAACTCCGGCGTCTCCGGGCACCCAGCACCTTATCGCCTTATCAGGCGGAGTCCCAACCACAATTGTCTCCTGCTGTAAGATAAGCCCTCCTTCGAAAGGAGAGCTCCTGGTAGTGCTATTTCTACTTTCCAAGTCGTGTGTGGAGCTATCTACAGTGGGGATGCTGATGATGAACACCATTCTTGACACTTGTCAACATTTGACCTATTTCCCTTGGGAGGCAGACAGGCAAGACGTAGTATTCTCCATTTTAGAGATGAGAAAAGTGAGACCCAGAGAGCAAAAGTAATAGAAAGCTCATTCCTGCACCTTGCAATACAAGTACTTCCTTCGCCACCTTCACCCAGTCTCTGTTTCAAATAGCCAAGTGGGGAGGGGATGGTTCCACTAAAGGGGAGAATCAATTAAAGCAGGAAGCAAACACTGACTAATGTGGTGCTCATGAGCGCCTTGGGGCCTTAAACTCCCAAGGATCCTGGGTTGGTGAGAACACAGGTCAAGGCAGAGCTGGACCTTTGGATTCCGTCACAGTTTGAACCACATCTAGGTCACATCTGGGGCCTGCTTGAGCCAAAGGGCTCTCCCTTCTGGGAGTCTCAGCATAGGAACTAGGACTTTCCCAGGGTCAATGAGTAGGGGAGACACTTTCTCAAGTGTCTCAATTAGATCCTAGTTCTCTTCCCCATCCTGGAGACTTAACCTCACTCCCCTCAGGACAGACAAGGATCATGGGCTCCCCCCACCTCCCCAACTTGTTTCAGACACAGGAGACAGTTTCCCTCCTCCCATTCATTGTTGGAGTTCCTGGGCAGGCTGCACAATGAGACAGAAAACACACATGGAAATGTATACAAGGTGACACAGTCACCCACACAAACACGTAGGTCTGCCTACCAAACCCAGGAATATGTGAGGGCGCAGATGTACTCCATACTGTGGGAGACAGAGCACGCCTGGGCAGCAAAGTAGTTTGGGAAGGTCACACGGCACCTTCCAGGCCAAGAGCTTCTATCTCTGGGTCTGGAGGGGAAGCAAGAGGGAGTGTTTTCCTTCAGATTGGATGAAGTTCTGAGAGGGTTGTTGAGGGTTAAAGGAGCTTCAGTTGAAAGAATGATATCTGAGTACTTTCTTGGGGGCGGGGGGCGATGACCCAAACACTAACCAAAACCTCCCCATAAGGGCCAGGTGCTGTTCCTGGGAGCCAGGCTGGGCAGACACTAGAGTCCCTCCTTGAGTCCACCTGGGCTATTTGTGGGAAACACAGGGAAGCAGTGGTGTGCGGTAAAGGCCCCCTTCTACACCAGGAAACCAGAGAGGAAGCAAGGGTAAGACGAGTCACAGACACTCACAGAACCCCACTGCAGACATTGCCACATAAAAGTACACGATCAGCATGAAACGCCAGTATAATCTGCATAGTCTCACAATCACAAAACAATACAATCTACTTTAACAAATGCTTGCCCCAGGAGGGCCACAGTCATTAAAGTCTTACAAAGACACATACCCCCATAAAGTGAAGCCCTGACACATTCTGATTGTCACATGCCACTGCATACAGAATCACACAATCAAAGCACAGAGTTGCACATAGAACAGAGACACATGGTCAAAACAACTTCATTAGTACAACAGAGTCCTACACAACCTCAAACATCTGACAAGATCATACAATTGCACAGCCAACAAAATCACACTCACCCTATCACCAAGCCTAGGGCACATGGCAACCAGCTGAGGGAGGCGCACACACATATACACACAGACACACACAAAGAATGACAGGCGCTCACGCACGTAACACCTCCCACTCCAGACACTCTCCTAGCTTTGTGTCACACACGCCCACACCTGCTGCCTCTCCCCACCTGCCCGCCTGTCTCCCCCGCCCCCCACGGGACCCAAGGCTTTGAACCCCGGTGTCCTGCCGCCCGGAACAGCCTGGAGGGTGCCTGGAGGGTGCCTGGGAATAGGGTAGAGTGTGAGTAAGGGCCTGGCCAGGGTCAGATAGGCTTAAGGGTCTGGGGGGATGGAATCTACACTCCCTCCCGCGACCCTTGAGCCCCTGACTCACCTGTGAGCTGGTCATAGGATCCGTCCAGGTCTCGGGAATCGGACAAACTCTCCTTTCGGCCTTGGCCCCGCATGGCCCCCGGCGCCCCCGTCCCGTCCCGCCTGGGCCGTGGGAGGGGGCGCCGGGTGGCCAAGATAGGGCGCTCACACGGCGCCCCCTGGCGGCGTTGCACGCTGTCTGAGCTGGGGCTGAGTCTGGGATGGACTGGGGTCCCGCCGGGGGTCCTGGGGCAGAAGCCGGAGGCTTGGGCAGTAGGTGAGCGCAGAGCCGGAGGCAGAGCAGAGCTAAGCACGGAGCCAGAGCCAAGCCGCCTCTCTCCTCCCGCCCCCTCCCCGCGGCTGTCACCGCCGCCTCCCCCCTTTGGCGCTGCCGGGATTGGCTCCCCCTACCCCCCGCCCCCTCCTCTTTGCAGCTCGGGGGAGGAACCCGGTGAAAGGGTGAGCTGGGAAGTGCGGGGAGGGAGACTGGTTCTCCAGCAACACTACCCCCTAAACCTGAAGCCATGGGTCCTGGCGGTGGAGGAGGGAGCAGGGCCAGAAAAGACCCACTGTGAGGAAACCGTGCCCCCCCCACCCCAACTCTTAAGGCACTCCTTCTCCCACCATCAGCACCAGCCAGGGTAAGTCTGTGTGTCCTGTTCAGGTCAGTCTCCATGTCAACCCCTATCTTCTCTATTGTTCTCCTCCCATGTATGGGTCTCTGTGGCGCCCCGCCAGTGTCCACCCTGCTAGGAGGGGGTTAGGGATGCAGAGCAAAGATCAGCCCAGCCTCTAACAGGCTCATCTCAGGCCAGTGGACTACAGTTTTCTCTTCTCTCAGAAAGACTCCAACTCTCAGCCACTGCAAGACCCGTCCCTGGGCTACATTCACTCTGATGGTACCTTCTTCTCTGATCTAATGACCCCCATTGGCCCACCAGGAAGAAAAGGAAAAGAGTGAACCAGGTGTTTTTCAAGACTTTATTCTTTTGTTCCTTTTTCCCTTTCAACTTTCCTGCCCTTCTCTCTTGTGACCTGCCCTGTCCTAGATTCCTTCTGTTTTCCAGAAGATTTGGGGAGTCACTGAATGGTGTGGGGGATCCAGGTGAGGATACAGAGTGGTAAGAAATGCTTTTGTTATGAGGCCCCCTTCCCCTGGATTAGCTCCTTTTCTGAAGCCAAGGGCTATCACTGAGCTGGGCTGCCTCCAGCTCTCCCAGGAATGGCTATTGAGTGACTGAGCCTACTTGTCTGACCTTCCCCAGGCTCTTCACTGGACTACTAGAACAAGAGCCCCCAACCCGCCAGAAGGAAGGTGTGTGTGGGGGGGGACAGTGTCTGGTGGGTCTGGATGATGTGGTGGCAATGTCCCATGTGATCCTCTTGCCTGCCCAACTGCTCCTCTGGAGGAGTGACCTGCTGAGACTGAAAGCTTCAGCTAAAGTGACCCCAGCACATTTAATGTCTTCAATTGGATTTAATTTCCAAGCACTTGATTCAATTAACTCAGCAGGAATTGTGGTAGGAGTTCAGGCATGAGACGGGGACAAGCTAAAAGGATTCTCTCTGGGAGCAATGCCCTGCTCCTGGCTCTCCCCTGGCTCTGGAGGGTTCTCCACAGACCTGGCATAGACATTGGGGCATGGACAGAGCATGGGCAGCCCCTTTAGGGGGCGAATTCTAGATGATGATGGGGTTCCTGTTCAGAGTTCTTAGAACAGATATATGTAAATGGGCCAAGAGATGGACTTTAACAATGGAGGGCAAGGAGTCCTTTGCCTGTTTCATGTCCTTGTTCATTTCATAGGAAAGGAAACCATAAGCAGCAAAGGCAAGGGAGGCTATACCTCTCTGAACCTAACTGGCTTCCACTAGGGCCAGGAGACTTAGGAGGAGAGTGAGAGTAGGCAGGGGTCCCCTAGGCAGACGGGACCAGCACCTGGGAGATTACCTTAACTCTGTCTTTGAGAAATGAGGTCAGAGTAACAGAGATGAAGAAAAGCAAACGAACAAAAGACACTAAAAAGACCGTCCCGTACAAATCAATTTTTAATAACTTCAACTTGCCACCAGCTTCCAGCTCCAGCTCCTCCGGGGTTTATAACTGTGGAGAACACTAAATGCCCCAGGCTGAGCTACGCCATCTAGCGATCAGATGACTCAGCCCCTGATCTCTCAGAAATCTGCATCTATGTACGGCAGCGTGCTGGTGGGTTCTCTGGAACTCGTGCATATCTGCTCCATGTTGGAGCCACAACTCCGGTTCGCAGGGAAGGCAAGTATCCTAAAGCGATTTGAAGCTAAGTAGGAATAGCAGTCAGGGAGGTCCCAGACCTGCTCTCACTGCTGGTTTCCTGCACTTACTCCCAGAGTCTTCTTGTGCTGCTTGTTCCCTGCCAGCCTAAGGACTTTAGAAAGTGCTTTAGAAGGGGGGGAATCTCAGAGCAGCTACTTTGAAAGCAGCCAAGGGGTAGGGAAAGCCTACAGTAGTCCAATGGAGGCTGTCCAGAGGAGGAATCATGGGCCAACTTCCCAAAGGCCAGAAGACTCGCCTGTGGCCCCACCCTGAATATGGGTAGACCGAATGGCCTCTCCATGATGCTCACCTGGCCCCTTTCAGATGGAGGGCACCCTGCCCCCAGCAGGTTCTCTCCCTTCCAGGCACCAGACCACAGCAGGAACAGATTCCTCCCCAGAGGAAATTCTTAGGCAGGCTGGCTGTAAACAACAGCCGGGTGAGGGGGCGGAACAGTGGAGGGGAGCTCAGCAGAGGCAGGAGAGGCTCCCAGAGGAGAAGGTGATTGGGAAGGTGGGGAGGCTGCTGGAAAGGGAACCAGCAAAGTAGGCACCTGAGGGCTCCAGAAAACCTGTCAATGTTTATTTCACACACACACCCTAAAGACAGTTTAAACCAGACTGAAAATTAGAAGCTAAGGTTGTGACCCTATAGTGCTGACAATCAGTGGGCTGGAAGGCAGGGGAAGCTCACAGGTACTCCTGGTGCCAGGAATCAGATCCAGAAATTGGTGGCCGGACAGCAGGGCATTGGGCAGATTCTAATCTCCAGTCTCCCAGATTTAGAAAGTAGAAAAAAGGTCCTCCATTCCTACCCTACCTTGAGCTGAGCTAAGGGTCCTAACGACTGGACAGAGTGCCTGCAGGGGCAGGGGACACAGATTTCAAGCCCAGCTCAGCCCCAGGCCCAAAGAAAGCAGAACTGGCTCCATCTACATTTGAGAATCTGTTTTCAGAAGCCTTGGAGAACCACTGACTCTCAGGATGTTGGCATCATTCTAAGACTTGCCCCAACAGCCCCTGAAAATTAGTCAGCAGCCACAATTTGTAATCTCAATTGGAAATGTGAGGGGGTATCCAGGGAGCCCATGCTGGAAGTCCCCATATTCTTGAAGGCTTCTCCCTGTGCCCACCCAAACCCTCCCCAAATAAGATCATCCCTGGTTTGCCCCTCCTGGCCCCTGCTGTCCAAGCTCCACTGAAGCACGGCCTTCACCGAGAGAACTCGGTATCTGTGTTATTCTCCAACCTTGGGGACAGCCCCTCTCCCCTCAGTCCCCCTGCAGCCCAGGAGCCTCATGGGTAAGGGCAGTCAGCAGCTGCTCAGATATGCGTGGCCTCAGGAGATAGTGGAGAACTCCTTGAGCAGGACTTCCTGGCTGAGTGTGTGGAAGGCCAGGTTTCTCCGGACGTTGGTGCTAATGGATCGAACCTGGGAAAGGGTTGGGGAAGGTGAGAGGGCATAGGCAGAGAGAAAACAGAGGAGAGAGTTGGTTACACACAACAGACGGCAGTGCCTGAGGGACAAAGCCAAGATGCAGTGCTACATGTTTCTCTCTTAGGAGATGAACCTTAACAGCTATCATTTCTGCAGGTAAATCAGCAAACAGTTACGTATAAGTGGAAGGAAAGCAGAGGGGCTGAGAGACAGAAACTTTAGTGGATGTGAGAAGAGCATCTGACCTGAAGAAGTAGAGGTAAGCACAGACAGGGAAGGAGGGTGAGCTCAGGCCTTTGTCTTTGCCTTGGCCATGCAGAGGGGGACTGGTCTGGTCAGTGGTCTGATAGAGGAGGAGAAAATGAAGCCAGAGAATGCATTTCTGATCTTCTCACTCTATTTATCTACTTTTCTGGGTTGGAAAGAACACCTAGAGATGCAGCCCCTGTCTGGCATAGATGGCAGGAGTACGATCCAAGGAGGCCAATGACCGGAAGCGGGTCATACAGCTTGTGAGCCCCAGGCTTGGAAGCAGGACCCAGGTTTAACTCCCAGTCCAGCACTCTTTCCATACCACAAAGAAGCCCCCCTGCTTTAGAGAAAAGACTGGGGCATATCCCTGCTGTGTGCCCACTGCTCCCCTCACATGCTTTCTTCCCATAGACTGAGACCCTTGCAGGAAGGGTTGCCCGTATCAGTGGGGAAAGGACCTGTGGAGAAGGAATCAAAGGGCCAGACTTCCTACTCTGAGTGGGTTCTAGGAGGAATCTATCGCACTCTCGAAGGAGCATCGTTCATGGGAAACAGAAGTGAATGGTGTATGAGAGACAAAGTGGGGGAAAAAGGAGAAAAAGCATGCGTATCTACCCTGGGCCTCAAAGACCAGGGAGCTTTCCTCCAATTTCTGCTTAGCTGTGGGAAATGTAATGAAGTCATTAGGCAGGAGGCAGAGGAAAGGGCAGCATGGCAACCAGCAGGCAGCTCAAGGCCATTAGCTCCGAGTCAGACCAGACCCTCTTTGCTCCCTTGTGTCAGAGGTATAGCTATAAGGAGAACTGAGTCAGGCGTGCCTAGTACCAAAGGGCCTGAGACAGAGCTCCCCTAACTCTCTCCTCCACAGTCTTTTCATCTCCAATGTCCTACTCTCTTTGTGAAATTTGCACCCCTAGTAAAACCCCCACATCAACTTAAAGACTTGCCATGCACCCCATAAAGATGCTCGAATCTGCTCTCTTTATATTAATGGCTTCCCCCTGTTCCCAACTCACTCACTTGCAGAGCAGATCTTCCTCACCCCGGGCAAGTCCAAAATCTCAGGAATCTCACGTCAGGGTCAGAGCTGGACTGTGTTTAGTACAAGACAGATAATCTACAACCCCGCACCTTCATCACGAACACGGCAGGGGAAGGAGGCGCGTTCTACCCCAGCAGCGGGAGGGCTGAGCTATGGGAAGGAGGTGTGGCGTGTCCTGGTCTCAGCCCCCAGCCACAATGTTCATTTACAACCAGGCGGGTGGAGTGGCAGGACTGAGACAGGCAGGTCTAGCTTTTCCCCGAGAGCAGCTCTGAGCACAGGGCACGACAGAGACCATCAACAGGGAGAGCCGGGTTCTGTGGCAGTGCTGACTGGGGGGTGGAGGAGGAGGCAGAGCAAATGCTCACTGGCTCCAGGTGGCCACAGGTGGGGGCTGCAGGCAGCTGAGTGATTGGAAAGGGGGGTGGGGATGGGGAGTGAAGACTGGAGAACTAGACTGGGAGGGCACTCAGACCAGAAGCCGGTTAGGAATTTAGGAAGAAGTGTTGCATAAGGAGAAGAATCAATGATTCTCATTAGTTGCTTGGAGGACAGGATAAGGAGTAATGAGCCAGAGCTGCCACTGGGAACACACATCAAACCCCAGGCCCAGCTGGAGCTGTTCAAGGGCTGTCTCCACGGCTGCAGAAGAGAGATGGACGGGCAATGCTGCCTCAGAGAACCCTAACCCTCACCCTTGCCCGCCTGGCACCAGTACCCTGGGAAGTATCTTCTCTCACTGCCTGGTCCTGGGCTGCTTTGGAAGAGAAGTTCCACACCCAATCTCAGCAGACCCCTCAAGTCTTATTTCATCAGCCTTTGGCAAACTGTGGTTGTTCCCTAGATGCCCCGCTGCACAGTATAACCCACTGGCTGGGAAAGGGCCCTCAAGAGACATAGGCAGAGATGGAGGCAGGGCAGACTCACCAGCTCTTTGAAGAAGGCAGCTTCCTTGTGCTGCTCCGAGTAGCGCTCATACTGGTCCAGGCCATCCTGCAGCTTCAGTGTGAGCGTGTCATAGTTGGCTCGTACTACCTCGAGCACCTGGGGGAGGTCAAGGGCCAGGCAGGACTTAGGCCATTCAAACCCTACGTCACTCGGGCCCCACGCCCCTCCTGCTGCCCTTGGGGGTTGGATTCAGTCTCTCCACAGACTATGCTCACTACTTATCACCCAGAAAAAAGTCTGGCCTCAGCAATTCCTCAAGTTTCTGGGACCATTTTTTTAAAAAAGATTTTACTTATTTATTTGACAGAGAGAGCGAGCAAGCACACAAGCAGGGGGAACAGCAGAGGGAGAGGGAGAAGCAGGCTTCCCTCTGAGCAGGGAGCCCAATGTAGGGCTCGATCCCAGGACCCTGGGATCATGACCTGAGCCGAAGGCAGAGGTTTAACCAACTGAGCCACCCAGGCGCCCTCTGGGACCATTTTCTAATCTCTTCTATTCCTGGCTTTTCCTGACCCATCCCTCCTGGCCACCAAGGCTGTTTACTCTGGCTATGGTAAAAGAGCACGAGAAGAAGTGACAGAACAGTGAGTGTCTGAGCTCAGCAGCATCCTGATACCATAAATGTGTTCTCAGCCATATCTTGCAGCTTTCTTTGGCCAGGTTGTCACAGTTGCTGAGTAAGACTTTGCCAATGTCTCCTTTTTCCCTTTCTGGGAACCACATTTCTTCAGTCCCGGGATGTTCCTCAGCACCATCTGCCACTTGTTTTCATCTCTCCATGCCAACTCTTCCCATCCATTGCCTGGATCGAACTTTTGGGCCTTCCAGCCTTGGGATGTAGGGGACACTTTCTTGACTACGCTAGAGCTGACTGCATCTTTTGTTCTGATGAGGGGTCTCTCCCCTTTCTCTAACTTTCTATGGGGGGTGGATTCAGACCTCCACTGACTCCAGGAACCTTGGATCTCTGTGGTTCCAAAAGGAAGTTCTGATGTGACTTCAGTTGTTAAGACCATGAATTAAAGGCAAGGACACTTAGGGGGAAAGGCACTACATCAATATAGAAGTGAGCTGGGCAGAAAGGAGAGACCAGGAGAGGGAAAGACTGTTCACTGTGGTAATCTGGGTGCTAGCTATTTTGTAACTTGATCTGACTAGGGAGCGAAGTCTATGACGTCATGGAGAGCTCCCAGCTCAGTAAGGAACTTGGGAGGAATGAGTGAGGCTTAATTCTTTTTTTTTTTTTTTAAAGATTTTATTTATTTATTTGCCAGAGGGAGAGAGAGAGAGCACGAGCAGGGGGAGTGGCAGGCAGAAGGAGAAGCAGGCTTCCCGCTGAGCAGGGAGCCCAATGCAGGACTCGATCCCAGGACCCTGGGATCATGACCTGAGCTGAAGGCAGACACTCAACCGACTGAGCCACTCAGGAGTCCCATTGTGAGGCTTAATTCTAACAGAAGGTAGGGGTGAAGAGAATAAGCTAGAGTCAGGACTGGTCAGAGGGATTGAAGATGGCCTCCTGAGGGGCACAAAGTACCTCTAGGCTGTTCTCACCAATTCAGTCTTGTGCCAGGACATACTTCTCTTGGTAGCAAACACTTCTGCCTGCCAAGAATTTCTGAGGGGAGAGTAATGATGGTGAACACAGGGAAGGCTGTGTCCTCAAGTTTGGGGGGGGGAAGGGACAGCTAGGGCAAAGGTCTGGCCTAGGCTCCACGCTCAGTCTCCTTTCCTCCAGACACTCAGCTCCTGAAGGTCCCTCTGCCTGGCTATGTCCCACAGACCCTATTATCAGCTGGCTCCTTTGCTTCTAATTCCATTTGTCAGCTCTGTCAGCAGGAGGACCAGTACTCAGCAATGGCAGTCACCCACAAAGTAATCCAGCCCTTTCATGCATGTGGGCTGTGCTTGCAGCTGAAATATCTATAGCCAAGGTCTTGGCCCAGAAGTGAATGTCTCAAACCCTGAAAAAAGCAAAATTCCTCCAAGATGGAACCGGCCCCTAGGAACCAGACAGAACAGAATAATACATGCATTCCCTAACCCTGAACTCTGGGCAGCCTCAGCAATGCCTATGACCCAGCATCCTGGGCTCAGTCTTCCCTAAGGGATATCAGGTTAAGACAAATACCACGCTAAAGCCAATCCTGAGAAGAAGGTGCAGCATGTCAAGAGATGCTACATCCTGGGGCACCTGGGTGGCTCAGTCGTTACGCATCTGCCTTCGGCTCGGGTCATGGTCCCGGGGTCCTGGGATCGAGGCCCCGCATCGGGCTCCCTGCTCAGCGGGAAGCCTGCTTCTCCCTCTCCCACTCCCCCTGCTTGTGTTCCCTCTCTCGCTGTGTCTCTCTTGTCAAATAAATGGGCGGAATCTTTAAAAAAAAAAAAAAGGAGAGACGCTACATCCTGAGAGCCTCAGGAAAGCCGATCACCTGGGCTTTCTCCTCTTGCCACGGCCAAGTGGAAGGTCTAAGATCTCACTCAGAACAGGGATTTTTCATTTCCCAACAAATTTGGCTTTTGTCAGAAGAATTTAGTTCAGGGGCGCCTGGGTGGCTCAGTTGTTACGCGCCTGCCTTCGGCTCAGGTCATGATCCCAGGGTCCTGGGATGGAGCCCCGCATCGGGCTCCCTGCTCGGCAGGAAGCCTGCTTCTCCCTCTCCCACTCCCCCTGCTTATGTTCCCTCTCTCGCTGTGTCTCTCTCTGTCAAATAAATAAATAAAATCTTAAAAAAAAAAAAAAAGAAGAATTTAGTTCAGTTTCTTTAAGGGAGGTGAAAGCAGAGAAGGTCCTTGAGCTATCAGTTCCTTGGAAGGAAACCAGAGGCCTGGCTGGACTTAGTGCATGATCTCAGCTCTCCTCTTATCCAGGTCTTACTTCCTTTCTTCTTTTTTTACCCACAGGTAAGCTGCCCTTCAGTTCACTCAGCCTCTTCCATCTCCCACCCTACTCACCTCTCTTAAATTCCCAGGAGAACAAGATATTCTAAGTTCAGGTCTGGGCCCTAGCCCACTTGGGACTCTGGAGCAGTAGGGCTACCTTCCTATTCTAGGACTTTGCTTTCTGTAGCTTCAGACTCTAGGAACATAACCCATTTGGGCTTCACATTCCACACTGGCCTGGGACATGGCAAAGGGCAGTACTCAGGCAGAAGGCAATCTCCCAGAGTGCCTGTATCTTAGGTTTTACCACAGTTTGCAGTCTCTGGCTTCTATCTCCCAAGTGCAAGCCCACCTTCTGTCATCAGGTTGTTGGGCTTATGGGCTTCCTAGAACCACCTCAGCTCAAGGCAGCTCCAAAAGCAGAAAAACATCAACAAGCCATAGGCTCTCTAAGGAGTCCTCACACCCCCACATATGGCCCTCAGTAGACAGAAGCCTGGATCCTGGCAAAGGACCTAATATTAAGAAAGAGAACTTAATTGGGAATCCCACTCTTTTCTTTTTTATTAACATATAATGTATGTGGGTACAGGTCTGTGATTCATCAGTCTTACAAATTCACAGCGCTCACCATAGCACATACCACTCTTACTACAGATCTCAGACAATTTACTTAACCTCTTTGAGCCTCAGCCTGTCTCTCTCTATAAAATGGATTTTCTTTTTTAGATTTTTATTTATTTATTTGAGAGAGAAAGAGAGAGCATGAGTGGGGTGAGGGGCAGAAGGAGAAGCAGGCTGAGCAGGGAGCCTGATACAGGACTTGATCCCGGGACTCCGGGATCATGACCTGAGCTGAAGGCAGACACTCAACCGACTCAGCCACTCAGGCATCCCTATAAAATGGAATTTGAAGTCACCTTCCTAAAAGGACATGGGAATAAACGTTTTGATTCCTGAAAGTAACATACAACTGATAAAAACATTATCATCCCAATGGCTGCACAGCTACCTGGACAGCTCCGGGGACTCAAGAGGAACTGTCTTCACAGCCCAGGAAGTACTTACCTATTTCAAACTAAGCCAAAGAACCTATGTGTATAAATAATTCTTCACCACAAAGGAACATCTTCTGGATTTAAGTGGAAGACACAAATGGCCTCAGTTTCAAAGATCATATGCCCTCTTCTTTGCCTTGAAACACTCTGCCTCAGGTGAGGGAAGAACAAACTGGGAGTGGGGTAGGGACCTAAACCCCTCCTGAGGTCTCTAGAGAAGGGCCTGACATAGGCTTTAAGGTCAGAGAGACATAAATTTTGGTTCCATATCAACCACTAGTGAGCTCTGTAAACTTATACACATTACTTAATCTCTTTGAGCCTCAGTTCTCTTATCTGTAAAATGGGGATAACACCACCTATACTGTAAGCTTATAAAGCCAATATAAGGATGATATGAGATGATGGTCCAATGTCTGGCATATAAGGAATAGTCAGTAAATGGTTACTAATTTTACAATGAAAAGTTCTTTCTGGTATCTCCAGATAGTTCTAACCATAAGCTAGGAGACAGGGCCTTGCACATCTTCATTCAGATTCTAGTAAAGAAGAAACCTAATTTCTCTATTCAATATGAAAGCAGGCTTCCATAATGACCCCACTATCCTGAGTGTAACTGGCAATGCATTAGCAAGAAGTCAAAGAGTGTCCAGTACCCACTGCTTAACAATCTTGGTGTAATGCAAGAGGATACAGGTTAAAGGAAAACTGCCCATAGAGGCCAGTTTTGCATAATACAGGTTGTCAAGCTCCTGGCCATGTCAGGATCAGGAGGGAGAGAGATCCCAGGGCACAAAGTTTGTTTTGTTATTTAAAAAAAAAGTTAGTTCAAAATTGCTGAGGTTTCAGACACACACACCTTTCCCCAAGCACATACGATAGGCATTACCCACAGGCATTACCCACAGACCCACAGTGCCCCATTTTTTATTTTATTTTTTTTAGCAGAGCCTTTGAAATGGGAAGTAACTTCTAGCCTAAAGATAGCAGCAAAGGAGAATCACCAATGGAAAAGTTCCTGGCAAATGGCTATCCAATCTTGATGTCAGAGGTCTATGCCTTGTCCCTAAAAAACTGCTTAGTCTCAAATCTCTGGTGTACTGAATTCCCAGAAGGAGAATTAGCAGACAAATAAGTAATAGGATGTGACATGACAGCAAACTTAGGTTCATTACCTTCTCAATCTGAACTGACATCTACAGTATAACCTATCTGGGGAGAGTATATAAGGCTGCCACCAGCCCACGTCCAGCCAGGGCAACATATACGGCTTTCCCTAGAAGACAGGCGGCCAAATGAGGATGAAAGCACAAGATGGCAATAGAAACTTCTTATAGAAGAGGAAATAAACATGGAATCTATCAAGATTGCAGTGGGATGTAATAGAAAGAGGCTACAGAGTTAGAGAAACCTGGGTTCATATCTTGGCAGCATCATCTAGCACTTTTATGACCTTGACCTGTCTAAGCTTTAGTTTTTGTATCAGTAAAACAGTCATCATACAATTTTTTAATAATATTATGAAGATTAGAGATAATACATGAAATAAACATAAAAATATAAATCATGGGGCGCCTGGGTGGCTCAGTTGGTTAAGCGACTGCCTTCGGCTCAGGTCATGATCCTGGAGTCCCTGGATCGAGTCCCGCATCGGGCTCCCGGCTCGGCAGGGAGCCTGCTTCTCCCTCTGACCCTCCCCCCTCTCATGTGCTCTCTCTCATTCTCTCTCAAATAAATAAATAAATAAATCTTAAAAAAAAAATATATATATATATATATAAATCATAAGATCTAGCCAACAGAAGGTGCCAATGAATGACGGCGAATGAGATTGAAACAAAAAGAGAACTGGAAATAGGAAATACTTGATGCATTCAAATAAGATGAATGAGGTGGTGAAATGGTGGCCAGGAAGGTCTGGAGCTCTCACTAATATATAAGGAGAGTGATATGGAAGGCAACCATATCTCTTTTTGCCAAAGTGTTACTATGGGGACAGAACCATAGAAATAATAGTTCTGGAAGGAACCTTTGAAATCACCTACCTAATCCATGGCTCTCATTTCACAGTTGAAGAAACAGATGTCCAGGAAGATTTTAAAGTACCCAAAAACACAAAGCTGGAATTAGACAAGAGAGTCTTCTGACTCCCAATCCAGTGCTCTTCCTATATTGGCAAGCTAGTTTAACCTGGGGCACATTCCTTAGTTTACAGGCTAAGCTTAATTTTTCAGAGAACAAACATTCAAGGAATTCAAACTCACTCCTAAGAAGTGGGAAGCATGATCTGTAGAGAGCTGGAAAGGTAATCTGGTGAAAGCCTGGTTTGATGCTTAAGTTTTCATTACTACCAGGTCCCTCAGGGCTCCAGGACTTGTCAGTTTCCACCACTAGCAGCTGAAGATCCTGCTCAGCCCTGCTGTAGTTGGTATCAACTACCACCAAAACTGTACAGACCACTCCAAACTCATTATCAGCAAAATCTAGTTTGGGTTGCTATTTTATTTTTACTATTTTTATTTTTATTTTAGAAAGAGAGAGAGAGAACACAAGCATGAGGGGCAGAGGGAGAAGGAGAGAGACTCTCAAGCAGACTGCACTGAGCATGGAGCCCACACAGGGCTCACTCTCAGGACCCTGAGAATCATGATCTGAGCCGAAACTAAGAGTCGGACACTCAACAGACTGCACCACCCAGGCGCCCCTGGGTTGCTATTTTAATTATTTAGTACTCATTTAGAAGCTTGAAGTACAAAGGTCTTTAATCTTTCATGGGCTTCTTTGGCTGCAGCCATCAGGTGGTCTCCAGGCTTGGGACTCGGGGTGTTAAAAAGATTCAATGAGGGGCAACTAGGTGGCTCAGTCGGTTAAGCGTCTGCCTTTGGCTCAGGTCATGATTTCAGGGTCCTGGGATAGAGTCCGCGTTGGGCTCCCTGCTCAGCGGGGAGTCTGCTTCTCCCTCTCCCGGTCCCCCTCCCCCTACTCATGCTTGCTGTCTCTCAAATAAAAATATAAAATCTTTTTTTTTCCAATAATTTTTATTTATTTATTTGACAGAGAGAGAGACAGCGAGAGAGGGAACACAAGCAGAGGAAGTGGGAAAGAGAGAAGCAGGCTTCCCGCTGAGCAGGGAGCCCAATGTAGGGCTCGACCCCAGGACCCTGAGATCATGACCTGAGCCGAAGGCAGTCGCTTAACCAACTGAGCCACCCAGGCGCCCCTAAATAAAATCTTAAAAAAAAAAAAAAAAAGATTCAATGAAGACCTTCTACAATGTGACCCCTCCCCCTCTTTTTAAAGTAAGCTCTATGGCCAACATAGGGCTCAAACTCATGACTCCGAGATCAAGAGTCCCAGGATTCACCGACTGAGCCACCCAGGGGCCCCTAAATACATTCTACAATGAATGCTCATACCTTAAGGCCAATTTTCCATTCTCTGAAAGAGACTGTAACTACTCCATTCCCACTTCCATGCGCTTCTGCTTTTACCCTGCCAAACCCCTATCATAGAAAAATTAATCTCTGGATGATTTGAAACAGATAGAGTAATTGTAAGGAGGAAAGATGATAAAGGCTTTTTAGAGGATTTTCATGATAATCTCCATCTATCTCTCCCACTGGACTCTGGCTATTTGCTCTATTTCAGATGTTTATTCACTAGTTAGAGACTACGATTTTTTTGGCTCTATTTTTTTTCCATAAGGTGGGAAAAGACAGCTTGAGAGATCAGGCTCTGAAACCACAAACAAGAACATCACCAGGTGTAACTCTGCATATTGCCTTTGCTTCTCTCTCTCAGGGTTTGAGAGAGCTGACCAGGTACTGCTTATTCTACGAGCTGATGACAGAGAAATAATGAAAGAATTTGGTCCATGGCAAGTTGTTGGGAAATGAAATTAATCCCTTGCAATGGTTCCACCTTTGGGACAAACCTATCCTGGTGCCCAGAGAACCAAAAAGATTGGACTAAAAAGGTCTGCTCTCCATGCCACCTGTCTAAACTGTTCATTGCTGTAGCATAATGTCCTATCTCTAAAGAAATAGTGCTGAGCAGAGTAGGCCTTCAACAACAGTCAGTGGCAAATGGATTGCTAGAGGGTAGAGGAGTGGCCAAGTAGCTGCAGGCAGTTTTTATGGTAAATGCAGACTGAGATCTTCCTCTCATTGTCCCTGGAAGAACACACTAAGTCAGCCAGGAAGTCTGAAAACATTTTCCTTCTACCCAGTAAACTTCCTGAAGCTCAAAGGAAGATACCCTTTCCTCTAAAAATGAGAATGACCTACTCAAGGCACTGCCTAGCTCCCTTCTCTGAATCTGTTATAAGGCTGAAATGCTCTGTAAATTCTGGCAAGAGACTGAAGAGAAATTGCAGGTCTGATCCTTCCTTTTTCTCTGAAAGGACCTAATCTGTGTAGCCACCCATCTTTCCTCTACTCTTCCCAAACCAGACCTTCCCCAGAACTGGTGATGTGTCTCCCAATGAGGAACAAGCCTCTCTTCTCCCAGAAGCAATAAAGGGCTGTCCCTAACCTTGCAATTTCACCAGTGTAAGGACAGCCTCTCAGTGGCAATCCCACAGGTAACTGGTGCGGCGCTGGACTGCATGGAAGCGCAATTCGGGTGATAAAGAAGCAAAAAGACAATTCCTCCTCCTCCCTAATCCACATTTATTCTTCCAAGTTCAGAATTGGCTAAACAAGAAGCACTGCAAAGATGTTCTCCAAGTAAAGACCTTGATGGATCACTACTGGGTCTAGTTGTACTTGGGCCCTGAAAAAGAGTTTCAACCAATAGCTACTAATTTTCAAAAGAACATAGTCAGAAGTATGGCTGTATTTCACTCTCATGTGGAATTTAAGAAACACAAGAAAAAAACGATTAAAGGAAAAAAGAGAGACAAACCAAAAAACAGACTCCTCACTAGAGAGAACAAACTGGTAGTTGCTGGAGCAGAGGTGGTCGGGGATGGGTGAGATAGAAGGGGATTAAGAGGACAATTATCTTTTTTTTTTAATAAGATTTTATTCATTTATTTGAGAGACGAGAGTGCGAGAGAGAGAAAGCAGGAGACGGGGAGGGTCAAAGGGAGAAGCAGACTCCCCACTGAGTGGCGAGTTCAATGCAAGACTCGATCCTAGGACTCCAGGATCATGACCTGAGCTGAAGACAGATGCCCAACCGACTGAGCCACCCAGGCGCCCTAGAGGACATTTATCTTGATGAGCACTGAGTAATGCATGGAATTGTTGAATCACTATAGTGTACAACTGAAACTAAAATAACACTGTATGTTAATTATACTGGAATTAAAAAAAAAAAAAAAAAGAGTACGGCTCTAGAGTCAGCCTGCCTGAACTCATCCTAGCTCCACCACTTACTAGCAGGTTAGCCTGGGTGAGCCTCAGTTTCCTCATCTGTAAAATGAGGATTATAATAATGTTCTTCATAGAGAAGTGGTTGTGAGGATTAGATAAGGCAACAGATATAAAGTGCCAATCATACTACTTGACACACACAGTGCTTTACATTATTAGGATTCTCTTTCATTTTAATATAACTCCATGAATAACTGCTTTTTGTTTTTTTTTTTAATTTAAATCCAATTAATTAACATATAGTGTATTTTTTTCTAACAATCTTTCACTTTTTTTTTTTTTTTTTTAAGATTTTATTTTATTTAAGAGAGCACAGCAGAGGGAAAAGCAGGCTCGAGCCTGACATGGGGCTCAATCCCAGGACCCTGGGCTCATGGCCCGAGCCGAAGGCAGATGTTCAACTGCCACCCAGGCACCCCATAACATATAGTATAATATTAGAAATAACTGCTTTTTGGAACCTGAAATTCCAAGCCTTGCCATAAATTAGCAAACTTTCCCCTCCCTCACTTTCTGGAACAGATGTGTCTTCCATAGCCTTCCCAAAGAGGGATTTCCTGTGGAGGAAAGAATGTGTGTAGACAGGGAGAGTGGCAGGTCCTCTCCTGGAGAAACAAACACACTACTACCACTGATTTCCTTACTGAGACTGTGTCACAGCTAGATTCTCAGCCCCCCGAAGAAAGAGACCCAGTGTTACATTATAGATTTTCCACAACGCCTAACAGAGTCCTAAGAAACAGTAAACATTCAACATGCTTGTGGACTAATTTAGTAACACTCAGGCCCAACCAAAAAGGAAAGGAATTTCTCATCAAGGTCACACAATAAGATTAGAGTTAGGCCATCACAGTACACCCAGCATTCTGATAGGCTTCTAAAGCCCTCAGAGCCAAGTCCTGCCTTTAAGGAGCTAACAAGCACAATGGGGACTCAAGATAAACCACCTTGGAAGGACATACCCACAGATATAAGCACATACAGGGTGGAGCCAGCAGTGCTTAGTGTGGTTTGGAATCAGCTGCAAAACTGACCAGTGAATGAGTGGCCCGGCTGAAAGAGTGTCACGCCTTTTAAAACAGGGAAAATTAACGAATGCAAGATCTCTTTTATTTTGTCCACCATCTCCTCCACTTTACATTACTGTGTCGGTTACTTCTGAGTGCAAAATTTTCCACCAGTGTAGTAGGGCCCCTGAGATGGCAGCCACCGGGAGGGCCATTAGCTCTGACAGGTCTGGGACTCTGGCACTGACAGCTTAGGCTCTGTCAGGTCCTATCACCTGAGGGGCAGACTGCTTAAGCTCAGCCCTGATACTGAAAAAAATAAGCCCTGCACAAAAGATGAGCAAAAGGTTAAAAAGGTGGGAAAGAATATTACTTTACTTCTCAAACACATAATCTATAGCTTCAATTTCTCAAATCAGGTTTGACCCATTCTAAAATGTCCTTTTGAGGTGTGTTCAATTTAGCAATGAATTTCAACTGCACAAATTCAGCTCAACTGTGCAGGGTACTCATTATAGATAACTGTCCAAAACAATCTAAGCAGATACACCCAGTGTTCTTTGAATAGCCAGGTTCAAAGTCTTGCTGAGCTATTTTTAGCACTTTACACATTCTACCTAAACACATTTGCATCTCAGAAGATGAGGAGAAGAAACAATTAGGTTCAGGAGCTCCAAGGCTAACTAGTACCCAGAGAAGACTGTTTACTCCTTCAGATACTGTCTGCTTAACCTTCTCTTGAACAGGGCAAAGCCTGTCCATTTAGACATGGCCTAAAAGGGACACAGTGATCAAGTACACAGTTAAAAGGACAAAATGTCAGCTAGGCAGGAGCTTCATGTTTCAGTTCTCCTTGTTGTTTTGAGATTTGAGGGTGAGCCTGCGTAAATGATCAATGTAAGGCTGGGACCTGGGCCCAAGAACAGAAGGGGAAAATGGGGAAAGGGAAGTGACATCTTTTAGTGGATTATCTTAAAAAGAATATTAAAATGCTCACTATATATATAGTTTCCATTATCTATTCAAGACTCCCTTCTACTGACTGAAAGAGGAAAAAAGAGAATGAAGTAAAATGGGACAATGTATGTGAGTAGTTAATACAAGGGAAGGTTCTCTGAAAAGTGAGTGAAATTTAAAAAATTCAGCTGAGTAACTCCAGGTATACTGTAGTATTTTAAAGTAGTTCACGACTTCCACTTTCAGTCACGATGGAGTAATTGAGAACTGTGAAAGACATAACCCTCTTCAGACACTGGATAATAGGGAGTGCAGGGCAGGTATCCTGAGAGAAAGAAAACATAAGAAGAGCATGAAGGTCTTGCAGGGCTAAGGACACCCTGGAGTTTGGGGAGACAGAGGTGGCTAGAACTTGTGAGGCAGATTACCAGAGGAGGTGGTGAGGCAAAGAAAAGAGTTTCAGAAATTTGCATACTGTTCCCACTGCATCTGTCACTGATAATAAGGATTGCATGTATAGGTAAAACTCAACCAGATCAGACCAAAAAAGAGAATCTGTAAGCTCACACGGAACTGAGAGGTGTTTGAATTTTGACCATCCAGAATGAAAAGTACCCATGGTATACCTACGGCATTCCTAAAAGACCCCAGAATGGTCCCACCTTAGAAGTGGAACTAAACTAGCCCTAGAGTAAAGGCTACTCTAAACCTACCCACACAAAGATTAAAAAGAAGTTTCATGGATGAATTTGGTCAAAAGGAACAAACTTCCAGTTATAAAATAAATAAGTACTGATCATGTAATGTACAATATGTTGACTATAGTTGACACTGCTGTATCGCCTGTTTGAAAGTTGTTAAGAATGAATCCTAAGAGTTCTCATCACAAGGAAAAAAACATTTTTGCCCTGTCTTTGGTATCTATATGAGCTGGATGTTGATTAAACTTACTGTGGTAAACATTTCATAATATACATAAGTCATGTCATTGTGCTGTACACCTTAAACTTTTAAGTGGTGTATGTCAATCATATCTCAATAAAACTGGGGGAAAAAAAGATCACAACAACAACAAAAAAGGAAGTTTCAAACGGACCATGCTATTCCAGAAAGAACTTACCTGCCTTCCTGAACAAAGTCCAACACTATTTAATAAAGACAACAAAATCTAGCACTCAACTACATAACATTCACAATGCCTAGTATCCAATAAAAAATTACCAGACATGTAAAAAACAGGAAAATGTGACTCATAACCAAAAGAAGCATTAGTCAAAAGAAAGAGACCCAGAAATGAGATACTGGAATTAAAAGCAAGGACATTTAAAGAGCTTTTATAGGGTAGCCTGGGTGGCTCAGTCCGACTCTTGATTTTGGCTCAGGTCATGATCTCACAGTCGTGAGACTGAGCCCCGTGTTGGGCTATGTGCTGAGCGTGGAGCCTACTTAAGATTCTCTCTCTCTGGGGTGCCTGGATCGCTCAGTGGGTGGGTCATCTGACTCTTGATTTCAGCTCAGGTCATGATCAGGTCCTGAGATTAAGTCCCAGGTCAGGCTCAGTGCTTAGCACAGAGTCCGCTTGTTCCTCTCCTTCCCCTCTGCCCCTCCCCCTGCTCCCTTGTGCACTTGTGCACACACTCTCTCTCTCTAAAATAAATAAAATCTTTAGGGGCGCCTGGGTGGCTCAGTTGTTAAGCATCTGCCTTCAGCTCAGGTCGTGATCCCAGGGTCCTGGGATCGAGCCCCACATCTGGCTCCCTGCTCCGCGGGAAGCCTGCTTCTCCCTCTCCCACTCCCCCTGCTTGTGTTCCCTCTCTCGCTGTGTCTCTCTGTCAAATAAATAAATAAAATCTTAAAAAAAATAAAATAAAATAAATAAAATCTTTAAAAAAAAGAAATTCTCTTCATCTCCCTCTTCCCCCCTCTAAAATAAAAAGAGCTATTATAAATTTGTTCAAGTATTTAAAAAATCCATAAACGTAATAAGGAACAAAATGGAAGATATAAAGCACAACATAATAAAACTGCTGAGAATTAGTGTTAGAGAGTATCAAAAGCAGCCAGAGGGGAAAGAATATATTATATAGAGAGGAAAAAAAGAGCAGAATTCACATTTCTTGTCATAAACTATATAAACAGAAAACAACAAAATACTATCTGTGCCCCCCAAAATTTACTGTTAAGCTAGAACTCTATATCCAGCAAACACATCTTTCAGAAATGAGGGCGAAATACAGATCTTTTCAAACAATCTGAGAGAATATGTTGCCAAAAGTCCTACACTACAAGAGATGTTAAAAGAAGTCCTTCTGGCAGAAGGAAAATTACATTATCTGGATCTATAAATAGGAATGGACACTGGAATGGTAAATACATGGATAAATATAAAGTACTTTTACATAAATTTTAAAATGAGGAAAAAGGTAATTGACTCTTTAAAGCAAAAAATAAGAGCAATGTGGGCATTCCCATGTCTGTGTGCACTCCCTCATGTACCTATGTACACTATTAAATTTGGTTGTCTCCTGTTTAAGAAATAATAGTAATAATAGCAATGTATTTATAAAACCTGGAAGAAAATTTATAAAACCTAGAAGAAAAATGTATGACAACACTAGTACAAAGGACAGGACGGAGCAAATAGAAATAAATGATTGCAAGGTTATTACATGTTACATGAAGTCATATAACATTATTTTGAAGATACACTGTGGTAAGTTAAAGAGCAACCACTAAAAATAAGTGAAGAGGTACAGCTAAAAAGTCAGTAGTGGACATAAAATATACTAAAAGACATGCACTTAATCCAAAAGAAGGCAGAAAAGAAAAAAATGAATAAAGAACAGGTGGGAGAAAAAGGAAAAAAAAAAAGGCAAGATGGCAGATTTTAACTCAGCCATATTGATAAATTAAATGTAACACTTCAATCAAAAGACAGAGACTGTCAGATTGGACATAAAATTAAGATCCAAAGGATCTTCTAAAGGAAATTCACCTAAAATATAAAGATACAGATCGAAAGTGAAAAGATGGAGAAAGATATCCTTCTGAAGACACTAAAGAAAATAGAATTGCTATAGTAATATCTGACAAAGGAGACTTCAAAACATGGAATACGGTGTGCCTGGGAGGCTCAGTCGTTAAGCGCCTGCCTTCGGCTCAGGTCATGGTCCCAGGGTCCTGGGATAGAGCGCATCGGGCTCCCTGAAAGTCAGGAAGCCTGCTTCTCCCTCTCCCACTCCCCCTGCTTGTGTTCCCTCTCTCGCTATGTCTCTGTCAAATAAATAAATAAAATCTTTAAAAAAAAACAAGAAATACTATCAGAAGTGAAGAGTGAAATTTCCACAATGATAAAAGGGTCCGTTCATTACAAAGATGATTATATATATATGTGTACCTAATAAGAGAGCTTCAAAATTCTGGATGAAGCAAAACTGACAGAACTGAAGGAAGAAATAAAAAAGTCTACTATTATAGTTGTAAGTTTTGATACTCATAACTGATAAAACAATTAAGACAGAAAATCAGTGAAGAGAGAAATTTAAACAACATTACTAACCAAACTGACCTAAAGGCATTTATAGAAAACTCTATTCAATAGGAGAGTACATATTCTTTTTTAAGGAGGGAACATATTCTTTTAAAATGCACACAGAAGGAGTGGCTGGGTGGCTCAGTCGTTAGGCGTCTGCCTTCGGCTCAGGGCATGACCCCAGGGTCCTGAGATCGAGCCCCGCATCGGGCTCCCCGCTCTGCGGGAAGCCTGCTTCTCCCTCTCCCACTCCCCCTGCTTGTGTTCCCTCTCTCGCTGTCTCTCTCTCTGTCAAATAAATAAATATTAAAAAAAAAAATGCACACAGAACATTCACCAAGATAAATCATATACTAGACCATAAAATAAATCTCAGTAAATTTAAAAGGAATGAAATCAATCAATCATATTTTCTATCTACCAGGGAAAAAATAAGAAATTAATAACAGAAATTTATCTGAAAAATCCCCCAAAATGGAAATGAAACAACACAGTTCTAAATATCACTAAAGAAATGAGAAAGTACTGTGAAATGAATGAAAATGAAAACACAGCATACCAAAATCTATGGGGTGTTGCTAACACAGGGGAAATTTATAACATTAAATTTTTATATTAGAAAATAAAATCCGGGGCGCCTGGGTGGCTCAGTTGTTAAGCGTCTGCCTTCGGCTCAGGTCATGATCCCAGAGTCCTGGAATTGAGCCCCACGTTGGGCTCCCTGCTCAGCGGGAAGCCTGCTTCTCCCTCTCCCCACTCCCCCTGTTTGTGTTCCCTCTCTTGCTGTGTCTCTGTCAAATAAATAAAATCTTTTATAAAAAGAAAATAAGAAAATCAATTATCTAAGTTTCTTTTTTTTTTAAGATTTTTTAAATTTATTTTTAAGGATTTTATTTATTTATTTATTTGTCAGAAAGAGAGAGAGAGCACAAGCAGAGGGAGCTGCAGAGGGAGAGGGAGAAGCAGGCTCCCTGCTGAGCCCGACGCAGGGCTCGATCCCAGGACCCTGGGATCATGACCCCGGCCAAAGGCAGGTGCTTGCTTAACCAACTGAGCCACCCAGGCGCCCCAGGAAGGTTTTATCTTAGGTTTCTAAAGGGTCAGGTCGGGCTGCTGCAAGCATGTCACATACCTCAGCTGAGGTCTACAGGAGAACACATAGGCAAAGGTCTAAGCAAGAAAGCAGTGATGCTGATTCTTACACTGTGAAGTCTTCATGGGCATGCATGAATTTTACATTTTTATAGCCCCTGGCTTGGCACACAGCAGATACTTCTGTACTTTTGCACTGAAAAAAAATGAATCTGGGGAACTTGAGGCGAGGGCATACATTCCCTGTCTTACTGCACTAACCAAAGACACTCAGAAGTAGAGAATTCTTAGACCAAGGAGGTTCTGAGAGCTTCCTTAAGAGGTAAGAATTGGTTCTTTTTCAAAACACTTTAGCCCAAAGTGGCTGAAACAATGAAAACAAGCCAAAAGCCCAGGAACTAGAACAAATAACAACCTGGTAACAAAATCAGACTCTACTCAGTGAGCACCCCTCCCTCCACTGGTGTGCTTACAGTGACTTTCTATCCAAGATAACCTGAATCTCTCTCCAGGGCACAGTCATCCAATATAATTGTTTGGAATCTAGGATCCAAAAGGTGGACACAAATCTCTACGGATTAAAAAAAAAAAAAAAAAAAGATGATGCCTTTTAAAAGGTAACTGTTTCCTCTATACAGCCATCCTGCATATGATATGTAGACATCCCCCCTCCCCTTTTTTTCTCTCTATTTTCATCTTGTATACTTCAGGACTAAACTCAATTTCAGAACCAATGTAAGTTGGCCAATTCTCCCAGTCCATTCATGTCTTTAAAGCCTGCTACTAAAGGGCTTTCCACTGCCCTGAGATTTATTGATCTGACAGACTGGCTCTGCCCTTCAGTAACGTGGATCAGATAATGAACCTCACAGTGGGTGATTAGTGAGAGGCCATCAGCTGGTTAAAGGAGTGGTGACAGTGACTTTCTTTAATTTCCCTGGGCAGTTGCCCCACCTCTCTGACTTTATTTGGCTGATGCCCTAGGTAGCCCTTGTGAAGCTTTTCTTTGCACTAATTACAGATCCAACGTGTCCAGGCCCTTACCCTCCACAAGCAAGGCACGCAATCACACTAAGAGGCAGCCAAGATAATGGGGGTGGGGGAATCATGACACAAATATCACATCAGGCCTTCTCCTTCTCTGTGGCTTATTGTAGGCAGGACACTTCTCCCAGCTCAAACTAAGAGGCAGGTGTCTCTGTCCTCCCCACCTGAGGTTTCTTTGTTTGGAAACATCACATCTCAGGGAGGGAGAGAGAAAACACTGTCTCTAATCCTAGCTCACCAGCAATGTGACATGGGTCTCTGCCTCCCTGCCAGGCCTCACTTATCTATCCCTCCCTAAAAGACAGAATTTTTTTTTAAATTTTTTTATTGTTATGTTAATCCCCATACATTACATCATTAGTTTTAGATATAGTGTTCCATGATTCATTGTTTGTGCATAATACCCAGTGCTCCATGCAGAACGTGCCCTCCCATCCTCCCATCACCAGGCTAACCCATCCTCCCAACCCCCTCCCCTCTAGAACCCTCAGTTTGTTTTTCAGAGTCCATCGTCTCTCATGGTTCTTCTCCCCCTCCGATTTCCCCCCCTTCATTAAAAGACAGAATTTTTTAACAGAAATCCCAGTTGGGGGCTACCCACAGTTTCCCTCTAGCTGAGTGGGTGATCTTTAAGACTGCAACTTCCTTTGCACAGTATCACCGTGAAAGGTCAAAGTGCTGTTATGGTATTTAGCAAAAACATTTCCAATTAGCACAGCCTATAACAGATAAAAGTTTGCATGGCAACATTTTTGGCCTCTGATGTTAGCAGAGTGGCAAACCATCCTCTTTCTAGCACACCTTATAGAGTTTTGAACTACCTCCCGAGGAAGCGGTTGCAGTGGAAATAAAACAAAAGTTCCCAAAGATCTATTTGGAAGGAAGGAGGTGGCTAAAAAACAAACTGAAGAGGGAAGTCCTACTTATACACTCTCATCTAATAATTGGAACAAAGGATCCTTCTTAGATTAAACCATGAAAGCAAGGGCTGCTGTCTCCTGTAACCTCTGGGAAAGCTGACAACTACTGGAATTCCTATAAGCTGCAACACTATTCCTCCATGCACTGCCGATGACGCTTCACTGGCAATGAAGCCTGACGGAGGAAGACCAGAAGTTCATGTGATGCACAGTTCAAAATTCATAATTAATTAGAGAAAATGCTGTCAGTGGCAGAGATGAATATTAAGCTGAGCTCTTCACCAGTGACCTCTGCATTCATCTAGCGTGGCTGTGGGACATTGATTTTGAGAGTCTTTGTTTTGTTGCTGTTGTTTCAGCAAAATGGAACTACTACTTTAAAAACAATTAAAATTCAGTGTGCCACCTTTTAGAGTTTGACCGATATAAATACATTATCTATTAAAATAAAATCTTTTTTTTTTTTTTTTTAAACTCACCATGTTCCTTTGGTGTGTGGAAAAACTATTTCTCATAGTAACTTTGCAGACATGCTTGATGGAATAAAGAGACTCTTTCCTCATTTATAAAGTTATCATAATGTGCCAGGAGCCTCTACTTAGACATTTCTGCCTAACTGGCAGGCAAACTCCCCAAGCCCCTGTTCAGTACTTAACTTCCTCAACTGAATGGTCTCTTCCCAAACCAGGACCTTTTCCCCATCCCCCAGGAATAAGCCCTGTTATCTGTACCATTCCCGCTTCTCCTTCCACCTTCCTATCCCTGGCCTCCCTCTTCCTTTAGAATACCTGGCAAGCTCAGATTGTCACACATGCCTCAGCCTGATGAAGTGGAAGAAGCTCAGACTTCAGTGTCAGACAGACCTACGATCATGTTATGGCTTTGCACTAGCAGCTGTAGGACCATGGGCAAACTACTTAGCCTCTTTAGCATCCTCATCTATAAAATGATAACTGTGGGGCGCCTGGGTGGCTCAGTCGGTTAAGCGTCTGCCTTCGGCTCAGGTCATGATCTCAGGGTCCTGGGATCGAGCCCCACATCAGGCTCCCTGCTCGGCGGGAAGCCTGCTTCTCCCTCTCCCACTCCCCCTGCTTGTGTTCCCTCTCTCGCTGTCTCTCTCTCTGTCAAAATAAATAAATAAAACCTTTAAAAAAAAAAATAACTGCACCTACCTCAAACAGTTGATATATCGCTTAAGTAAATAACCTATGTCAAAGTGCCTAGATCAGTAACTATTAGTTGTTCCTTTCATCTATTAATGTCCTCTTAAAATCTAAGATATCATCTCTCCTTTCTCAGGCAGTGCAGCCCACCTCCTGGTCCATCCTAGCAGCACATCATCAGCCTACGCTCTTATGTGGACCTTCTCATGATGTCCTATATAACATAAAGTTGATTTCCAAGGTTAAACAGCTTGTAAGAAAATCCCTCTGCCTCTGCCTCTGTCTTTCCTGCTTTAGTGAACCCACTTAATGAACAACTCATACCAAACTTTTTTCTGCCAAACAGGTCAACTGAAAGAAAGCTGGAGTCTAAACGAAGGCAACAGAGAAGGTAGGGTCACACAGCCAATGCTGTGTCCCATGCTTGCACTCAGTAGGAGTTCGCACAGCAACCATCACTCAGGGTTATAGAGAGGCAGTGCAAGACTACAGGCTGTTGTAGAAAAACACAATGCCACGTACAAGAAACTGAGTCATGGCTATCATAGGAATCCTAAATCTCAGATCTCCAGCATGTGTCTCTGTCAAGACTGCTTTGCATGGTGGTTAAGGCCCTGCTCTAAGATGAAAAAACATCACAGGGGCTCTCAGAGTGGGCTACTCAGAGGTCTCAACTGCCCTGGGGAGAACTTTCTATCAGTGGCTCCCAGGGGGAAAGTAAGGTACACTCACCTCTGCTCAGAAAGCTCTGCCTCATAGCTTTACAGTCCCCTTCTCCCAGTCAACCTCAACAACCAGTGACGTGCTGGAGCTGACTCATACACGCTTGGCCTGTGACAGCTGACAGTTAAATTTTCAAGCATTGTGAGAGCCACTTGGCTTCACACTGGTAGCCATAGTGGGAGCATTCACACCCAACACTACAAATCAGCCCCCTTCCCAACACTCACCTCTGTCAGCAGTTGTTAAACATACACTAGCACACCAAGGGCCACCAACTCTAAAGCTGAAATATCAAGCTCCATTTCCTCATAAGCCCTGAGGCTCTTAGGATTATCTCCCCCGAGATCTTTCTATGCTTCCTCCTAGATGTTCTCAAGTAATGGGTGCCACCCAGAGCCCCTAACAATGTTTGCCCCACGGATTAAGGCTTTCCTCTTATTACTGTCTCACTCCTCTGTGGGAAAATAAAGCTAGATTTCATTAGGATTTCTAAATGCCTAGCATTTATTTGTAGTGGCTCTTATCTTAGGATCAGGAGAAAATCAAAAGGTTTAAAAAGATTACTAATAGACAGATATAGTAGCTTCCAATGTAACCTTCACTCATTCAGATATGAAGCATTTTTTGTTTCCCTAATTTACTTTAATCTACTCCTACAAATAAGTTAGATTCTTTGCTTTGTCATAATACTTTTGAAGGTACCTCTTGTAATATACAACATTATACATGCCTCCTCTGAATCCAAAATCCAAAGCCCTAGTGAGAGTTGAGATTTAAAGAGATAATGGGGGGTAAACCTCCATAAAATTCCTAAAGTAGAAAACTTAAGAATCTGGTTACACTGTCCTATGGTCCTGTGATATATAGGGATGCCAGCAGACCACCTTGCTGATCCTCCTGGAAAATTCCTAAGTCTATATGTAGAGAAATTTTTAGTAGGCTCCTGGGCCACTTGGCTGAAAGGTACATCAGCTTCAAAAGAGGTTTGTCCACTCCCAGAAAAAGGATGTATAATAGTGGTTGCCGGGGTGAGGAGGAAGGGGGAAAGGTAAGTTGTTCAACAAAAGGGCTTTAGTTTTGCAAGATGAAAAAGTTCTAGAGATCAACCACAACAACATGCACACGTCAACACTACTGTACTGTACACTGAAAAATGAATGGTTAAGGTGGTAAATTTTGCTATGTGTTTTTTTACCAGCATTTTTAAAAAAAGCTTGGTTGCCCATTAGGTCTCATCACTGCCTAGCACTGTGGCTGGTTCATCCTAGGCCTTTGATGAACACTCACGAATTGATTCAAAGGCAGTACAATTAGAACAGAGATGAGAATCAGTACATCAGGGATTATGGAAGGTGTGATGACAATTTAAATGACTGAATTGTATTCCTTTTTTTCCCCCCAAAGATTTTATTTATTTATTTGACAGAGAGAGACAGAGAGAGAGAGTGCGCAAGCACAGAAACGGGGGGGGGGGGGCAGGCAGAGGGAGAGGGAAAAGCAGGCTCCCCGCCGAGCAGGGAGCAGGACCCTGAGATCATGACCTGAGCGAAGGCAGATGCTTAACTGACTGAGCCACCCAGGCGCCCCTGAATTGTATTTCTAAGTCAGTCAGCCTCTGGGTACCCTGTGACGCAAGGACAAGGTTTATAGAAACTCTGGGACTCCTCCCCTCTTTCTGTCTTTTTTCAGGTCCTGGCTTTGAGTACATTTTACAATCTATGCCTCTTCATTTATCCAATCCCGATCCCTGCTCTTTGAAGGTCCACCCAATTCTTCTGTCTTCCATATGGCCTTTCCTGACCACCACAACCTACAGAGATCTTCCTCTAACAGGAGCTCACAGATCCTACTGCTAGTAGTGGTCAGCTATCAATAAACTGTCTTAAGCCATCTCTTGAATTTATTCCACCTTTTGAGAACAAAGGCCATTTATCATACTTCTGTATTCCTCAAATGCCTAGCACAATCTGAAGCACAGAGCAGGCACTAAATGAAAATACTAATAGCTGAATGAAGGCTAAAGAAAGCAAGAGTGGGGGGTGCCTCAGTGGCTCAGTCCCTTAAGTGTCTGCCTTCAGCTGAGGTCATGATCTGAGGGTCTGGGGATAGAGCCCCTCCTCAGGCTCCCTGCTCAGCAGGGAGTCTGCTTCTCCCTCTCCCCCTGCTCCTTGTGCACTCTCTCTCTCAAATAAATAAATAAAATCTTAAAAAAAAAAAAAAGCAAGGGTGGGCCAATCATTTATTTGTTTTCCAATGGGATATTTCAAAGTCACAAAATTTGTCATGAATGTGACTAAAAGCTTAAGCAATCAGGTGCTCAGAGAAGGCTTTGACTTGAATCCTAAATTGCGACTATGTACTCTAGATATTCAGGGCTCTAGAAAATCTTCTGTAAAAGTTCTACCATGAAGCCCTCTCTTACCTATTAGGAAATTAGAGCTGAAGTAAATCAGTATGTCATTTTTTTATTTGAGAAAGAGAATGTGCGCGTGCACACACAGGAGGTAGGGAAGGGTAGAGGGACAAGCAGACTCCCTGCTGAGCACGGAGCACCGTGCAGGGCTTGATCCCAGGACCTTGAATCATGACCTGAGCTGAAGTTAGATGCTTCACTGACTGAGCCACCCAAGCTCCCCTTTTTAAAAATATTTTTTTCATTTTGCGTAACATCTAAAATAATTTATTTCGTTAAATATTTTACTATAGTGAAAATGTATTTTCTTTTCAAGATTTTATTCATTTATTTGTCAGTGTGGGACTCGAACCTATAACCCCAAGATCAAGAGTCACACGCTCCTCCTACTGAGCCAGCCAGGCGCCCCAAGATGGACCCTATTTAAGAAAAAAAAAAAAAGGACATATATAGAGAGACAGAAAGTACAACAGTGGTTACCTTCAAGTTGGGGGGGGGGGATTGGGCAGTTATTGTTTAATGGGCATAGGCTTTCAGTATGGAATAATGAAAAAGTTCTGGAGATGTATAGTAGTGATGGTTACACAACGATGTGAATATACTTAATGCCACTTAACTTTACATTTGAAAATGGTTAAAATGGTAAATTTTATGTATATTTTACCACAGACACAAAAAGGAGTAAAAATGAACAAGCTCCACAATCAACCTTGGACAAATGTGACATCTGTGTACAAAATATAAAAATGCATGCAGTTTATTATACTAGATAACGTACAACCATTCAGTCACACTGAGGGTACTGACTGATCAAAAGGCTTTGCCCTCCATGAAGCCAATGAAAGTAACAGAAAAATGTTATGGATCTCCTGGAAATCTGAAAAACAGTTCCAGTGTGTGAGAGAATGGACTTCATTTAATAAGTAATCATGAATTTACAAATATCACCTTGAAATGCCTCAGACAGAGGCTGGAATGTATCTGGGTGTTGTCAGAACTCAAAAATTCACAAATCTCTTGCCAGAACAAAATGGCTGGCTGGGCACGCAGACCTAGCAAGAGCCCTCTCTTGTCTGCTATTTTGCAAAGTGCTATAAATTCCAGTTAACACCTATCCATGGTCTTTCGGTTTTATTTTAGGAGTACTTTAGAATCCACTTGGGGATTGAGTTCCTGATTTTTTCTTTCTACTTAGTTTGCTGCTAACAACTGCAGGGCCCTACTGGATCCCAAAGCTCTTTGGGAAGTTGTGAATACACTTAACATTAAGTGATATTAGCATTGATGCTCATAAGTGAAGGGAGAGAAGTGCTCCAACACATGTTGGAGATTAACAAGGCAGTCAAATACTTCTAATCTGATAGTGCTGAGAATAAAACCAAGTGCACTGTAATGCTGTCATTTAGCGCCCTTCAAAGTCAGTTAGGGAAGAGAAGCAACAACTATTTTGAGGGCAGTTTTGAAAAGGGTCCCAGAATAGTATCACCCTTTCCCCACTCCCTAAGTGAAAAGGATTGCTATGAGAGATAGTTAAGTGTACAAAAACCCTGTGAGATCAAGAACTACACTTAAGATTATTCACCACTATCCCCACTACCCAGCACCACACCTTGTAAACAGCAGGCATGTAATTATTTATTCCCTAAGTAAATCTCTGAGAGCTGCTATCCTTTCCCCATTCTTGAATAGGGCTGTATACTCTCCCTCCCCACAGAAATCGCCTCATCTCTGGCTTGTGGACTCTTTTTGAGAGGCACTTTCATCACTTCATTTAACTTTGAGAGAAGTTGGAGGAGGGTGAGGACACGTGCTTGCTAATCATCCTTTTCCAGATTGCCTCACGCGCCAGAATGGATTTTTATTATTGGCCTGTGGCTGCTACTGCTGTAGAAGGATTTCAGCCTGACCTTCCCAAGCTGCTGGGGATTCGTGAATACTGCACGTGGTTGACAGGGAAAATGTGTCCTTTTTTTTTTTTAAAAGCTTTTAGACTAACCAGAGCTCGCTGTGGTAGGAAAGTCACCCTTTCTTTCACTATACAAAACTCAAGATGTTGAATTCTTTTGCATAAAAATGATAGAGTAAACTGATCTGAACTGGTCCAACAGGAAAAAGGTAGCATCCTGAAGCACCTCACAGAGAGCAGTGGCATCAAAACACAGTACTCATGGAAAAAAGAAAATGAAAGCCATTTACAAAAGCAGTTTAAATAAGAGGATGGAAATCTCACAGCTGGCCTCACAAAAGAGAATAAATATGTCAAAGGGAACAACTGATAGACTAATAGAGTCCTATCCATCTGGCTGAGGACAGAGCCACTGGTGGGAATACTGAGAAGCCTGTCTGTTAGGGAAAAGGCTGCCTGCTGCCTCACTGAGTGAGCTGAAGAGCTTTTAGAAACACTGGAACACAGGCTCACACCAGAGCTGGCACGCTGTACCAGCAAAAGACTCAGAGAAGGGTTATACTGATACACTGGCAAAAAAGGGAGAGCAGAGTATGTTTTTTTGGTTTGGAACTTATACCTGAACTCTCAACTCATGACTACCCGGGCCCTCCGTCTTGGGAGTTGGGTGCGAAAGAAAGGAGATTGTGTGAATAGAATGTCTCATTTTGTGCCTTTTTTTTCCTTTTTTTTTTAAGATTTTATTTATTTATTTGAGAGTGAGAGAGCACAAGTGGGGGGTGGAGCGGCAGAGGAAGAGGGAGAAGCAGACTCCCGCTGAGCAGGGAGCCCGATGTGGGACTCGATCCCAGGACTCTGGGATCATGACCTGAGCGGAAAGCAGACGCTTAACCGACTGAGCCACCCAGGCGCCCTCATTTTGTGCTTTTAAAAACAGGACTCAAGAGTCTCATTCTGAAACATCAAGTTCAATCCCATGCCACGCTAATGCCCCATCTGTACTTTTATATAATGCAGAGCTGAGTGCAGGCACTTTGGGAGAAGGGGAAATCAGGCCAGACTCAAGGAAAACAAACACATAACGCTATCTGCATCTCCAACTCAGTCCATACCATAGAAAAACCTGCTCAGAAATAATTGTTCAAGGCAAATAGAACTCAATTACTAAGGAAAATCTACCCCAATGAAGGCTCATATTTTAATAAGCCAAACAGCATCAAATTGAGCTGAACTCAGAGTTTTTCTAATTGGCAGTTTTATCCATTTCGAAGTTCTCATTTCTTATTTTTAAAAATCAAAATGACTCTCTGCCTAAAATTAAAAAAAGAAATGCCTATCACCCACTCTAAAATAATAATTCACTAAATTTTCACCTACATATCTTCTATATAATTAAACAAACCCCTCATATGGCACAAAAGCAGAAGCCATCACTCTATTTAAAGTACTATCAACAAATCCCTTAGTAATTGCTCTTAGAAGCTTGGTTCCTGCTACCATCTCAGTCACAGAATACCTCTGCTGTCAAAGAGAGGACAACTGCTTGATCCCAGCCACCAACTATTAGGGGTCACTCTGGGGAGGGCAGTGGCTTACCTGCTCCTCTGACAGTTGGGATATGTGATTCACAGCAGCATAGGATTCAATTTTGGGGTTAAAGTGATTGATGATGGCTCTGAAAAAAAGAATTAACATTAATATGGCATCAGATGGAAGAGGCAGATAAATGAGTTAAAAACAAGTATCGAGTACCCTCTAGTTCAGAGTATGAGTGCATAGGAGTGATTGTCAGAGGGTAACTATCTTTTTATTGAACATGGGGGTGAACCTGATAACTCTGAAATAAGTAGGGCTTAAAATTTTTTAGATCAAGAGTAGAATCAAATGTCTCTGCTCTGCAAATGAACTAAGGGGAAAAAAATCTCAACCAAACAAAAAACAAAACCAAGCATCCTTCAGGCAAGAAACAGGACCCAGGGGGCTGTCCACTAGGGGGCCCTGCTGTTTCAGTCAGAAAGAAAAGTCGTTTGCTCTGCTCTGACTTGGGAGAATAGGGCACTCAGTAAAGCTGGACCAATACATAGGCTAAATACAATCTCTGAAGAAGCTGAGTTTTATCAAAGCCTAGAACCAATCTTCATACTTGCTAGTTAATAATTTCAAACCAAAATTTTATTTCCAGCCCTTTAAACCAAAATCTGAGTGTCATTTTCAAACACTTTCTCTCTATCACCCTCACATTCAAGGTCACCAAGTCTTATCAAATCTAGTTCTTCAAAAATCTCTGAAATCTGAAATAAAGTTCTCTGAATCCAATGCGTTTGGTGTATATGTAGGTCCTTGTCATTTCTTGTCTAGTGTAGCAGAAAAAGCACAGGTTTCAGATCAGAGTTTATCTAAGTCCATATTAATATAAAATTGATTAAATAAATGGGGAAAAGAGAAAAATCTTTCTAACAGAATAATTCCAAATAATATATGCAGATACTCTCCCCTTTAGGAGGTGGAGTTGGTTCCCATTCCCACTGAGGGTAGGCTAGATAGACTTAGTGACTTATTTCCAAAGAACAGAGTAGTAAAAGGGAAAAACAGTAACTTTACTGTAAACAATCTTGGCAAATACTACCTTATTAGCCAAATGATTAATGTAAACATTGCCAGTGATTCATGTAGCTGTCATGTAACCCCTGGTATGATCTTATGAAAAGGGCACTTTACCTGTTATATACTCCCAAACCCACAACCTCAGTCTCATCATGAGAAAAACATGCAACAAAACCAGACTGGGGGCATTCTATAGAATACCTGGCCAGTACTCCTTAGGATTGTCAAGGTCATAAAAAAAAAAAAAAAAAGACTGTCAAGGTCATGAAAAACTGTACTTGAGAAATTGTCACAGACCAGAGGATATTGGGGAGACATGACAACTAAATGCAGTGTGATACCCTGAATTGGACCCTGGAACAGAAAGAGAAAATTAATAAACTGGTGAAATCCAAATAAAATATGGAGCTTAGTTAATAGTAATATATCATTGCCAGTTTCTTAGTGATGAATAAATGTACCTTGGTAATGTAAGATGGGGGAAACCTGGTTGAGGGGCATACAAGAACTCTGTGTATTATCTTTGCACTTTTTCTGTAATTCTAAAATTATTCCAAAATTAAGTTTGTTAAAACGTGTGGGTGTGTACGTGCATACATGTGAATGTGTGGCAGTGCAATAGAAATCAATGTTTTCTTTTAATATAACATTGATAGTATAAAATTCTTGAACCATTTAATATGGGTAATAAAAGTATAAGCCAAACTTCAAAAAAAAATCATGGTTTGACCATTTGTTATTTTGGATTTTTAGGAAACTACATGTCTCAGAGGGAAAAAGTGGGAATAACACCTACCTTAGCACTTAGTACAGTACCCAGGAATAGTACATTGTAGGCATAAAATAAATGTTTGTCGAAAGAGTGACTAAATCTTAGAGAATTCTTGCAACATTTATATAATAAAGCAATGTCAACCATCTAGCATGGTGCCTGGCACACAGCTGGTAGGCAATAAATATCCAAAGAATGATACATCAGACGGGATAGTAATGGGTCAGGAATAGAGGAAAATTCTGGTAACTTATTTTTGCAGAGACTACGAAGAAGGGCTGAGATGTTATCTGCAAGTTAAGGTTGTAATTTGGTCTAAATCCAAAGTGGGAAAGAATTTGGACCAAGTAGGGGTCAAATATTTTTCTCATTCAGAAAGTAAAGTTTGAGGGTATTGGCAGGGATGACAACAAGAGCAGAAAAGGAAAACCAGGAGCCTAAACCCAGTAAGAAGACAGGGGAGGAAGTTTAGAGAGGCACTGAGAAGACCCCCAAACCTAGCAGCAGTACCAAGTTAAAGTTAACTAAGTGGAGAGTAGGAATCATAGAGTTTAGCATCGAAGAGCTACAGGATCAAGAAAAAGAAATACAGTAACCAAATCTATCTACAACTGGACCTCAGTTATTTTAGGAAAAAGAATCTGAACTCTGTAAATACATTCATTTCGTGGTTTTATAATGGCTTTTTCTTTTGGATTTTCCTTAAATTTCTTAGTAAAATTCTTTTGAAAAAATGTTTTAAAAAAATCCTGACTCAACTGAACTAGGGTTGTTTGTTTTCGTTTGCCTAGGTTTGGAGAACAGAGAACTCCAAAGTATTTTCGTGTCTGTGTGGGTGGGCGAGTAGCAGCCATGGGGGCCCAGGTGGCAATCCAGTGAAGCTGGTGAGGTCTGGACAATGAAATAATTCCTGGGAATGAAACTGATGGGGATGCTGTAATTCTGTTCCCTTTCTACCCGAGGAATTCTTGCACTAGCAAAGAAAGCAAGGAAGCAAGAAAAGGAAAAGAGAAAGGAGAAACAGAAAGAAGGAAGAAAGAAGACAAGAGAGGGAAGGGGAAGAGGAAGGAAGGGAAGAGATAGGGAATGAGGGAGAGAAAGGAAAAGCCTGGAAAGTATTCTCCTCAAAAAGTATATTTATTTCCTTCCCTTCTCAAAGTTGTACCTGTCAAGTGTCAGCTGGATCTATAGATGATCTATGTTAGCAGGGCATATATGCTGATATTGTTTGAGCATATTCATCTTGAGGGTATGAAAGATATGCCACTCTGGGAATCTGGAATAAGGATAAAAATCATCCTCCAACCTCCCCTGTGACACTCCCCCAGAGCCTCAGTTCTCAGCAGGCGATTAAAAAGCCAGATGGAACAGTCTAAATCCAGTTAGCAGTCTCTAACCCAGTACACACAAAGGGCATAGAGTATATGCCTCTGCTTTATTTTTCTTGCTGTTTCTTTGGGACAGTTAAAAATCTGAGTACTAATCTGATCTACTGGAGATGCTAGATGCAGGGCTCTAAGCCTAAAGGTAAGAAAAATTGTCTGACACTGGCTGTTCTCCTTCCAGGCTCTTTAGCAAGGAATTTCAGAGAGGGCTTGGAAGCTTCCTATTAAAGTTCTCAGGACTTCATACCGTTGAAATGGAAATTTGTTCTGAGATAGCAAAGAGTGACAAAACACTGAAACCAGGCTAAGTCCGCCCACACTGAGTGACACATGCCTTTGCAGTGACTGAAATACTTAGCTGCTCCTTCCCCAGGAACTTTGCAGCCTACTAGGGCTCACCTGGGTTATGATTCCACACTGCCCCACCTGGCCAGGTCCTAGAATAGGATTTATGCCTGACTAGTATTCAGTGGGAAAAAGACGACGTACTAGATTTATAGATGATGAGCCTCTCTCTTTTCTTTAGGCTTCCCTTCCCACTGATACCATCTCTAAAGGGATTTACTACCATCCCTTCTGAATATTTTTTGGGGGAGGGTCTCCTCATAGATTCTAACAGTAGCTCTCTCCTTTTACTGATCAAAACCTAACAGGTAGCAACTGTCTAATGCTTAAGTCTAAAATTTGAGTGTCCCAGCAAGGAAGAAATGGCAATTGCTCTCTCTCTCGCTTTCTCTCCCTCCCTTCCCTCCCTCCACCATATGAGGACACAAGGCAGAAGGCAGCTGTCAACAAGCCAGGAAGGAAGTCCTCACCAGAAACTGACCTTGCTGAACCTTGATCTGGGACTTTTGGCCTCCAGAACTGTGAGAAAACAAACATCTGTTTTTTAAGCCACCTAGTCTATGATATTTTGTTACGGCAATTGAGAAGACTAACACATAGATATTCTACTCTCCAAAGGACCCTGGCCATTTGGGCAAAGCAGACTCCAAACCAGAGTCCATCTTTAGCAAAGTAGTAGAGTGGATAAAATCTTCTTCTCATTCTGTAGGTGACTTCCTCTCTTTAAACCCTTTATATTGTGGGTTATTGTTTCCTTCCCTTCTAGAAGAGGATCCTGAGGTTCCTATGCCTCAAAGTTCCAGTCACAAATGCCACAAATGTAGCTACATGGCTTACCAGTTTCCCAGGCAGAGTGAGCTGGGCCCTTTAGCCTTTACTGAGAAACAGAGACTTTAATAGATAAAGATCTTGCAGGGCTTTCTGAGTGGCCTGTGCCATATAGAAGACACACATACACTGAAAAGAGACAATGTCTGAAAGAAATAGTAGGATGGGCAGCAACATACTGGCTAAGAAAGGGATGTTTGTTTTTCCTTTCATTTGCATCTTGAGGTTGATTTTCATCTAATCACAGCCTTTCAGGTATTTAAACAAAACCTAGTTTATGCCAGCCAAAAGCTTTTATGCTGAAAAGTATTTTAGAAAAGGGGAATTAAAAGGAAGAGGAGTAGGAAGAAGAAGGAGGTCTGAGTGGGCAAAGAATGAGAAAACATAGCCATTATGAAAAAATTAAGATATGACAAAGATGACCAAAAAAGATGTCCCTTTGACACAGGTGGCAAGATAAATGGGAAAAGAATAGTCTATTCAAGAAATAGTGCTGGGAAAACTGGATATCTACATGCAAAAGACTGAAGTTGATCCCCTACCCCATACCATACACAAAAATTAACAAAATGGATCACAGATTTAAATGTACAATCTAAAAACTGTACAAATCTTAGAAGAACACATAAATCTTTGTGACCTTGGGTTAAGCAATGATTTCCTCAGATACCAAAAGTGGAAGTGACAAAAGAAAAAGTAGGAAGAAGATTTAAAGAAATAAGGCCCAAGGAAAGGGAAAGGAATCTGGAAGTAGAACTTTGTGGCAAAAGGAAATATAATTTCTAACCAAACCTCCAGCTTTTTTTTTTTTTTCCTCCAGCTTTATTCAAACAAACTAAATGCTCTGTGAGAGCAGGGACCAAATTTATTTTGCTCACCAATATATTCCCAAGACTTAAGCAAAACAGTCTCACCACAAGTAAGGAGGTCCATGATCACCAGCTAATTCTCCAAAAGTATGAAAATAACAATAAAAATGTTTTATCCCCATCCCAAGAGGAGAGGTAGCTCAGACATGAACAGCTATCCTTCAAAGAAGGAACTAAAGTTGTCACTGAAGACAGTAAAGCTTTCTCTTCCTCTTAAGTCTTACCAGGAGACAAGAGAAAAGCTTTCTGGCATTTCTTATTAATCTAATATTTTCTAAAAGTAAGCCTAAGTTTTTGTTTGTTTGGGATGGGGGGGGGACAGGGAAGGAATGGGGGAGTGTGTTATACTCTGTTACTGGGTCTCCTAATGCCACTGAATCAGGAAGTCCCAAAAGGGAAAGGCAAAAGAAACAGACAATGTCATAGTAAAGGGAAACTACTAAAGCCAGCCACGGAGAGATAGCTCTGTACCCAAGGCACCTTTAAGGGCAAGAATCTGGGCCACTCTCTAATGCAACTGCCAACTTCTGATTGCCAAAGACAGGGGTCACTTATACAAACTGAAGCAAAATGAAGTGGACAGATGGAACAGCAAGGCTGAGCCACAAACTAGCTAGGGATTTCTTGGTCCATTTTTAACTTATTCTCTCTGACTCATGACTCTGCAAAGCAGCTTTCTTTTCCCTAGTGCTGGGTGGATGATGGCTGAGACACATAGTTAATGCCCAACTTACCCAAGAAATACAGGAGAATGTTTCCTTAACAATGTAGACAATGTAGATTAATAGAAAATATAGATTCTTCCACATATCCAGAGGAAATCTAAAGCAAATTCTCCAAAGATGCAAATTCTCACAGCCCCAGCTATCTCCCACAGACAAAAGCATCTAAGGGTCTTTTATGAAACAATAAATAAATAATAGTTTCACCCAGAAGCCCAGAACATGGTGATTGTTTCCTTACTGAGCTATTTGAAGGAAGCAGCCTATCTCTAAAAGCTGCCCTGTAAATCCTTCAGGCAGAAAGGAGAAAAACATGCAAAGGCTGTTTATAGGAGAAGTTTCTGTAGCTCTTACTCCAAGGAAGTAAGAAACATGACTGGTATACTCAAGATGGTACACACTGGGAATATTCTTTTTTTTTTTTTTTTTTAAAGATTTTATTTATTTTTTTGACAGAGAGAGACATAGCGAGAGCAGGAACACAAGCAGGGGGAGTGGGAGAGGGAGAAGCAGACTCCCAGCTGAGCAGGGAGCCCGATGTGGGACTCGATCCCAGGACCCTGGGATCATGACCTGAGCCAAAGGCAGACGCTTAACGACTGAGCCACCCAGGCGCCCACACTGGGAATATTCTTAAAAGTTTCACTCTAAAATTATTCCTATAAGGCTACCAGATTTACATTAAAGAGTCTGATTAGGGGTACATATCTGAAGCCTGATAAAAATAAATTTGGATCTCAAGCCCCAACCTCATAAGCACTATAGTCCTGTATTTTCAAATACTTGCCAAACACATACACCTGGACATCATGCTTTTACTTACATGGTTTTCTTCACATGGAATGCTATTTTCTTTACTCCTATAAAGCATAAGTCTTACTTTTCCCTTAAAGGCCCAGTTAAAATACTCGGCTTCCCTGAACAACATGGTATATATAAGAAGCAAGGCTTTAGGGGCAGTAGATCCAAGTTAAAATCCTGGTTCTTCCATTTCTAGATTGTATGACCTTGCGCAAGAGACCATGCTCTCTGGTATCAGTTTCTTCATCTTATTGGATTTCCTTTGCAAAGCTTTCCTCCGTGTTTTCCTATATATACCATCTAACTTTACCGAAAGGGAACTTTTTTTTTTAATACAAGCAGCTTCCCCTTTCCTAGACCTAAAAAAGCAGTCCAGATATAATATACTACAGAGTTTATTCTCAGATATCTGGGATTAAAGACAAGAAAATCATATTTATAATTGCTTCTACCTGGGAAATCTTCAAACATACAGGTAAAAGACTGGCTTCTGAGAAGGGGTAAAGGTAGGACTGAGTGGTATGTGGCAGCAGATAAAATGGTTCATCTGAGGTTGAGTTATTTAAAAGTTTATTTATTTATTTTAATTTTTTGGTAAAGATTTTATTTATTTGACAGAGAGAGACACAGCGAGAGAGGGAACACAATAGGCGGAGCGGGAGAGGGAGAAGCAGGCTCTCCTCTGAGCAGGGAGCCCGATGCAGGGCTCGAACCCAGGACCCTGGGATCATGACCTGAGCCGAAGGCAGACACTTAACAACTGAGCCACCCAGGCGCCCCTAAAAGTTTATTTATTTTAAAGTAATCTCTACACCCAAGGTGGGGCTCAAACTCATGACCCCAAGATCAAACGTTGTACACTCTTCCAACTGAGCCAGCCAGGCACCCCAAGTTATTTAATTTTAAACTATCCTTTCTTTTCACCTTCAGAATTGCCTCACATACTCCCATTTCATGCAGTAATAAGCTTCCTTCCTCGTGGAGTCAATGAATCTTTAGCCCATCCAATTCAACAACAACAAAAAACAATTTCCCTTGATGCCTGTTAACGGCAGTGCATTACAAGCCTCAGAGACTCTGCTGATTAACATTAAGCAAAATAAAACCTCAAATAAGAGTACCTTCTAACCTTTTCCCTTTTGAAACTATCTAGTCAAAACTTCAGCAACTGACCTGTTAGGGTTGTTCCTCTAACTCATCCCCTACATGCTAGGCTTTAACCCTTTCGTGCCAATTATCCCCTTTCTTATACTGCTGTTCCTGTGACCACTCTTTTCAGGACCAGAGACACAAACATGTCATTTAAACCCTACTAGAGAAGGCATTTTGGCAACCATAAGGAAGGAAGAGCTACTGGCCATTGCATCTAGTTGCTTGATTTACCCAAAGATCCAACTATGTAAATTGGCCTACTTTATTACTAAAGAGAACTTGATTTATTTGTGTACACAAATTTATTAGTTGAAAGGAGTGGAACAGGAGAGGTGTATCATTGACTACACCATAGTAACCCCCATAGTTCAACCTAAGGAATGATAGGAGTTCAGCATTTCTTTTGATTTCTAGGTGAGAAACACATGTGTCATACCAGGTAACTTATTCACCTACTGGACTACATTTTCATCCAGCCTCGGCACCGAACAAATGAAGGTTCACAATTCATTAACTGGAGGGAAACAAGAAAGAGTTAATGTGTATGAAATGTACATGCACACGCCTGAGGGGCAGTTGCTTCATTTTCTGAAGCTGTGTGCATGACTACGCATTTTGGCAGTTTGGGCTTTCTACCTTGATGCATGACTTTGCCCAATATAGGTTTCCACCTCATCACCTGCTGGAAATTAAGCAATTGGTTATAGCTACTTTGCTTGAAAAATGAGCTAATTTCTAGTTACTGTGGCCCCAAACCATAGATTAAAGCCAAGTAAGATGCCATGGGCTTTACACTTTGGCTAAATCATCTCCTCTAGCTCTGGTGTAAGAAAGGAATGGAATTCCATCCTGCTTTAGATACCAGCCTGACATCTTTCCACTGTTTCCACAATCAGAATGAATGTAAATGGAGAAGAACGAACCACAGAAGTTGAAGGAACCACATAAGTAAAATGGACCATCTACATTTCCATAAAAGACATCACTTAATCCATTCCCCTTAAGAATGCCTACTCTTTATTAAACCTTTCTCTCAGTAAATGAACAGAGGCTCCAAAATTTTCCTAGGGACAAAACACCTACAAGATTAGCCATCTCTACTCAGATCCCATTGCTCTGTGCTTCAGATTCCCTTACACCATCTCGAGCTACAGGCCAGGAGTTGCTAGCAGAGTTCCTGGGGATAAAGAATGCAAACCCTTGACAGCCTTTACAATTACTTTAGCCCTGGATTTCCTATCTCCAGAGGTAAGGCCCCTCTACACTCTCAGAAACATCTAGTAAATACAAAAGAACAAAATAGGTCATGTGAAAGAGTCTACCAGATTTTCTGTCTCACTTCAGGACATAAGAAAATCCTAATACATACTTGGGAGGGCTTCTGAGGCAGTGGGGGTCAGCTCAAAACCCCAAGAAGTGATCTAATTCTAATTAATGGTGAAGTAAGTTTAATTAACGGTGAAAGTTCCAATTCCTTGAATGTGACTCAAGAACTTTTCAAAAGCTGGCATGAGCCAAAATCCTGAAATATTTTATTTTATTTTATTTTTATTTTTATTTTTTTAAAGATTTTATTTATTTATTTGAGAGAGAATGAGAGACAGAGAGCATGAGAGGGAGGAGGGTCAGAGGGAGAAGCAGACTCCCTGCTGAGCAGGGAGCCCGATGCGGGACTCGATCCCGGGACTCCAGGATCATGACCTGAGCCGAAGGCAGTCGCTTAACCAACTGAGCCACCCAGGCGCCCAAAATCCTGAAATATTTTAATTACACATCATTCCCATTAGCCCAATTAATTTATTATAAGATATTTAACTTTTTTTGAAGATTTTATTTTTAAGTAATCTCTACACCCAATGTGGGGCTTGAACTCACGACTCAAGATCAAGAGTCGCATGCTCTACCGACTCAGCCAGCCAGGCATCCCAATAAGATACTTAACTTTTAAGCACAGGGAGAGAGGGAGGAGGAGGACAAAAAAATCAGCAATTGACTAATTTAGGCTTCTTTTCCTGTCACGTCAAAAACAGACGGAAATTGTTTTAGTGGATCACACGCCGCTAGATTGAAGGGAGAGGGAAATATTCTGTGGATCCCATACTAGTTAGAGAAAAAGAGGCACATGGATCCCTAAGTTAAGAGAGCTGTCTATACCTCAGTGGTGGGGAAGGAGGAATGGGGAATTTCAGGTGGACAAAGGAGAAAGAAGGCTGTCAAGATTTCTGAGTGGTCCAGTGTGGGCCATATGGACACCATACTATTAAGGAGTGGTCCTGATGTTCACTCACAGGAGAGAGGGAATGGTGGCCATATGGATCACATACCGGTTTTCAAGTACTCCAAGTAAAGAATGAAATTAAAAGACATGGAAAGAGGTTTATGTTCCATCCCAGGGGGACCTTTTAGAACTCCTCAGGAAAGGCAATCAGCGAGTCTGCCAAAGTAATTAAGCAAGTGAACATTTACCATAAAGCCCACATCAGTTAAGTGAACAGAGATGAATCTTATTACAGTGCACTGTCAGCTCTGAGCCTGCAGGTGCTAAGCACTGAGATGCAGTGCTACTCGGCCCTGTTTGTTCGCCTGCCCACTGTGACGGAGAGCTTCACCCTTCTTGTCAGCTCTGAAAAAGCAGGCTGCTTTCACCGGCTCTGGCAGTGACTTATGTTGCCTTCAGAGAGGCCCTAGCACAAGTGGTTTCCTATAAGAACCCTGGGTGTAAACAGTGGTGGCAGGTGGTGGGACAAAAAAGGAGCCCTAAGAGAAAGAGAAGACAGGCGTGGGAGAAAGCAGGGGAGCTAGGTAGCAGTCTGGTTAGTAAGGTAAGGAGAATGAGATAGTTTAGTAAGTCGAGAAGTAAGGGAAGAATAAACAAGCGTTCAAAGTATTGAACCATTCTGCTTAAGTGAAGTTGATATTATCTTCCTCAATGAAAAGGGAAAAAGTTAAAACATCACTACAAACTACTTTCTCCACAGGAAAAGGAATGCTATTGAGGAATATTGCTTTTGCAATATTAATGGCAGCCTTAATATCAGCTGTATTCATGAGTTAACGCCAAAGGTGAAGAGCGAGATTTTTCTCAACAACCTAATCAGTATCTATTATTGAACAAAATTCACTGTTTGCTAGAGGAAATGAGTATTTATCAATTATCCTAAGATTTACAAATGGCACCTGGTACATCTTTTTTTTTTTTTTTTTAATTTATTTCAGAGAGAGAGACACAGTGAGAGAGGGAACACAAGCAGGGGGAGTTGGAGGGGCAGAAGCAGGCTTCCCGCCAAGCAGGGAGCCTGATGCAGGGCTCGATCCCAGGACCTGAGCTGAAGGCAGCCACTTAACCGACTGAGCCACCCAGGCGCCCCGCACCTGGTGCATCTTTTGGCCCTATTTCTTTCTGCAAATAAGTATGAGAGTCAAAAGGAAAGCCCCTAACAGACTAAAGGACAGCCTCTCATGTCAGAGACCCAGACAGCTTCTATCAGACAGAAACTTCACAGGAGGAAGGCTCTAAGAGTACCTATGAGGTCAAATTCAAAAATCATATAGCATTTTCAAAACTCATCAAAGGCCATGTATCTATCAGACGAGTGGGTAAAAGCGGACAGCTAAGTAGGTAAGGCCCCTATGTTCAGAAACCAATAAATCTCTAACTCATTATAGAGAGAAGGTCTGAAAGACATTTTTGGGAGACAGACAGGACCAGCCAACTAAGGAAATGAGATGGAATGGGCTGGGGCTGAAATTGATGGTCTCAAAGCCCATGCTTGAGCAGGCACTCCTAGGTCTGAGCTTCTCTCTAGGCCCAGAACAAGAGCACAAAGAGCTCTGGTAGAAAATGATTTGCAACCTTACTTTCTACCATAGCTCTTTGTTTGCAACAGGGCCTGCAGCTTCCCTACATTCAAAGGCAGTGGGGGAAGCAGGGGAGACTAGATGACTACTACGCAGACCCAAGCAGCGCTGCCCAGGAGAGGACTTAATGGGAGGATAAATTTGGGGCCTGATTCTCTGACAGCACCTCCAGTAATAGCTAGTAAAGCAGTGAGAGCCAGGGTGAGAGCCAGCTCCAAACATTCATCATAATAGTGCAATGAGTTGACGGTCTTTGGGGGAGAGTCTATGAAATTCCGGAGTAAGAAAATGAAGCCCGCATGGAGAGGGTGAGGCGGTTGGCTCTGGCAGATTGTCTCTACAGGAGGCTGGGTATAATTGTTTTATGCTCACAAAGATGTTATTAGCTGTTTTCTCTCCAATATACCAGAAATAGTGGTAAGATTTTCCCCTCCTGAAAAGGTGACACTATCAAAATTTAATTTGAAAGCAATTACAGAACTTCGCTTATCCTATATGCACCATTTTAGAAAGAGAACTTCTCTCTTTTCTCCTCCTCCCTTACTCATCAAATTGATTGCTTTCCCACAGAATGAAGGAACACTCAGTCCCTAGAAAAAAGGTCAATGGTATCGGAAGCTAAGGGCTGGCTGTCATAGCCTGTGACTCAATAGTTCAGTTTGTATGACAAACATTTGAATACCTACTACATGCAAGTACTATGCTAGGCAATGGGGGAGGTGAATGAAATTTGATCCCAGATAGCAAGGAATTTACAGATTAGTGGAAAGACAAATACCACAGACAGATAATTTCATGATGTGCTAAGGGCTAGACAAAGAGTAGACAAAAGGTCTCACAGGAGCACTGAGGAGGGTATTTGCCCAACCTGGGGGCTTAGGAAAGGTAGTCTGAAGGAGATAGTGTGTGAGTGGAGTCTTAAAACGTTAATTTAATCAGGCAAGGAAAGGTGAGATGGTCCTGGTACGGATGCTTATAGGGATAGAGACTAATACCCAATTTTTACTAAATCAGACTACAGAAACCTTACTAGGTAAGTTGAATTAGGTTCATTCATTCAAAAAACAGCCAAATTTTTTTCCAGTAAACCAAAGAAAAAAGTTAGAGTTTCCCTTCCCAGGGTCTTGTTTTAAATCTTTTCCAGCAGGATACCTTTGTGAAAGCCATGAGACATTTGCCTGCTGGGGTCCTTTTTGCTCAGTGCTGACTCCAATATGTTCATGGAGATGGGCAGGTTCTGTAGCTCCTCTCTGCTAAACTAAGTGTAAGCATAAAGCAGCTAAGTTGAAGGCAGGCCTGTCAGTCTCACATGGGAGTGAATGGATCTCAGCTGTGTGTGCCCACCCTCTCCAGTGTGTCAGTCTCCAGCTGGTGATGCAGCTGCTTCACTTAGAGCCACACTGAAGCCTCTATTCTCTGATCTCCACCAAACCATACTGAAGAGACTAAATGGCTCTGCTTTGCAGCTGCCTGTTAATTATAACTGTTTCCTTAGTTCTCTTTTGGCTTTTAAGACAATAATATACATTTGGGAAGGTCCTCCGTTAAGAAACACACGAGAGAACTTTTAACCTCATGAAGAGCTTGAAAAGACACCTTACTGCCAAGAGCAGCAAGGCATCCAAACACCTAGAACAGTGGCATGTGAAACGGCATGAGAACATGCAGATTTCTTCAGCAGGGCCTCTAGCTTACATAAAGAACAGGAGCCCATCACTCAGCCAATGAGAGGATTTTTTTAAGGCATCCTGAAAATCATCTTTAAAATTCAGTGAATCTGTAGGGACGCCTGGGTGGCTCAGTTGTTAAGCGTCTGCCTTCGGCTCAGGTCATGATCCCAGGGTCCTGGGATCGAGCCCCACATCGGGCTCCCTGCTCAGTGGGAAGCCTGCTTCTCCCTCTCCCGCTACCTCTGCTTGTGTTCCCTCTCTCACTGTGTGTCTCTCTGTCAAATAAATAAAATCTTTAAAAATAAAATAAAATTTAGTGAATCTGCAACATAAAAATAGCATTAATTAAAAAAAATAGCATTAATTGCCTTGACTTGTTACTTAAAAAAAGGGAAGAAAAACAATGCATAATGCTATCAATAATTCATTTCAAAGTGGTTTTAGTTGTCTCAAAGCCCCATTTCATATAATTAAAACCTTTTGGCCGTCCTCTTGTTACCCTGGAGGGAACTAAAAGTCAGTAAATTCTACTGTGTTGGGACAAACAATTCAGCTCATCATTGAGAAAGGGGTCTGTCTCTCTGGTAACAATTCCAAGCATACTTCCTGGCTATACCGGGTTAGTTCAGGAGCTGCCAAGACACTCTTCCCTGTTGTCTGTTAAGATCTGAAACAGACTTTTATAATGGAGCTCCACAGACACAACTGGGGAGCACAATCAGAGGGAGAGCCTTATAAGCACTTCCCAAGCATCTCAATACCCACTTCCCTAGCTTAGGACCCTCAGGTCAGCTGATATTTCTGGGAGACAATAAAGCCTTAGAAGATGAAACCATTCATTCCAGCCATTCATTTATTCACTCAACCAACATTTATTATACCATACTGCACTCTGCTAGGGGCAGAGATTACAGAAGTAAAGGAAAGCCTGGTTTCTGTCTTAGGAGCTCACCATCTAGTGATGGACATACATATATAAACAGCTATACAGCCATCAAAACAAACAAAAAAAATCACCATTTGCAATGACATGGATAGAACTAGAGGGTATTATGCTGAGGAAAATAAGTCAATCAGAGAAAGACAATTATATGATTTTACTCATTTGGAATTTAAGAAACAAGACAGAGGATCACAGGGGAATGGAAGGGAAAAGAAGACAAAATCAGAGAGGGAGACAAACCACAAGAGACTTTTTTTTTTTAAGATTTTATTCATTTATTTCCAGAGAGTGAGAGAGAGAGAGCAAGAGTACAAGCAGGGAGAGCAGCAGGCAGAAGGAGAAGCAGGCTCCCCACTGAGCAAGGAGCCCGATGTGGGACTCGATCCCAGGATGCTGGGATCATGACCTGAGCTGAAGGCAGATGCTTAACCGACTAGCCACCCAGGCATCCCAAGAGACTCTTAACTATGGGAAACAAACTGAGGGTTGCTGGAGGGGAGGTGGGTGGGAGGATGGGGTAACTGGGTGATGGGCACTGATGTGCATGGGGGGCACTTGGTGTAATGAGCACTGGGTGTTACATACAACTGATGAATCACTAAATTCTACCTCTGAGACTAGTAATATATATATGTTAATTAATTGAATTTAAATAAAAAATAAAATTTAAGAAAAAAAAATAAAAGAAAAGCCATACTGGGGTGCCTGGGTGGCTCAGTTGGTTAAGAGACTGCCTTCAGCTCAGGTCATGATCCCGGAGTCCCTGGATCGAGTCCCACATCGGGCTCCCTGCTCAGCGGGGAGTCTGCTTCTCCCTCTGACCCTCTCTCCTCTCATGCTCTCTCTCACTCTCTATCTCAAATAAATAAATAAAATCTTAAAAAAAAAAAAAAAAGAAAAGCCATACTGCAGTGTGGTAAGTGCTCTAAGAGAAATGTATGAAGTCCTGTGGCAATGCTGGTGTGAATCGTTTGGCCTCAAAGAATCCAGGAAGCTTTCAAGGAAGGTGACATCTGGGGTAGATTTTGAAGCATAAGCAGGATTTTGTTAGGTAAAAAGAGGAATGGGAAAACATTCTAGGTAAAAACATGTGTGAGGGCACAGAGGTATGAAATTTGAGACTCTGTGGCTAAGTCTAATTTGGCCAGATCTTAGGATAGATGGGACAGGGATAGTAAATAAGGTAACAAAGGTAGGCTAGGGTCAAGGTGTCATATGAAGAAGTTTGGACATTACCCTATCAAAGATGGGTAATCCCACAAGATTTAAAATGTGATGATTCTGGGGCACCTGGGTGGCTCAGCAGGTGTCTGCCATCAACTCTGGTCATGATCTTGGGGTCCTGGGACTGAGCCCTGTGTCGGGCTCCCTGCTCAGCGGGGAGTCTGCTTCTGCTTCTCCCTCTGCCCCTACCCCTGCCATCCCCCCCTCAAATAAATACAATTTTTTTAAAAAATAATTCTTTTTTTTTTTTTAAAGATTTTATTTATTTGACAGAGAGAGAGAGACAGCGAGAGAGGGAACACAAGCAGAGAAGTGGGAGAGAGAGAAGCAGGCTCCCCGCTGAGCAGGGAGCCCGATGTGGGGCTCGATCACAGGACCCCGGGATCATGACCTGAGCCGAAGGCAGACGCTTAACAACTGAGCTACCCAGGCGCCCCTAAAAAATAATTCTTAACAGGGCGCCTGGGTGGCTCAGTTGGCTAAGCGACTGCCTTCGGTTCAGGTCATGATCCTGGAGTCCCGGGATCGAGTCCCACATCGGGCTCCCTGCTCAGCAGGGAGTCTGCTTCTCCCTCTGACCCTCCTCCCTCTCATGCTCTCTGTCTCTCATTCTCTCTCTTGCAAATAAATAAAATCTTAAAAAAAAAAAAAAATAATAATTCTTAACAAATGTTCTTATTTATACATCCTTGTGATCATTTAGGAAAGTTCCTCAAGAAAATACATCCAGGAATGAAATTACTGTGTCAAAAGGTTTGGGTAACGTGGACTTTACTGGATATTGCCAAACTGCTCTCAGAGTGATAGTACCAACATACTCTCAAGAGCAGTGTAAAAACCTGTGCTTCTGAAATTCAACTCTAGTGACCGAATACACTGAATAGTGGCCACTATAGGGGGGGAAGACTAGAAGCAGAGAGAATAGTTAGGAGGCTCTTATAATATGAGACATTATGAGGCCTTGAACTAAATAAAATGGTGGTTGTATAAATGGAGAAGAATTTACTTGAAAATTTTTAGGAGGTAAAGGTGAAAGAACCTACTGACTGATTGGGTGAAGGAGAGAGAAGACTCTAAAGCAACCTTAAGACTTTTACTGTAGGAACTGAACAGATGATGACATCATTAACTGAGATGATAAACATAGGAGATGGTTCTTAAAATGTGGAGGGAAGGCAAAGGCATATTCTTTGGAATGTCAAGTTTGAGGTACTTGTGGAACCTCTAGGTAGGGTATGGAGTTCAAGAGGCAAGACCATGCTGGGAATAAAAACTGTGAAGCTTGTTTACTCTGGGAGCTACACAGAATCAGATGTGTAGGGTCAAAACAGTTAAGAAAAAAAATAAAACAGCACTTTCTACTAGTTAACAATGGTTTCTCTATTGCAGGGGGGAAAAAGTCAGTTATGTGCCCCGAGAAACAAGGTAGGTACCCTGCCCTTAAATTAATTCTATATCTGACCTTCCACCTGTCCAGACTAAAGCCTTCGGCCTAAAGTAGAACAAGCAGGGAATGAAAGAAGACAGCTTCCTAACACTAGACCTCAAAGAGCTACCAAGCTGTGCTTTAAATGTTATCACCAAAGGGGAGACAACCTGACATCCTGTTCGACAAAGAAAAAAAACCTTAGCCCCAAGTGCATCCTACTCAGATACACTTGAGAATTTCTATAATTTGCTGTGTTTTGAACTCCTTGCTCTTCCAGATCTATGGAAAAGTGCTTTTTAAGCAAGGAGGAAGTATTTACTGAGAAGTTATGATAAATACTTCTCCATTCTCTGCCTAATTTCAACAAAGTGTGAATAGAAGCTCAGAAAATGGGATAATTGTTGTGAACCAGAAGTTTCATCCGTAGGATACAGGGACAGTTGGCAATCTACTATACCACCAGTGTCAGGCCTCTTTTCTAGCAATAAATGATCTTGGAAAATGCAGGGTTAAAAATGTAGAGTTAGGGGCGCCTGGGTGGCTCAGTCGTTAAGCGTCTGCCTTCGGCTCAGGTCATGATCTCGGGGTCCTGGGATCGAGTCCCGCATCGGGCTCCCTGCTCCACGGGAAGCCTGCTTCTCCCTCTCCCACTCCCCTATTTGTGTTCCCTCTCTCGCTGTGTCTCTCTCTGTCAAATAAATAAATAAAATCTTAAAAAAAAAAATCTGGAGTTATATTCTAATAAAACAATGTGTTGGTCGCTTTTTTTAAAGATTTATTTATTTATTTATTTGAGAGAGAGAGAAAGAGTACATGCATGGGAGGAGGGACAGAGGGCGAGGGAGGAGAAAGAATCTTTTTTTGAAAAGATTTTATTTATTTGTCAGAAAGAGAGAGACTCACACAAGCAGGGGGAGTGGCAGGCAGAGGGAGAAGCAGGCTCCCCAGTGAGCACAGAGCTCAGCACAGGGCTCTGTCCCACAACCCCAAGATCATGACCTGAACCAAAATCAAGAGTTGGGACACTCAACAGACTGAGCCACCCAGGTGCCCCTGTGTTGGTCTATTTTTAGAAAGAAAGTAGAGCTATAGAGCAGCTGCAGAAACCAGGTTAAAATGCCCCATTTCAAACCCTAAGGTGAGCAAGGAGTCAACTGTCCCCACCCTGTGCCCTACAGAGTGAGGATGGGTGTTAGTCAACCCATCATGTCTAGAACTGTTCTAGGAGATTCATATGTGGCTACTTAGCACTTGAAATGTGGTTAGTGCAACTGAGGAACTGAACTTTTATTTTAATTAATTTAAATTAAAAAAATGAAAGCAGTGTAAAGTATTATTCCATTAAATACAGCTTTGTTTAGGAAGGACTACATTTCACTTTAATCACTGCACTGTATACAATATTATTGCTGTTATTATAGTGCATGTCAGCCATGTGCGCTGTTTCTAGTACTACAAATAAACACATTACCAAACTAGTTGATGTTAATGGATTGATTCAGTTCAAATGACTTACTCTGCAAGAATTAAACAATTTAATGTATTTATTTAATATTTTATGCAGACAGCAGGGTTTCTTAACCTCGGCACTACTGATATTTGGGGCTGGATAATTTGTTGTAGGTGGCTGTCCTGAGCACTGTAGAATGTTTAGCAACATCCCTGGTGTCTACCTACCAGATGCCAGTAGCACTCCCCCCACTTCCCCAAGTGGTGAATACTGAAACATGCCAAATATCCCCTGGAAGACAAAATCATATCAGTTGAGAACCACTGAGTTACGGTGATACCATAAAATCAGAATTGGTAATTAGAGTAAAATATTTATGTTTTAAAATTGTAATTAGGGGTGCCTGGGTGGCTCAGTCGGTTAAGCGGCTGCCTTCAGCTCGGGTGATGATACCAGGGGTCCTGGGATCGAGCCCCACGTCGGGCTCCCTGCTCAGTGGAGAGCCTGCTTCTCCCTCTCCCTCTGCCTGCCTCTCTGCCTACTTGTGCTCTCTCTCTGTCAAATAAATAATCTTTTAAAAAAATTGTAATTAAATTGTTTCTAGTTTTTTTTTTTTGCAGATGCAGAGGCAGAGACAGTGAGGGAGCACAAACAGGGAGGAGAGGGAGAAGCCAGCAGCAGGGAGCGCGACCGGGGGTGGGGTACTGGGGGGGTGCAGGCTCAATCCCAGGACCCTGGGATCATGACCCGAGCTGAAGCAGACGCTTAACCAACTAAGGAACCCAGACACCCCCAGGAACAGTTTTTTTAAGTTTAAAATGAAGGCATACTACTGATGCAGAATTGACTGGAGATGCAGATGATAGTACTATGTCGAAACAGTAAAAAAAAAAAAAAGAGAGAGAGAGAGACTGGAAGAAGGTATACTGCTAGTTTCATGATGAATGGCAACTGCAATTTGCTTCAGCAAGGCAAAATGAAAAACGTGTTTGTTGTGTAAAACACTTTTCAATATAATAAAGGAAACACTATTAAGAAATGTCAGCAAATATATGTAAAGTAAGATTTTTTTTTTTGAAGATTTATTTGAGAGGAAGAGAGAGCACGCGAGCGCATGCGTGTGAGCAGGTGAGCGGGGAGAGGGGCAGAGGGAGAGAATCTTCAAGTGGGCCCCCAACTGAGTGAGGGGGCCGTCTTGGGGCTGGATCTCATGACCCATGACATAAGGACCTGAGCTGAAACCAAGAGTCTATGGCTTAACCAACTGAGCCATCCAGGCACCCCAGAAATTTCTTCTTAACATGAAAACATTAAAAATGAATCAATAGGGGCACCTGGCTGGCTTAGTCAGTAGAGCATGTGACTTGATCTCAGGGTTGTAGGTTTGAGCCCCATGTTGGGTGGAGAGAATACTTAAAAATAAAATCTTAGGGGTGCCTGGATGGCTCAGTCGGTTAAGTGTTCAACTCTTGATCTCAGCCCAGGTCTTGATCTCAGGATTATGAATTCAAGCCCTGCATTGGGCTCCATGCTGGGCGTGGAGCCTACTTAAAAAAATAAAATAAAATCTTAAAAACTAAATAAATAAAATACAAATGAATTAGCAAAACAGGTTGTCTGAAATCAGAATTAAATGTCCAACAGAAAATTTTAATAATTTGTTTTTTAGATTTTTTTCTTTTTTTGTCAGGCCGTGGGGAGAGAGAGCAAATGGGGGAGGCTGCAGAGGGAGAAGCAGGCTCCCCGCTAAGCAAGGAGCCCAATGTGGGACTTGATCCCAGGACGCTGGGACCATGACCTGAGCCGAAGGCAGAGGCTTAACTGACTGAGCCACCCAGGTGTCCCAAAAAATTTTAATAATTTTTAATACGATCTGAGCTTGTATCTTTGGTCACTATACCATTTTTTAAATGGAGAGATGGTAAAAGAAATTACTTCAGCTATGGACATTCAACTGAGGATGCTTGTGTCTCTGCCCCTTGTCTCTACATCCTCTACTGAGGAGAGGAAAAGACTAAAAAAAAACCATTTTATTTTATTTTATTTTTTTTTTAACATTTTATTTATTTATTTGACAGAGAGAGACATAGCGAGAGAGGGAACACAAGCAGGTGGAGTAGGAGAGGGAGAAGCAGGCTTCCCCGGGGTGCAGGGAGCCCGATGCGGGGCTCGATCCCAGGACCCTGGGATCACGACCTGAGCCGAAGGCAGACGCTTAACGACTGAGCCACCCAGGCGCCCAAAAAAAAACCATTTTATAAAAAGTGAAAGATCTTCAATTAAACCACCAAGCAATTTGCCCGCAGGATATAAGACATTTCTAATGATATCAAGGGTCAACTGATTCAAAATGTTTTAAATTACAAGTACTAAAAAAAAAAAATTACAAGTACTTTTCTTTAGATTTGGATGATACTGCTCAATTAATACATCAATATTCTGGGTACACTTTGTCTCGAAGAACTTCCAAATACACAAAGAAATCTAGTCAATCTGCAGCCTATTTTAAAATCTGAACTCATGGCACAGATTTTTTTTTTTTTTTTGAGAGAGACGGGGGGGTGGGGGGAGGAGAGAGAATATTAAGCAGGCTCCACACCCAGGGCAGAGCCCAACACAGGGGTCAATCTCACAACCCTGAGATCATGCATGAGCTGAGCCAAAATCAAGAGTTGAACACTGAGCCACCCAGACGCCCTGGCATAAATACTTTTTAATCTTCTACATCTGTCAATGAAGAATTTGATTAAATTTTTAAAAAGTTTTTAAGTAATCTCTACACCCAATATGGGGCTCAAACCTACAGCCCTGAGATCAAGAGTTGCATGCTTCACTGACTGAACCAGCCAGGCACCCCAAATTTGACTAGATTTAAAAAAAAAAAATTCCGGGCGCCTGAGTGGCTCAGTCGGTTAAGCGACTGCCTTCGGCTCAGGTCATGATCCCAGGGTCCTGGGATCGAGTCCCACATCAGGCTCCCTGCTCTGCAGGGAGCCTGCTTCTCCCTCTCCCACTCCCCGTGCTTGTGTTCCCTCTCTCGCTGTGTCTCTGTCAAATAAATAAATAAAATCTTTAAAAAAAAGAAAATTCCATCACATGTATGGTGCTCCAGCTATGTAGGTCAAAAGTCCAGCACTTACTCTCATTTTATTTTATTTTTTTGAAGATTTTATTTATTTGAGAGAGAGAGAGCACAAATGGGGGAAGGGGCAGAGAGACAAACAGACTCCCCACTGAGCAGGGAACCCAATGAGGGGCTCGATCCCAGGACTCTGAGATCACGAACTGAGCCAGAGTCAGATGCTTAACCAACTGAGCCACCCAGGCGCCCCTGTCATTTTAAAACAAAACTGAAGTTTCCCCTCTGCTCATTCTACGGCATGGTACAAATTAAAAATATTTGTGCACAGTTTTCTGAAGCAGATTCTATAAATGTCATGGATACAGCTGCTAAAATCATTTAGTATATACCTGCAAAAAAACTATGAACATTGCCAGTTTATGAAGCAGCTGAGAGAATTTAATGATAATGACTATAATCATCCTGAATTCTTTGCTGATGCTCATCGATTCAGGTGAGAAGTTTTACAAAAAATATTTATTATACTGTTATTTTCAACTCAAGATCTTTTTGAAACAAAGGAATGCTTGCCAAGTATTCAATAATTAAAAACTTTTTTTTTAATTAATGAGTTAAATTTGAAGCTCCAAGAAAAGCAAAAGCTTATTTTGTGACCTACCTGGCCAGGTATTTATGTTAAAATAGAAACTTTTCATAAGGGGTGCCTGGGTGGCTCAGTCAGTTAAGCATCTGACTTCGGCTCAGGTCATGATCTCAGGGTCCTGGGATTGATCCCCATGTCGGGCTCCCTGCTCAGCGGGGAGTCTGCTGCTCTCTCTCTCTGCCCTTCCCCCACTTGTGCTTTCTCTGTCTCACTCAAATAAATACATAAAATCTTTAAAAAAAAAAAAACTTTTCATAAGATCAATGATAATACATTTTTTTTGAATGTTTTATTTATTTGAGAGAGAGACAGAAAGAGCATGAGTGGGGGGAGGGGCAGAGGCTGAGGGAGAGAGACAAGCAGACTCCCCCGCCCCGAGCCAGGAGCCCTAAGAGGGGCTCGATCCCAGGACCCTGAGATCATGACCTGAGCCAAAGTCTCTAATTGTAACTGACAGCACTAACTAGTGGCAAAAACTACGAGAAATTTTTAGAAAATGCTTTGTTGATATTGATAATTTTAGAACTGCCACAACTATTTTATGCCATACCTCTCTGAATTTGATGTTAACAAATTTCCTTAATCTGGACAGATGTAGCTTTGAAGTCAAATAAATTCTAAAAAAGATGAATCAGTTTTACCAATGTGGATGCAAATGTTAAAGGGAAACGATTTTTAGGTATGCAGTTCAGTTACTGGAAAACTTTTTTTTTTTTTTAAAGATTTTATTTATTTATTTGACAGAGAGATAGAGAGAGAGCACAAGTAGGCAGAGAGAGAGGGAGAAGCAGACTCTCCACTGAGCAGGGAGCCTGACGCGGGGCTCGATCCCAGGACCCTGGGATCATGACCTGAGCCGAAGGCAGTCGCTTAACTGACTGAGCCACCCAGGCACCCCAGTTACTGGAAAACTTTTAAGTATAGTGGGAGCACAGCTATCCTGGTCACATTCTATCTCAGGTATAACTTGGGTATATGACTCTACTTTTTCAACTGTAAATTATATGAAATCTAAATAGAGATCAAATATTTCTAATGAAAATATATCATCTGAATTGAAATGTGCTGTAAGTGTAAAATATCCACCTGACTTCAAAGACTTAATATATAAAACATACTAAGAATATAAAATATCTCAGTAACAATTTTTATATTATTTGTTGCAAAGATAATTTGGGAGTACACTGGGTAAATAACATATTATTAAAATTAATTTCACCTGCTGGAAAATAAAGTTCTATGCAGCTTATAATATACTTATATTGGACCATGCTGTTTAGAACTTGCTGCAAATGTTTCCCGTTACTGCTCCCCTTGCTCCTCCTGTGGTCTATACTTGAACGTAAAAAATCATTACAATGATGGGGCCCTGGTAACTTAAAAACACTAAAGGTTGAAATTCTCTTCAAAATATCTAGTCTTTAGTGAATAAATAAATGCTGTATTTGATGGACTGCTGCTGACACTAGCAGGAAGAATTACAACCAAACTTCATCTCTGGAATTTACTACCAAGGGGAAAACAACCTCACTGAACTCACTCATTCTAGCAGCTTTTTGTAAAGTCCATCAGGTTTTCTACTTGGACAATCACGTTGTCTGAGAATAAAGACACTTTTATGTCTTCCTTTCCAATCTATATGCCTTATGTTTCTTTTTCTTGCCTAACTGCACTGTCTAGAATCTCCAGCACAATGTTGAATACGTGGTGAGAGCAGACATCCCCACTTTGTTCCTGATCTTAGGGAAAAAGCATTCAGTCTCTCACCATTTAGTATGATAACTGTTTAAGTTTTTCATAGATGTCCTTTATCAGCTTAAGGAAGTTCTCTTCTATTCCTAGTATGCTGGGAATTTTTATCAGGGTTAGATGTCAAATTTTGCATTTCTCAAATGACTATAAACAAACAAAAATCCTAAAACAAAACATACTTCTACATGTACATATTATCTCTGGAAGGATTCTCAAGAGGTGGGGGAGGGGATTTCCTTGCTCTAGGAGAAAGCCCTCGCTTGAAAGGTCAAACAGAAGGAAGAACATCCATCTTGACTAAACAAAGTCAAAGGCCCCTACACTCCAGTGGGTAAATGTGCTCAACACTCCTGTTTGGTTTAGTGCTTAATGCGGACTCTTCCTTCCTGGAGTGACTTTCATGACTGCACAGGAGGGAGGAAACATTTCAGAAACTGTCTGGAAGCAAATAATGATGGTAAGCAGTCGTCTGTCATCTCTTAGAGCTTTTCAAAGGAGCTACAGTGGGAGCCCCGCTACCCTGGTCACATTCTATCTCAGTACAACATGACTGTACCTGGGCCTTCAGATGTCCTTCCAAAGTCTTAACTGTAATGGCATTTTACCCTATGAAGTCTTGCCATGGGGTACCATCTATATAATGCAGGTCAGGAGCTAAGGGCACAGAGTTGGTACACAGGAAATACATAATAAGTAATTACTGACTAATTAAGAGTTAGCTAAGATAGACGTGCATTTCCCGCCTGGATGAAGCGCTATGTGTCTACTGTAAACTACGCCGTAATCCTTTTTGGACACAATGGGCATAAAAATGCAGTAATAAGACATGATACAGGGGCGCCTGGGTGGCTCAGTCGGTTAAGCAACTGCCTTCGGCTCAGGTCATGATCCTGGAGTCCCGGATCAAATCCCGCATCGGGCTCCCTGCTCAGCGGGGAGCCTGCTTCTCCCTCTGACCCTCCCCCTCTCATGCTCTCTCATTCTCTCTCTCAAATAAATAAATAAAATCTTTAAAAAAAAAAAAAAAGACATGATACACTGCTAACATAAGACTTTATCCACAGTGTTTCATTATTACCTATTTATCCAGTCAAAAATTTTATATGTCATCTTATAATTTCTTTCCCTACCAAAAGTTTTCCTTTTTTACCAGGTTAATTACAGTGTTTTAATTGCTACTTGCTATACCCTGCAAGTACTGGTGAACATGCTAAGTCAGAATTAGAAAACAATAAGCTACTTGATATAGATGGTTATTTGAGAAAGTCCCATTTCTAATTAAATTAGTTTAGTTTAACCCTAAGCAAAATGATTAGAGTTCTGCTCCAATAGCAGACTTCATCTAGTGTATCTACATTATTTATCACACTAAGAGGAGGAGAAGGAACAGATTTTTTAAAATAAGAGATACAAATCAATATAAAGTTTTAACAGATGGGGTCTTGGTTGGGGGCCACGAAGCCCCTTCAGGTCCAGTGCTGAAAATCATTCGGCTGAAAACAATGAAAGACCCAGAGACATTTGCTCGGCAAGTCACTCAGAATCAGCACTTTACTAAATGTAATCTGCTCAATCTGGGCCAGAATGATGGCCACACATCTGCTCAGGGGTACTCAGCAGTTAGCACGCTAAGGTGCAGCCACAGAGCTGGACTGAGTATTACTGCTACAAGTAGTGCACTGTATACTTTCTACCACTATATAATTTTCCCCACTGGTCTATTTTTAGGGATACTGAATAGATATTGACTAGTATGGCATTCAGGGAGGTGCTCCAAGTTGGACATGAGAAGCAAGCACTATACACACAGTTCGTATCACTGGAGACATGGGGGGAAGGGAGGAAAAAGACACAACAGCTATCAGCAATGATTTAGCACTTGTGGTTCACCTATCCCTAGGTCCCTGACCTTGTACAAACCTGCTTTATAAAACCCGGAGCATGACAAAGCTTTTTGTTCCAGTCCAAAAGCAGAGAGGTATGGAAGTTGTCTCTGAGGTTAGCTCTGGGACAGAAACATCTCTGGGCACTATTTGGGTCTTATAACAATTCAACAGTGGGAGGGCCTAGACAGAACAAGTAAATAAAAACTAAAACTAAATCCACACAACCTCAAATAACTGGATTCAACCCATAAACTGGGGAAAAGATCCTCTTATCTATGTCCGACGGCTATCAACAAGGTCTAAGAGCTCCTTACTTCTGATTTCTTTTCAAAACAACCCTCTTTTATATAATACTAACACCTAAGGAAAACCACCACAACCCACCCTCCCTCTGCTTCCACTCAAAAATAAATAAAAACCCTTGGAATTTAGAAGCACCATGAAGAAAATTCAAGTCCTCCAATTCTAGCTCCTGTTACTCAAAATATTTTCAAAAAAGTTGCCACATATAAGGTACAGTAGTGATGGTCAAAAGTTGGAATTTCCTATTCTTCCTTGTGAAGACATTTACCCCCTAATTTTAAAACTAAGGTATAATTTGCATTTAGTAAAATTTACCCTTTTTAATGTATAATCTACAAGTTTTGAAAAATGCATACAGTCATGTAATCAACACTGCAATCAAGATACAGAACAGTTCCATCACCCAAAAAGTTCCTCTCTGCCCCTCCTCCCAATCCATGCTGATCTGATCTGAATTGTCCCTACAATTTTGCCATTTCCAGAAAGTCATATATATGGAATCATACACTATGTAGCCTTTTTTTTTAAAGTAATCTCTACACCCAATGTGGGGCTCAAACTCACAATCCCGAGATCAAGGGTCCCATGTTCCACCAACTGACCCAGTCAGGTACCCCACTATGTAGCCTTGCGTCAAGTTTCTTTCATACTGCATAATGCAACTGAACCCATACATGTTGCATGCATCAGTTCTTTCCTTTTTATTGCTAAGTAGTATTTCACTATATGGGTGGACAACAGTTTGTTTATTCATAATCCTCAGTGGAGGGTCATTTGGGTCATTTCCAGTTTTCAGAGAATGTATGGATAAAGCCACTGTAAACATTTGTTCAATCCAAGTTTTCATTTCACTTGGGTAAATATCTAGGAGTGGACTGCTGGGAGATCCACTTTTGAAAATATCTGCCTGGTTCTAGGTACACTATTTCTGTAAAGCAGATAATGCATTGTCCCAACAGAATAGCTGTGATGCTATTTCTCTGATGCTTCTCTTCTTGGTCCATCTATATAATTTCTCTGCCCTCCTGGGTGCAGGAAACATCTCCAAATCAGTATCACTTACAAATGTCATTAACAGTTTTTTTGTTGTTGTTGTTTTTTACTTTCAGCCCTAGATCATTAATAAAAATGTTAAATATGCCTGATTTCCTCACTGGCACCCTGCAGCATCCTAAGAAACAAACTCCTTCTTCCCCCACACACTACCATTTAGCTTTACACTTGTTTTACATCTTGCACCAGTAGCTTCTCTTCTATGTTCTTAATCACTTTTCAATTGAGCCAAGAATCTTCAGTATCTCACCTTTAATAATTACAGGAAAACCAAACAGAGCTTTTACTGACTCATTTGCAGTTAGTGTACTTTCCGCAAATCAAAGATACATACAAGGATCAAGAGAGGGCACAAAGAAACCTTGAGGTATTACCCTCTAATACCAGCCTAAAAGCTACACAGGGCTTTGTTTCTGGGATGGGATACTATCTTAGGAAGAACAATCTTTCAAAAATATGCTGTATTAATTAAACTAGAGAAGAGAAAAAAAAATGTCAGCATAATTAACATACAAAGTAACAGTATGGCCTAATTAATCACCATGAAGAGCAATCGAATAAAATACTATGCATTTTTATGGAGCAATTTAATCTGGCAAGTAATTAATCACAGAAACACTAAGCAAAACAAATGGATTTCCCTTTAAGGAAGTCACATTTATCATCTGTAATGTATCGCAAACTGTAATTTGTTATCCAGACTCAAAATTATCCAGGAGACAATGAATTGTCAGCTTTAGTATAACACTGATTTCTGGTGAAAATGAATACTGAGCTTTTCAAATCAAATTACAGTCCCTGAGCACCCAAAGAGCTAAGGGTTATGGGGCTGAAGTACATGTCAATAGGCATGGAGGTCTTAACTGCAAGAGTTCTAAATCTAGGTCAATTTAGTGAAATCCGTAAATAATTGCTAAATGACTCATGAAAAAAAAAAAAACACTTAGCATTAGGAGTGACAATTATGGGTCATAGATATTACCAAAACCCAAAGACAGGATCCTCAATAACTGACAACAGGGGGAAACAGAGCTGTTGATCTCAGAACAAATAAAGGGTGGTGGTGGGTGTGGGGGGGGTACATACCAATGCAGTGAAATTTTTTTTTTTTTTTTTTTAAAGATTTTATTTATTTATTTGAGAGAGAGAATGCACATGAGAGGGGGAGGGTCAGAGGGAGAAGCAGACTCCCTGCTGAGCAGGGAGCCCGATGCGGGACTCGATCCTGGGACTCCAGGATCATGACCTGAGCCGAAGGCAGTGGCTTAACCAACTGAGCCACCCAGGCGCCCTAATGCAGTGAAATTTAACTCAAAGAAATCTTGGCTCCTTCCTTCCTTCCTTCCTTCCATCCTCCCTCCCTCCCTCCCTTCCTACCACAATGATCATTTTCCCTAGGCCCCAACAGGCTTCACCAGTTTGAAGAATACCAACAGACTGATTTTTTGAAGGGCCTCAATTTTCAAAGACAGAGTGATACACACTAGCTAAGAAAGTCCAAGAAACTATCTTCATATCCCCTCCTTCCCAGCCACCCTCTCTGCTTGGCTATATTTGAGACTAGAAGAACTGTCCTTTTCTTTGCCAAGGAAGTTCATGGCACTTGTAAGTCTTTCCTTTAATATTCCCATCTCTGGCTTTTTTTTTTTTTCCTTTATGTACTAGTCTTGAAGGGATCGCTCTCTTTTTCTTTTTTTTTTTAGCAAACTCCTATAAGTTAAAGCACCTGATAGAGTCCCGGGCATTTGCTGGCTGTATCAAGTGGTTTTCTCTTTACTGATCTGCTTGACCTCCAATGCTGGATCCCATGAAACATTCCATACTTCTTCAACTGTACAGAGAAAGTCAGGCTTTTCACACTTCATCCTGACTGTACTCACAACTTGAGAAAAGCTGTTGTAGATATCCTATTTGGCCCAGGGCATTTTCCTCTAGATTGTAACCTTACCCTCCTCTCCAAACCTTTTTGCTCTATTATCCTTGGCTTACACCTACAATTTGTTTCTGAACTCTTCCACTCTGCCCTTCAGTCCATTTCTCTTCTGGAGAGCCTAACAGACATTTCTGTTCAGTGATTCTCTGAAATGCGGTCTCTGAATTGTCCTATGGGCTCCCTCCAACAGCCCAACAGTAACTGAAGTACTATTACTTCCAGCCCATTCCAGATCAGGCCCAGCCGGTATCCTGAACACCCACTTGTCTAAGAAAGCGGAACTCTGTTTGTAGATCTATATTCAACAGATGTTTACTGAACACAGGCACTGTGTTACTGAGTTCGACATGGATGCTGCCTGTCTTCAAAGAGCTCCCAGCCTAGTAAAGAAGACAGACAAGCAGAGAGTTACTACTGTAGTATGGCTAGGCCTGGCTCTGTGGATGAAGCAGTAATCAAGGTGTACTGTTTCAGGAGGTAAGCTGACAAGTTGGGGAAGAACATCCAAGTCAGGGAGAAAATGTATGTATGTATATATAGTGTCAGGAGTATGAAACAATTTGTCCAGAGAACTGTAAGTGTCTCTGTTTTGTCCAGAGAACTCTAGGTGGTCTGGCATAGCTGCGATGAAGACAGAGAGGCCAGAAAGCATATTAAGAATGGAACTGGGGACATCTGGGTGGCTCAGTTGGTTAAGCATCTGACTTCGGCTCAGGTCATGATCTCAGGGTCCTGGGATCGAGCCTCACAACAGGCTCCCCACTCAGCAGGGAGTCTGCTTGCTGCTCTCCCTCTGCCCCTCCCCCTGCTTGTGTTCTCTCTCAAATAAATAGTCTTTATTTTTTTTTTTTTTTAAGATTTTATTTATTTATTTGAGAGAGAGAGAATGAGAGAGAGCACATGAGAGGGGGGAGGGTCAGAGGGAGAAGCAGACTCCCTGCCGAGCAGGGAGCCCGATGTGGGACTCGATCCAGGGACTCCAGGATCATGACCTGAGCTGAAGGCAGTGGCTTAACCAACTGAGCCACCCAGGCGCCCTCAAATAAATAGTCTTTAAAAAAAAAAAAAAAAGAATGGCACTGTATAGCTCGGGCTACAGAGCTTAAATTTTTTTCTTAAGATTTTTATTTTTATTGGGGCACCTGGGTGGCTCAGATGGTTAAGCATCTGCCTTCGGCTCGGGTCATGATCCCAGGGTCCTGGGATCGAGCCCCGCATCGGGCTCCTTGCTCCGCGGGAAGCCTGCTTCTTCCTCTCCCTCTGCCTGCTGCTTCCCCTGCTTGTACACACACACTCTCTCTCTCTGTCAAAAATAAATAAAAAATCTTTAAAAAAAAAAAAAAAAGATTTTTATTTTTATTTATTTGACAGAGAGAGACAGAACACAAGCAGGGGGAGCGGCAGGCAGAGGGAGACGGAGAAGCAGGCTTCCTGCTGAGCGGGAAGCCCAATGCGGGGCTCAATCCCAGGACCCTAGGATCATGACCTAAGCCGAAGGCAGGTGCTTAAAGACTGAGCCACCCGTGCTTAAATCTTTTTAAAAGATTTTATTTATTTGTTTGTTTATTTGAGAGAGAGAGAGAAAGCGAGCACGAGTCGGGGGCAGATGGAAAGGGAGAAGCAGACTCCCTGCTGAGCAGGGAGCCCGATTCGGGCAGATACCAGGACCCTGAGATCATGACCTGAGCTAAGGCAGACGCTTAACTGACTGAGCCACCCTGGTGCCCCCAGAGCTTAAATTTTATTCTTCAGGTGTTGAGGGTGCCAGTGAAGGGAATGAACACAGGGAAGAGAGCAAAAGAGAAAGAGGCACAGAAGATTAGACTAGAGGCTTAGAGAATCCAACTGATGATGAAATGGGGAGAACAAATAAATTAACTGTGGTTTATTTACATAATAAAATACTGCTCAGCAATAAAAAGGAATGAACTACTAGATACTAGATAGTTGCACATCCATGTTCACAGCAGCATTTTTCACAAAAGCCAAAAGGTGGAACAACCCAAGTGCCCAACAGATAAACAAATAAACAGAATGTGGTTTATACATACAATGGAATGTTATTTATCCTTAAAAAGGAAGGGAATCCTGTCACATGCTCCAACATGAACTTTGAGGCCATTATGCTAAGTGAAATAAACCAGTCACAAAAAGACAAATATGATTCCAATTATATGAGGTATCTAAAGTAGTCAAATTCATAGAAACAGAAAGTAGAATGGTGGTTGCCAGGGACTTGGGGGAGGGGGATCTGGGGGGAGCTGTTGTTTAATGGGTATACAGTTTCAGTTCTGCAAGATGAAAAAACTCTGGAGATCTGTTGTAGAACAATGTGAATACACTTAACACTACTAAACTGTATACCTACAATTAAGATGGTAAATTTCATCTTTCTTACCACAATTTAAAAGTGTTTAAATTTTTTAAAAAAGGAATGAACTAATATACACAAAGTGGATGAATTTCGAAAACATTATATTGAATGCAAGAAGATAGGTGCAAAAGAGGATCTATTATATGATTCTGTTTATATGAAACTCAAGAACAGGAAAAACTAATTTATGGTCAGAGAAGTCAGAAAAGTGCACAATTCTGGGGAAAAGGAGAGTCATGAGGGACTTTTTGCAGTGATGGAAATGTTCTAAGTCTTGACCTGGATGGTATTACATAGGTATATACATATGTAAAAAGTTGTCTAATTGATTTTGTCTATGATTTTGCACATTTTACTATATTTAATACCGCAATTAAAAAAAAACAAAGATAGGTTTTCAATAAGTTGGTAACATTCTATTTATTAAAGTGAGCGGCTCACAGATACTCATTTTAGGATCAAGCTTTATTATAAATATACATTAATATAGTACTCTTTAGAATTTGTCAAATAGTTCATATTTTTTAAGTAGGAAATTAATTCCAATTAAATGGGCAAAAGGAACAGATTTTAATCCATCCCTACCTGAATCCCATCTAGTAAATTATCCCATAAGGAAGATGATGTACAGTCAAAACCCTGGTCAGAAGTCTTCCACTCTCTTCTACCCAGACTGAGTTCCAACTATAGGTAGGTTATCCTGCTGCCTTTTCAGGGGTGTCACCAACATAAATGCAGGAGAGGAGAGACCAATGAGAACCAACTGTATCTGGAACTTCTTTAAGATTGAGAATTTTCATCATATGAAAATAATGTCAAATGAGAGAGAAATTAATGTTCATTGGTGTACAGGGCAGTGAAAACGCATTATCACACCCTGTGTTTGACACCCCACTCACATGTTATTGGTTTAAAAGAAATTACATAGAAACCAATTAGAACAAAAGATCTCATTAAACCTCTTAAAATAGGAGCCCACTTTGCTAAAGCATGCATAATATCTGGGCCCCAGGGAGAAATGTATAATCGAGATAAAATTAATCAAAACCTACATAAAAAGAACAGCAAGAGACAATTTAAGAAGAACACTTTCTTCAGTGTTAGAAATTCCTGAAGTCTGATCACTGAGTGCATAATTCTGCTTATTATTATCTTCCACTATGTAAAACTATATTTATAATTAGGCTGGTATCACAGTAAAATGACAGTAAAATGCAGACACAATTCATTTAACAATTAATGTACTGAAGCTAAAAATTCTTACCATGTCATTAATTGCCAGCTTAAAACGCTGCCTCAGTTTCAGTTTTAGATGATCACACACCTTCTTTAAGAACCCCGGGGAAATGCAATGCACAAGGCAAGGCTTGTTTAGAGGACAAATAACAGGCAGCAGTGAATTTCACACTTTTCTCTCCCCATGGACCCCAACTCAGAAGAGCCTTTACTGTGACCACCAAGCTTACTACTAATTAAAAGAGAAAACAGTAAAGAGCATCTTCTTTCTCAGTAAAGCCCTCCCACCTGACCTTACTCCAAACTGCCTCTTCATTGTTCTCTACCTGTTAGGTTCTAATTTCTCAATATAAGAAGAACTAATGCTTGCTGCGATCTTTTTTCCTTCTTATTCTTCTCCCTTTTTAAAAAATTTAATTTAATTTCTTTATTTCAACTGGTAAATCCCTCTCCCGGGATTTTAGGAGAGTAGGAGGACAGAAGAAGATTTGAACCATTCTATGAAGGTTGTCGTCCCTGATTTTTCTATAAAAGGATTTTATTTTTCTAGTCTGGCCCTGGCTGATGATTCCCCACCCACAGTTTTTTCTTCACAAATTTATTTTTTACAAAGAGCTTTGCAGTTGATTCTTAAGGAGGTTTTTTTCCAGTCTTTGAGGCCATTTTATATAAGAGCAGCAAGCCAAAACCCAGAAAGGGGAGAAAATATTCCCAAATCATCCACCAAATCAGTACAGAGTCAGGATTAGATCAAAGCATCTGGACAAAAATTTAGAAGGCATATTTATCAAATGTGCTGATGATACAAAGCTGCAAAAGAAAACCAATACATAGAATGACATAATCAGGACTCAAAAATTATCCTGATAAGCTAGAATGACAAGCTGCAATGAACAAGACACATTTAATAAGGATAAAGAGTTTCATTTAGGTTAGTTTAAAGAAAAGATCAACTGGAGATGTTCAAGAGATTCACCAACACAGTTGTAGTAGCTCTGAATGGTAAGATTTTAGATGATTTTACTTTACTTTGTTCTTTGCACTTTTCTGCATTGTTTAAAATTTCTATAATGAACAGGTAGCATTAAAACAAGCAAACAAACAAACAGGGGCACCTGGGTGACTCAGTTGGTTAGGTGTTGGCGTCTGACTCTTGATTTCAGCTAAGGTCATGATCTCAGAGTCATGAAATCAAGCCCTGCATTGGGCTCTGCACTCAACAGGGAGTCAGCTTGTCCTTCCCCCTCCCCCTCTACCCACTCTGTGCACACATGCATGCTCTCTCTCTCAAATAAATAAATCTTTAAAACAAACAACAAATAAACAACTACCGCCACTCAAAACACCACTACCAACTTAATAATTTAAGGATGGGGGCGGGGAAGAGTTAGCTTGAGAGCAGGTCACTTCAAGCAGATTTGAAGGTTTTCGTGGGACCTAAGCTTGTTATGGACCAACAATGCAATTCAGCTGCTGAAAAACTAACACAATGGAGCCTGCAAATAAAATGTGTCCAGATCCCAGGTGCTAACAGTCTCCTACTAATCTAAACTACTCAGATCATATCCGGATCCAGTTCTAGGTGTCATTCAATCCAATAAACATTTACTGAATGCTTGTTTGGTACAAGGCATGCCCTAACACCATACTTTAGGAGGTAAACTGAGAAGTTAGAATATGTCTAAAAGACAGTCACAGTATGCCAAAGATTTTAAAACCATGACATATGATGAACAATTGAAGGAAGAAAGGATACTACAGAAGAGCAGGAGTATACATTTTAGCCCTTTGAAGAAGATAGTATGTAGAAGAGACAGCGCGTTTTTTTTTTTTTGGTGTTGCATCTAAAGGTTCAGGTTATAAAGAGGAAGATTCCAACATGAGGAATAGATTCTCATCATTTTTTTAAAGATTTTATTTTTTTAAGTAATCTCTACACCCAATGTGGGTCTTGAACTTAACATCCCTGAGATTAAGAGTTGCATGCTCCACCAAATGAGCCTGCCAGGTACCCCAAAATTCTCATCATTTAAAAAACTGAATAATCTATAGCCTAAAGTATTAAGCACTATTTCACTAAGTGTTCAAGGAGAGGCTGGATATGACCCCAACAAGTAAGATTTATGCTTTGGGAAGGAGACCAGAGGAGATGGCCTCTTCAGTTCTTTCAGCTTTCAAGATTCTGTGATCCTGGCACTGCTAATCTGCAAGATCAAAGTCCAGTAGAAAAGAGGAGGTATGGTACCTGGCATTCTGGTATAAATCTGAGAATTTAGAGTGATTACGTTCCTATGAGCCAAAAACACTCCTCTTTTTTTCCCTTTATTTTATTATGTTATGTTAATCACCATACATCTTTAGTTTTTGATGTAGTGTTCCACGATTCATTGTTTGCGTATAACACCCAGTGCTCCATTCAGTACGTGCCCTCTTTAATACCCATCACCAGGCTAACCCATCCCCCCATCCCCCTCCCCTCTAGAACCCTCAGTTTGTTTCTCAGAGTCCATAGTCTCTCATGGTTCGTCTCCCCCTCCGATTTCCCGCTCTTCATTTTTCCCTTCCTACTATCTTCTTCTTTTTCTTTTAACATATAATGTATTATTTGTTTCAGAGGTACAGGTCTGTGATTCAACAGTCTTACACAATTCACAGTGCTCACCATAGCACATACCCTCCCCAATGTCTATCGCCCAGCCACCCCATCCCTACCACCCCAACACTCCTGTTTTTGTTCACAATATTCAAAGAAAACTAAAGTTTCATCTGCTGAAGAGATGCCTATTGTGTTTGCTGACAGGATAATATATTACCACCCAATAGTAATGGCTTCCTCAACACACTAGTAGATTAACAATCTACTGTGTTCTACATGATTAGAATACCTAAGTTAATTGACCAGAGTTCCAGCCTGACTTTTAGGAAAGAAAAAATGGAGAAGGAAAATTAAGGGATAAGATGAAGAACTGCCCACAATTTAAAAAGACTCCTTTTTTAAGTGCCCTAGATATGGGATGGGAAGAAAGGAATTAGGGACCTAAATTATGCCTATTGATCCCATTTGTGACTAGGATTTATAGAATTTACAATTAGAAACCAGCATTTTGTGAACTAAGTCATGATTAACTGTCTATACTTTCTAGCAAGAGTTCCTTTTGAAGAAGAAAAAAAGAAACCAACCATTCCTCAGGTGAAAATGAAACTTTTTGTCTTACCTTGGGATCAATAATAATTAGGGAGCAGCACGTCCCTAAAGGACCAAGGATAGCTGTACCAGCAAAAGCAGGCCATCTCCAGAGATCCAGAGGATGAGAAGAGCTGGCTGGGAAAAAGCAAAAGCCCAGGAATAATAGGCTTTGGACTGCTAGACTCTAGTCCCTTCCCACCGCAATAGCCCTACTATAAAACGAGTCAAATACCTTTCTTCCTGACCTACTAAGACAGAGCAGCAATTCTAGGTCACCCTGACTGCCCCTCTGGTTCTCAACTCCTAGCATTTAGAAACAGCTATAAAGACAAGGGAGCTGTAACAGAAACAGAAGAATTAAAAAATGCTCCCAAAACCAGAGGCTGCTGCTTCTTTTTTTTTGTTTAAGATTTTATTTATTTATTTATTTGAGACAGCGAGAAGGGGAAGGAGCAGAGGGAGAAGGACAAAGCAGACTCTGTGCTGAGTATGGAGCCCAATGTGAAGCTCGATCTCAGGGTCCTGAGATCGTTTTCTCAGCTGAAATCAAGAGTCGGACGCTTAACCAACTGAGCCACTCAGGCACCCCAAAACCAGAGGCTTCTAAAGAAAAGATCCCAAGTCAATCTCACACAAACACACCACACTTCCTCTCATTCATTCTTTCTCTGAATCTCTCTCTTCCCAGGTTTTTGATGCTTACCTAATAAAAAACTGAAAAAAGCATAGGGTAGGACCTACTGACTAAAAGATTAGCAGAATAAAGGACTTAAATCAGATGGCTCATCTCAGATACCCATAAAAAAGTCAATGCTAAGTTTAAAACCTAAAGTTAATTTACCACACCATAAAATTATAGGTATGAGATCCAATTAACTATTAGTGCGACAAGTGCGAACCAAAGGCCTTTGCTGTGTAGATACACATTTGGAGAAACAAAGAATGTTGTTAGACTGTGAACCTAAAAATTGAGGAGAGAATTTGCTCTCCTACCCTGGGGGTCATTCACTCACACACATGGGACCAAGAGCTAGAACATTCTGGAGGAAACTGACAATCATACATTTCTTCTCCAGTGCTCTCAGCAATTTCACCTGCAGCTGTCTGCTAAGAATCAAGCCCTTTCAACTTACCTCAAGGCCCAGGACTCTTAATTACTTCTAGTCACCAGGAAGCAGCTACTCTGGTATCACTGGCTCAGTCACAAATACAGTCCCTCCAAACCACTTCCAATATGTTCAAGTAAGTACTTGACATAATTCATTAAGAAAGAGAAAAATATCAATGTAATTAACAAGTAAAAAGATTGTCTAATTGTTTTCTAAAACAACATTCAAAGTTAGGTCACCAGATATATATATATAAGATCTTTTCCAACTAACTCACCCTTACAAGTTTCCTCCAGTTGGCTATTCACAATCCTATAAAACCCTAGCCTTTACAAAAGGTGAGGGCCCACACCTGGGAGGCCTCAAGTGACACTCTCAGAGCATGCACCTGGAACCCACTAAACAGGTAAGCCAGTTAAGTGTCTGCCTTCGCCTCAGGTCATGATCCCAGGATTCTGGGATCGAGCCCTGCATCGGGTTCCCCGCTCTGCAGGGAGCCTGCTTCTCCCTCTGCCTCTGCCTTTCTCTCTCTCTCTCTCTGAATAAATAAATTATTGAATAAATGAATAAATTTAAAAAAATAAAAATCTAAAAAAAAAGAATATTTTCCACAAACGAACACTGACTCCAGACATAAATGCACACACCTAACAACTCCTTTATCCATTCCACATCAAAGTACTATGTCCTTCTCTCAAAGCTATATACCTCCAAAACGAGTGTTTACCAATTAGTGCTGTTACTTCTGTACCATACTCTTTCTTTGTTATAAAGTTCAACATGGAAGCATCAAGAGCCAATGAGCTCTCTATACATTTTTAGCTGTAGGTTAGTAGCTCACCAAAAAATGGAGCAGGATCTAGAATGCTGTGTTTAATACCTACATGTGAGAAAATCTCTCACAAACAAAATGTATCTAAACTCTAAATACAGACTTTTCCCCCACATATAGACTTTTCCCCCACTCGCACCTAGTCTTAGCTCCAGACATGATAAAATGAACAAAATTATGGTCCTGTTTCTAATGCATCCTTACCTTCTCAGGAAATACATGAAATTCTCCTTTTTAGTGTACTTTTTGGCAAATAAAGTTTAGTATAGTGAGTGTTGCATGTGTATGTTATTTAGATAGAGCTACAGTGATATTTCTGTATCTCACTGGAATTTAGTATAAATATAAACAGTTCTAATTCCAGTAAGTTAAGATGTACATGGTAAGCCCTACAGCAATCACTAATGAAACAACTAAAAAAAATAGTGAAAAAAATCATTAAAGAAATCAAAGTGCTACATTGGAAAATATTCATTTAATGCAAAAGAAAGCAGTTAAGAAGGTACAGAGGGAACACAAAAAACATGAGACACATAACAAACTAAAAGTGAAATGTCAGACGTAAGTCCAGTTATATCAAAAACAACATTAAATGTGAATGGAACAGGGATGCCTGGGTGGCTCAGTCGGTTAAGCCTCTGCCTTCGGCTCAGGTCATGATCCCAGGGTCCTGGGATCGAGTCCCACATCGGGCTCCTTGCTCAGCAAGGAGCCTGCTTCTCCCTCTGCCTGCCTCTGTCTTTCTCTCTCTCTCTGATAAATAAATAAAATCTTTAAAAAATAAAAAAAATAAAAAAATAAATAAATGTGAATGGAACAAATAACACAATCAAAAGGCAGAGACTGTCAGACTAGATAAAGTAACCAAGATCCAACTATATGCCATCCATCAGAGGCACATTTTAGATTCAAAGATACAAATAGGTTGAAAGTAAAGGAATGAAAAAAAGATACGTCATGACAAATGAAGGCAGAGACAATTCAACAATAAAAATTGGGCACTGGAGCCCACGGCCACCTCACTGGAGCATGGCAAACTCACCAAGGGGAAGCCCTTTAAACTCCTAGAAATTTTATATGCCAAAAACATTCCCTGTGCACAGGATTCAATACTGTATGGTTCATTAGGATCTGCTGAGCTGGCCTTGGACATTTTTTGTTAACTAGTAGAATGAGAAGATCATGTGATGCTGGAGTAGGAGGATTTATCTTGGTGACCTTAGGATGCTGGTTCCATTGTAGGTATAATTACGCAAAGCTAAGAATCCAGGAAAGAACTGCCAGAGAAGGAATACAAAGTGTATGCCAACAGACAACTTAGATGAAATGGAGAAATTCCTAGGAAGACACAAATTACCGAAACTGACTCAAGAAGAAACAACAATCTGAACATAGCTATATAACAAGCAAAGAGATTTAATTACTAATTTTTTTTGAGAGAGAGAAAGAACGTGGGGGAGGGGCAAAGGGAGAGGGAGATAGAGAATCTTAAGCAGGCTCTACACCCAGCATAGAGCCTGATGCAGGCCTGAGATCATGACCTGAGCCAAAATCAAGTGCTGGATGCTGAACCGACTAAGCCACCCAAGCAGGCGCCTCTTCAATTACTATTTTAAAAAACTACCTGTGAAAACAAGCCCAGTCTCTGATGGCTTCACTGATGAACTATACAAAGATTTAAAGAATTAATACCAATCCTCTAAATAGTCTTTCAAAAACACTGAAGAGAGGGGACCACTTCCCCAACTCATTCTATAAGGCTACCAATACCCTGATATCAAAACCAGACAAAGACCACAAGAAAAGAGAACTACAGAGCAATATCGCTGATGAATAAGGACACAAAAATCTTCAGCAAAATACTAGCAATCTGAAACCAGCAACATATAAAAAGAATTATACATCATAACCAAGTGGGGCTGGTTTAACATCTCAAAATCAATTAATGTAATATAACAGTATCAATAGAATAAGAAACAAAAACCACATGATCGTCCCAATAGACACAGAAAAAACACTGACAAAATCCAACACCTTTTCATGATTAAAAAAAACACTAAAAAACTAGGAATAGAAGGGACCTTTTTCAGCCAAATGAAGGGCATCTAAAAAAAAATCCACAGCCAAATGTTTTAATAAATTTAAAATGTAAGAAAAAAATTAAGAATACCTATAATCCCTCCAATCAGAGATAAGAACACATTGATTAGTGGGGCACCTGGGTGGCTCAATCGGTTGGGCGTCTGCCTTCGGCTCAGGTCATGATCCCGCAGTCCCGGGATTGAGCCCCATGTCCAGCTCCCCCTCAGTGGGGAGCCTGCCCTGTGACCCTCCCCCATCTCATGCGCTCTCTCTCTCTCAAATAAATAAATAAAATCTTAAAACAAAAAAACACTGATTAGTATCTTTTCAGTTATATGCATATTCCTTTTGGGCACATTCTCCTTTACCAAAATAATGGCAAGAAGACAGAGTAATAAAATAATAAAGCCAAAGTTTCACAGTCAAACATCTCAAAGGGCTGGAAGTGATGGAAAACATAAATTCTTCCCATCTGAACTATTTTCCCAACAATAATGCCAAGATGCAGGCTGACAGCCTAAGTTCCAGTGTTGCCCCTGATGTCAGGTTGCAAATAATATCATTCTGTATTTCTGATCCCTTCTAGGTCCACATAAGTAGAGCCAAGGGAACTGAATAAAGTTGGATATGGAAGGGAGTTGCTTTCTAGAATGAAGTCCCATGCAGATCATCAGAACCAAGGCTGGTAAGACCTCCAGACTTGCATAGTGAGAACAATTGTTTAAAAAACATAATAATGAACATTTATATAGCACTGACTGTACTAGGTACTGACTGTGTGCCAGGTACTATTCCAAGTCCTTTACATATATTGTCATTTAATCATCTCAGCAATGACCCAGGTTCCATGAGGAAACTCAAAGCAAAGAGTGGTTAAAAAATGTGTCCAAAGTAAGTGGTAGAGCTTAGACTCAAACTCAGAGAACCAAACTCCATAGAGTCCCTGCTCTTAACCACTATGTTATGCCATCTCTTAAACAAGCAGAGCAATGAACAAAGCTAAAAAACAAAACAGAACAGGGACATACAGAAAAAATGTGGAGTCTCAAATTCTACACTCATCAGTTAATTCAGCCTGATTTCAGTTAACAAATCAGAACCGTGGTTATCTCAAAAAAGCAAAGTGGGTGCTGGGGATTGCCACGTGCAAAAAAATGAAGTTGGACCCTTACCTTACACCATATATAAAACTTCCCTTAAAATGTATCAAAGACCTAAATGTAAGAGCTTTCTTACATTCCTTTTCTTAGAAGGAAACATGAGAAAGCTGCAGGACTTGAATTGACAATGATTGCTTGGATATGACACCAAAAGCATGGTCAACAAAAGAAAAAAACAGATAAGCTGGACTTCACCAAAATTAAAAACTTTTATGCATCAAAGGACACAATCAACAGAATGAAAAGGCAATCCACAGAAAAAAATATCTGCAAACCATGTATTTCATAAGAGGCTGGAATCCAGAATATATAAAGAATTCTTAAAATTCAACAACAAAACAGCCAAACAACCCAATTTAAAAATTGGCAAAGGACAGGAATAGACATTGCTCCAAAGAAGATAGACAAATAGCCAATAAGCACATGAAAAAGATAATACCACTAGTCATTAGGGAAATGCAAGTCAAAACTGCAATTCAATAGCATTTCATACTCATTAGGACAACTATTATAAAAAAATAGAAAATAACGAGTGTCATCCAGGGTATGGAGAAACTGGAACCCTTGCACAACATTGGTAGGAATACAAAATGGTGCAGCTGTTATGGAAAAGGGTATGGTGATTCCCCCAAAAAATTAAAAATAAAATGACCATATGATTCAGCAATTCCACTTGTGGGTATATCCCCAAAGGAAGAAAAAGCAGGTTCTCAAAGATTTGTACACCCATGTTCATAGAAGCATTATTCACAATAGCCAAAAAGTGGAAGCAATGCAAGGGTCCATCAATGGATAAATGGATAAATAAAATGTGGTATACATACAATGGAGTATTATTCAGTCTTTAAAAAAGTTGAGGGGGGGGCACCTAGCTGGCCCAGTCAGTGGAGCATGGGACTCTTGATCTTGGGGTTGTGAGTTCAAGCCCCATGCTGGGTATAGAGATCACTTAAAAAAAAAATGGAGGAAATTATGATACATGATACAACATGGAAAGAACCTTGAGGATATTATGCTAAGTAAAATAAGCCAGGCACAAAACAACAAATATTGTTTAATTGCTCTTATAAATATGTTCCTAGAGTAGTCAAACTCACAAACACAGAAAGTGGAATGGCGATTGCCAGGGGCTAGGAGGAGGGAATGAGGAGTTACTGTTTCATTTCAGTTGAAGAATATGAAAAAGATGGCTCATGGTGATGGCTGCACAACAATGTGGATGTACTTAATGCCACAGAACTGTAGACTTAAAAATGGTTAAAATAGTAAATTTTATGTTATGCATATTTTCTTGCAATTTTCTTTAAAAAAGGCTAAGTGAGGGGTGCCAGGGTCGTGAGATCAGGCCCTGTGTTGTGCTCCGTGCTCAGCAGGGAATCTGCTCAAGATTCTCTCTCCCTCTCCTGCCCCTCCCACTCCCACACTCTCTTGGGCTCTCTTTCTCCAATAAATAAATCTTTAAAAATAATAATAATGATGATAAATTTAAAAAATTTAAAAAGTAAAGCGGAAAAAGACCCCAAGGGAATTTCAGATTGAGGGAAGGAGGGCTTTTATATACTAAAGTCACACTCACCTAAAATCACAGTAGCCCCAACTAAAAATCTTAATATTCCATTACAAATACCTGAATTTCTTCAACCAAGACTTCTTTACTGTACTGCAGTTCACCAAACCCAGCTATGACCTAATGCAAAACCTCACTTTGCAGCATAAACCAAGTTAGGGCAAAACAGATGATTAACCACATGGGATTCAGTGTTTGGTTTTTTTTTTCTAGCTGTAGTCTTAAGAGATTAGAGAACAGCAATTATTAGAATAATATGTAATGCTATCAGTCACTGGGGAAATATTATAGCAGCCTCATTTTGGTGCTTTGTTTTAATCTGCATAATGCTTTTCATTCTCTGTAATGGGAGATCAGCAGGGTCTGTTTACCAGAAGAAAGGTCATTACTGATAAATTCTAACCCAGGGGATAATCTGAGCCTGCCTGTCTGCCACTTTTGAATAGACAACTGGTCTAGAAGCTTATTTTCATGTACTTCTTGCTATTCAAGAGTCAACAGCCCAATGCCTCTGCTCCTGTCATTTGATTGCTTTGATCCGTATTTACTTTTCACTAGACTACATTGCATCCTTCAGCTGAAGTGCTTGGTGTCAAACTGTTCCTCCTCTCAACTCACCATCAATATCCATTCTGATTAAAGAACTGTGACTAAGAGGCAAATTCTGTAGCCCAAACAGGTTCATGGGCAAGGGGATTTGGAGGGACTCTGCCTAGCTGAGACCTTACATTCCCTTTCCAACCCTAATTCTGGCCATCAACAGTAATGTGCTCTCCCTGATTACTGCCTGTGGGCTTTTTCTCCATGACATTCAGAATTCTATATGCAGCCTGCTCCAAAGGGTGCTATGCCCAATGAACCCCCCTATCTAGAGGCTGCTGAGAGCTATTCTTGTTCCCCAGCCTCCCCAGCAGAGTGTACATTTAAAGCTTTCCTCCTCCTCCTCCCCCTCTTTTTTTTTTTTTTTTTTTTTGAGGGGATATTTTTTAGGATGAAGGAAAACAGCTACATAAGCACACAAGCAGGAAGTAGGGGAAGGACTACTTCAGCACTGAAACAAAAAGATCATGGAGTGAAGAGAGGGACAAGAGGCAAACTCACAAGGTGAACAATTAAGACATTTATTCTCATTCCAAATCCCAAGCTTGTCACTAATCACAGCAATATCTAAAAAGTCATTCTTGTCAGCCCTGGAGGGCCTAATGGATAAAAAGTCATTGCCAAAGAAAAACTAAACTTTAGCTTAATGCATTCCTAATATAGGAAAAATTTAATATATTAATCACAGAGTTAAAACTTTATCCACCTTAAGAAAATTACAGATCAGGAAAAAACCTATTTGCAGTGATTCAGCCACTATTTCTGTGAGCAACCAGAGAATAGGACTGTGAACTTGGTGCTAATAAAATGCTAATTAAGTGAAAACCATTAAGATGTTAACTTGAACAGATTCATTAAGGGCTTCAAATTACTTACCTTGAAAGTTGTTTGGTTAGATGAAGGTCAGATTTTAGTCTAACATTTTTCTTTTTCTCTTTTGACTAATTAGGTTAATAGCAGACATCTTCCTAAAGTATAGGACCTCACTAGGGTAACCTGCTAAGTGGTGGCAGGAAATATTTAGCATAGAAGTCTCCAAGCAAAATTTCCCAAATGCTTTCCTTCCAGTCCTGCATTTGGCCCCTCAGAGTATTTTTCCTTTGTGGACCAGCTGATCTGTGAAGGCAGCTGAATTAACAATTATACAAAGTAGAATTTTAAAGGTAGAGCAGTAATATTTTATTTTTCTTGTGGCAAAACAAAGGAACAACCCGCCTATGGGAAGGAACAAATATACGGCCCTGTACATTGATGACATCAGGTATTCCAATAAAAACAGCAGTTTCGGGGCACCTGGCTAGCTCAGTCAGTAGAGCATGTGACTCTCAATCTCAGGGTCATGAGTTCAAGCCCCACATTGGGCATGACGGCTACTTAAAAAAAGAATAGTTTCTCAAAAACTCTTAATTTGAAAAGATATACGCACCCCAATATTTACTGCAGTATTATTTACATTGGCCAAGATATAGAGGCAACCCAAGTGTCCATCAAGAGATAAATGGATAAATTTGTGGTATATATACATATACATTCACACACAATGGAATATTACTCAGCCATAAAAAAGAATGAGATCTTGCCATTCACAACAACATAGATGAACCTAGAGGGTAATACGCTAAGTGAAATAAGTCAGACAGAAAAGGACAAATACCATATGATTTCACCTACATATGAAATCTAAAAACCAAAACAAGCAAGCAAACAAACAAAAACAAACTTATAAATATAGATAACAGGGGTGCCTGGGTGGCTCAGTTGAGCGTCTGCCTTCGGCTCAGGTCATGGTCAGGTCCTGGGATCAAGTCCCACATCAGGCTCCCTGCTTGGCCGGAAGCCTGCTTCTCCCTCTCCCACTGCCCCTGCTTATGTTCCTGTTCTCGCTATCTCTCTCTGTCAAATAAATAAATAAAATCTTCAAAGATAAAATAAATACAGAGAACAAACCAGTAGTTACCAGACAGGTGGGTGTAAGGGGATGGATGTTATAGGTGAAGCAGATTAAGAGGTACAAATGTCCAGTTACAAAATAAGATGAAAAGTAGAGCATAGGGAATATAATCAATAATACTGTAATAACTATGTATGGTGACAGATGGTAACTACACTCATCATGGTGAGCACTGCACAATGAATAGAATTGTTGAGTCGCTATGCTGTACACCTGAAATTGATAGAACATTGTATGTCAACTATACTTCAATTTAAAAAACAGCAGTTTCTAAGCAGCTGCATTTTAAGAATCTCTCTGAAGGATCAAACAGGAAGAGAGAGACAAATTGTTTAAACACAAATAACTCTGACAATTAAAGAGCTGGCATGACTAAGCCACGAAAGACAAGTGAAAAGCAAACAGACTGACACTTGAGCAAATTTAGGCCTCCAAGCATGTGGAAGCACTTTTAATTTTCACTGTCACAATCTGAACTCCAAAAAACATTAAAGTCTGCAGCCTTTCTGCTGCCTTTCACGGGCTGTAAGATACTATGTTAGGGTTGCCATTAGATGTATTGCATTCCAGAAGATCCCAAAGACATAACTTGTAGCTGTCATCAACTACCAAACCACCCTGAGGCCCTCTCAGCTGTTAGTTAGATGTCTGAAAATTCCATATGCAACCCAAACCTTCTCCATGGTTATCAAAGAGCATACTACAGGAGAGGTGGCTAAGAGTTCGTTCACTCTGCCTTAGGAATCTTTTCCAGCTGCGGGATTAGCACAAATAATCTTTATAACAACAGAAGTAAATGTTGCACGCTATCACAGATTTACTTTTTTTTTTTTTTTTTAAGATTTTTATTTATTTATTTGACAGAGACAGAGACACAGAGAGAGAGGGAACACAAGCAGGGGGAGTGGGAGAGGGAGAAGCAGGCTTCCCGCTGAGCAGGGAGCCCGATGCAGGGCTCGATCCCAGGACCCCGGGACCACGACCCAAGCTGAAGGCAGATGCTTAACGACTGAGCCACCCAGGCGCCCTCAGAGTTTTACTTCTAAGCCTCTATATACTCTATCCTTATTAATAAACTTGGTGGCCAATAGTTAAACATCCCATAGTATCCCTGGGAGACCCATGGGTCCAATTTTCTGACACAGTCTCTTGTTTTCTAAACCACCCAAAGTTAATAGTGTCATGGATGTACAACACAAGCTCTTAGAAAAAAACCAAGGGAGCATAAGGCAGCACTCATTACCACTGGAGTGGAATGCAGACAGGCATACCACTTTTTCACCCTCAGCCAAGAGAATACTAACTCTGAGAAAAGAAACTCCCTGCACCATCCTCATTCAAAGCATCAAAACCTACCTACAAAAAAAGTAAAACATCTTTCAAGGTTAGGGATAACATCTTAAGTTTTATAGAAGGGATATATGAAGACATACTTAGGAAACATCCTAAGGAAGGCTCAAAATGCTAATCCTAAAAACAGTATGGCATTTACTAAAAAAATTAAACAGAATTATCATATGATCCACCAATTCCACTTCTAGGTTTAGGCCCAAGAGAAGTGAAAGTAGGGACTGGACAGATATTTGTACACCCATATACAAATAACCAAAACACAACGACCAAAGGGTGGAAGCAACCCACTTGGGATTTCATCAATGGATGAATGGAATAACAAAACACGGCATATACATACAATGGAATATTAATCGGCCTTAAAAAGGAAGGAAATTGTGACACATACTACAACAGAGATGAATCTTAAATACATTATGCTTCAGGCCAATATTTTATAGTTGACTAAGTGCTTTCACATACATTATATAGTTCTCACAACTATTTCCCCATGCAAGAGTTGATATCATCGTGATCTTCATTTTATAGATAGTGGAAAGAGGTCCAGAGGAGCTAAATAACTTGCTCAAGGTCACACATTAAGTGGTAGAGACAAAAATTTTAAATCCAGCTTCTCTAACTAAAATTTCCATGTTCCTTTCAACACATCATGCTGAGTTTTCTGTTTACCTCCATGGTAGCCTTTGATGCAACTCTATGGGAGCCATTATGGTACAGAAGAAGCAGCCCTGGGGTGCTGGGCTGGCTCAGTCGGGGTGCCTGGCTGGATCAGTCGGTGGAGCATGTGGCTCTTGATCTTAGGGTTCTGAATTTGAGCCCCAACTTGAGAGTAGAGATTACTTAAAAATAAAAAAAACCTTTAGAAGAAAGCGCCCTGAGCCCTGGACTTGGGGAGTTAAAGGACCAATGATTCTCAGCTTTGCCAAACAACAACGGTGGGACTTTCTGCAATTCACAATATCTTTAAGACTCAGTTTCCTCACTGGTAAAAAGTGTATTTTTAAAAGCTTGTGATATACTCTATAGAGTTTGAATACTGAAGAAGACAGTATATAAAAGAGCACAAAGCTTAGCACTTATTAAGTGAAAATAAGTGTCAGAAAGGAGAAAAAGTAAACTTTAGCTGGCTTGGCATCACAACTATTTTGCCCTGATCTGGCCTTAGTGTGATAAGCGACATTCAAACACATTTTTCCTGTAATCTCTTGAGAAAACTGACTGGATCTTTGATACTTTTGACATAAACGCCAAGTCTAATTCATTAGTGACAGTGAAGATAATCTAATTATTCCCTGCAGCAGGTTCATCAAAGAAATGTGAGGAATGAAAATGAAGGTAGAGGCCTGATGGAGACTTGCAAAGAGAAGAAAGAGGTCATGGTTATAGGCATCCGCTCAAAGTTCAGCCCAGTCCTTTCTGGGCTATTCACAAAAAGCATAGGCCAAACGCTTAAATCAGCTGTTTGATGGCCCTTGGGAAGAATAAGGACAGCAGCCAAGCCAGAAGCCACTGAAAGGGAAAGCAACAAAGTAGGAGATAAAGCAAGCATAAAGGAATGTGATCAAGGAAACAGGTCCCAGATGAAAAGGAGCTGCCTGGAAAGCCTAAGTAAATACATGAATAAATAAACACAACATAAATTATACCCTTATGAACTTCATACTCCAGCCCAGAATCTGGAGCTTCTTTCAAACACCCACATTTGTCATACTGCCCTTGGGTCACAAAGGGATATTTGGGAGAAGGCAGTTTGTAATTCCTGATTCTTTTTATTTATCATAAGGCCTCACTATAGTATCTGGTTTATTTGCTAGGTACAGATATGCATTTGTGAGATTTATAAAACTGTGTTTGCAGCAAAATGTCTCTGGGGTCAGGTAAGGCAGATCAACCTTCAGTGCAATCTTGTTAGCACATCTCACCCCCTTGCCCCCTCACTCCAGCTCTCCCAACACACACATTTCACACTTCTCCTTTTGTTCCCAGACGTGCCAAATACCACTGTAAATCACCACAGGACATTATACTTTTTTTAAAAAAAGGAGAGGGAGAGAAAAAAAAATTAAAAAGAAAGGAAAAGAAAAGAAAGATACAGAAATAAACACTAAATCCCAGCGCTGTCACACATTAGAATCTATACCAAGTTGTAGATGTGCATTACCATCACTGGGAATGTCTGGCAAGGCTTACATCTGGAGCTAAATCAAGTTTCCCCATCTGTTGGGTTTGCCTCTTTTACTCAAGTGTTAATTTTTCAATTGTTTGCAAGAACAATTTAATAATTGTTGAGAAAATGGGAAATGATAGGCACAAAGGGAACAAGGAATGTAAGGAAAGTCAGCTTGAGATTTCATGATACTGAAAGCACATTCTCTCCATTTACAAACAGCTCACTCCTGTGAGTGTGTGGTATTTCCTCAAGACCCTAAGCCAAACTCCATGTCTGACTCAATTTTATCCAATACATATAACACTCTGTAATTGCTTTGCTGTTTCATAAGGAACCTAAAATAACTTAGCCCCATGAGCTCCATTTGCCTCTGTTTACCACAAATAGAAAGAGCCATGTAAAGCAAAACGTCAAAGTTCCAGATCCCCATGAGTCATTCCCTGAACTCACAGAGAATGGCAGAAAAAAATTTTTCAGAGAAAAGTTTTCGGATGGCCTATACACAGAAAACACTTTGGCAACAAAGGGCTTGCAACCATCTCTTGGTAAGAAAATTCATAGAACAGCACTGTGAGCTATTTCAATATGACAATATGAAAGTCTCATGCACTCCTGCTTTTCTTGATCAAGTACGACATTTCTTCCACTCCTACAGATATCAGGGCTTAAAATAGCAGTGTTCAACACACTCCACTCAGAAAGGTACAATAAACCTCAGGATGAGCCAAGGAATGCTGAAAGAGGTAAGTTCTCATTCCTTACCTGATATTAACTAATGCATGGGTCACCTTGCTAGCTGCTTCTTTCCACTGGCCTGCATTGGTAGAAAGCCTCAGGACTATAAGGAAGAAAAGAAAAAAGATCTGTTAGACCCCCGTATAAAACACAAATATGAGGAATAAAGATACATCTTGGAATAGCTTTATTAGAATAACCAAACAGAGCCTATACCAACATTCCATTTAAAACTTCCTCATCTCAGAGAAAAATATTAAGGGCTTATTCTCAACTATCTTCACCAGGATTTTTTTTCTCTAGCTTTTTTTCCTTTCTATCAAAATACTCCTCTGCCTTGGGTTCCCCTCCATCTACTCCCTACTAACAGGTTTCCATACTTAGTTTTTACATTCATTTAAAATCTACACTGAAGTGGTAAGGTAAGATTAATCTGGCTGCCACATTTATCATTTCCCTAATGGCTGGGGTTGATTTAGTGGAAATGGCTGGCTGAATAAGTATCCCCTCCTGCTCCATACTTACCTTTCTCCTAAAGATTTAAGCTGGGTCAAACAGGGCAAATAATCTTGCTAGATAGAGGATGGTCATGTTTCAACCAAGGAGTAACCTGTTTTAGCTCCTATGACTTAACTGTGTGACCTGCAACATGAATCAACAGGAAAAGCCTTCCATTTTCTGACCACATTCTATCTCTTTTCCACACTTACCAATAGGAGGAAAGATGATGGAAATATAGAACATCCTCAATCAGCTAAGAGCTTCAGGACCATACATACAGTACTGATACCACTTTAGAAAAGAGACAAACCAGCACAACTGCTCCTTGGAAGAGCAAGCACATGGTGGGCACCCCAAGTTTATGTTTTTAATGAAGGAATAGTTAACAAGAGCCAAGTTTACTATGTGCCAAGAAGCGAACAAAGTTAGGTTATATGAAAGATAGCATAGAGATGAAGAAACAGACTCAGAGGAGACAAGTAATTGATCTAAGTCATTCAAACAGTTGTATGTAACTGAGCTAGACTTTGAACCTGGAGAGTGTGACTCAAGAGCATGTACTTATAGTAAATGGTTCTGAGTATGAACCCTGAAGCCAAACGTCAGAGTCCAGTTCCTGCCCCTGCCATTTACTAAGACAATAATAGCAATACTTACATGAAAAGATTATTATGAAAATTAAATAAGTTAATATATATAAAGCCTTAGATCAGTGTCTGGCACATAGTAAATGTTATATATTAGCTATTATTATTTAAATAAATGGCCTCCCAAACAAATGAATGAATATATCTGAGACTTTCCCAAAGGAAGAAAAGTGGAGCCCAACAAACATTAAGAAATGTGTAACCAGGGGCGCCTGGGTGGCTCAGCCGTTAAGCATCTGCCTTTGGCTCAGGTCATGATCCCAGGGTCCTGGGATTGAGCCCCCCATCGGGCTCCCTGCTCAGCGGGAAGCCTGCTTCTCCCTCTCCCATTCCCCCTGCTTGTGTTCCCTCTCTCGCTAACTCTCTCTCTGTCAAATAAATAAATAAAATATTTAAAAAAATAAAAATAAAAATAAAATAAAATAAACTATTATTTAAAAAAAAAAAAAAGAAATGTGTAACCAATTTGCCCAGGAACTTTATACCTGAGTACCATCACTAGCTACTCCAGCCCATTATTCTAGCAAGGAGAGTAACAGCAGCAGCTAAATCTGAGGGAAGGCCTCTGGCTGTAACCAGGAAAGAAAACTCATTCTAGCAATACCACATTTTTATAAATTCATGCAATTTTATGAAAGAGAGTATGGAAGCCTTAATAAAACATATTATCAGAACACTCTTTTCTAATTTATAAGATTTAGTGCTGGGGAAGTTGGTATAGTTCCAAGTAAAGGTCCTTTAGTTAAAGTGTATGTACAAATTTAATCATGTGATGAACACAATTGTTTAAGCAGGTCAGACATATCTTTTCCAACTCAACTGTGAAACTCCTTAAATGTGTTTCACTAGATCCTCCACTAGATCATAAATTCTCTGAGGGTGGGGACCAAAACATTTATGGAATTGAGCTGAATTTTCCTCTCCTTAACTCAGAGAGGTATTTAACTCTGTCCATGATTATTTCTCTGTAATATTCTGTCAGCTCTGTTCCTTAGTGAACAGGCACCAGATGACCTCATCACTGCGTTTCCTTTAAAAATGCCATAGGCTTTTACATTCTTTTCTGTTACCAAATTTAAACACAAAATTATTTCAAAATGCCCTAAAAGCTTCAAGCTAAGGTAATCATTTATGTAGTAAATTATAGTTCACAAAAATAACATATTACACACCCATTTTAAATAGAGACGTAAGTAATAGTAAAAACTGGAAACAACCATAATTTCCATGAAAAGAATGGTTAAATAAACTAAGCCCACACTGAAAAAAAAAAAAAAGATTTAAGAAAAGTACAAAAAAAGAATATTTTATGACATGTTTTAAAAAACCACAAAATAGAAGGATAACATGATTACAACTATGTAAAACTATGCATACGTGTAGGCTAATACACAACTATGAAAACAATCATAGCACTAGAAAGGAGAGACTGTAAAATTTATTTTTTCCATCTTGATTTTTCTTTTTATTTAGTATTTATAATTATTTTTTTTAATGAAAAAAAAAACCAGTTCAAAATATGGTATCATTTATGGTTCAGGGCAGTTCCTTCCTTTGGAGGGCCTTCCTATTCAGTGGACTTCACTGCAATAAATTAATGTCATAGAAATCTTAAATGTGTGCCTTCATCAAAAATGTTTCAGTGAGCCTTCCTCTTCTAGCCATGACAGAAGAACAAAACATAATTTACCCTCCTACCTTAAATGACAGAACCCTGGACAAAACAGATGAAACAACAACTACCAGACGTTGGGTAACAGGCATACAGAACTGTGATCCCTGAAGAAAAAAAACAAGGTGAGCCCTACGATTATCCCAGCTTACTGCATGGAGAAGTTTCTAGCCTATGGGACAGGGAGGAGGAACCTATACAGAACCCAGAAGTCTTGCCAAGCCAAAGACATAGAGACCAACACTTGGAGAGGCCAAGGCACCTAGAATTTGTGAGACAGAGTACTGTAGAAGAGGGAGTTTGACAAGGAACTCTGGAGGTCTGTAGAAGGTTCCTCTTACATCTTTTGCTGAATACTGATGTGCATATATAGGAGAGCAAAATACTCAAGGCTGGGCACAGAGAACCACTGGAAAGGAAAAGAAATTGTTAAGCTCACAGAGGGCTCCACAAGTAAAATAATTTGTCTTTCCACCAGCAAGAGTAGAAAGACCTACTCATACATTGGTTGTCAGACAGAGTCTGCAGATGGGTAATGCATTAGCAATGGGGCCAAATTAGCATTAAAGATGGCTCTCAACCTCCCCTGACAACCCTTAAATACAAACCTGAAAGGATAAAACTGATTTCCAAATAATGTAACCACATTCTAGAACAAAGTTTAACATTATATAAAATAATATAACAAAATCTAGCACTCACAACATTAAAATCACAATGTCCAAAATCTAATTTAAAACTTACCAGGCATTCAAAGCAGGAAAATACGACCAAATAAGCAAGAGAAAAACCAGTCAACAGAAACAGATCCAAACATGAGGAAAATTAGCAGAATTAGCAGAAAAGGACATTAAAACAACTACTGTAAATATGCTCCATATTCTCAGAAAGACTGAGGAAAATACAAATACAATGAGGAAAGAAATGGACATATTAAAAAGAAGTCCAAACAGAACTTCTAGGGAAGAAAAAACCTTCTGAAATGCACACTACACTGGATAAAATGAACTAAGATTAATGAGATTAACAGCATATTTAAAAATACAGAAGAGGCATCCAAATCGGGAGGAAGAAGTAAGCTGTCACTATTTGCATATGACATGATACTATTTATAGAAACACTGAAGACTCCACCAAAAAAACTATTAGAACTGATAAATGAATTCAGTAAAGCAGCAAGATACAAAATTAATATACAGAAATCTGTGTTTCCATTCACTAGTACCCAATGATCAGAAAGAGAAATTAAGAAAACAATCCCATTTATAATTGCATCAAAAAGAATAAAATACCGGGCGCCTGGGTGGCTCAGTTAGTTAAGCGACTGCCTTCGGCTCAGGTCATGATCCTGGAGTCCCAGGATCGAGTCCCGCATCGGGCTCCCTGCTCGGCAGGGAGTCTGCTTCTCCCTCTGACCCTCCCCCCTCTCATGCTCTCTCTCTCTCATTCTCTCTCTCAAATAAATAAATAAAATCTTTAAAAATAAATTTAAAAAAAAAAAAAAAAAAAAAAGAATAAAATACCTAGGAAAAAACTTAAGAGGTGAAAGAGCTGTACTCTGAGAACTATAAGACACTGGTGAAAGAAACTGAAGATGACATAAATAAATGGAAAGATATACCATGCTCATGGATTGGAAGAATTAATATTGTTAAAATGTCCATACTACCCAAAGCAATCTACAGATTCAGTTCAATCCCTATCCAAATACCAATAGCATTTTTCACAGAAATAGAGCAAATAATCATAAAATTTGTATGGAACCAAAGACTCTGAATACCCAAACCAATCTTGAGAAAGAAGAACAAACCTGGAGGTATCATGCCTCCAGATCTCAAACTATACTACAAAGCTACAGTAATCAAAACATCATGTTACTAGCACAAAAACAGACACATAGATCAATGAAACAGAGTAGAGAATCCAGAAATAAACTCACATATATTAATCTATGACAAAGGAGTCAAGAATATACAATGGAGGGGCGCCTGGGTGGCTCAGTTGTTAAGCGACTGCCTTCGGCTCAGGTCATGATCCCAGGGTCCTGGGATCGAGCCCCGCATCGGGCTCCCTGCTCCGCGGGAAGCCTGCTTCTCCCTCTCCCACTCCCCCTGCTTGTGTTCCCTTTCTTGCTGTGTCTCTCTCTATCAAATAAATAAATAAAAGAAAAAAGAAAAAAAAAAGAATATACAATGGAGAAGAGACAGTCTCTTCAATAAATGGTGTTGAGAAAACTGGATAGCTATATGCAAAAAAAAAAAAAGAAAAGAAACTGGACCACTTCCTTATACCATATACAATAAACTCAAAATGCATTAAAGACCTAAATGTAAAACTTGAAACCATAGAACTCCTAAAAGAAAATATAGGTAGCAGACTCTCGGACATCAATCTTAGCAGTATTTTTTTTGGATCCGTCTCCTCAGCCAAAGGAGGAAAAAGGAAAAATAAACAACTGGGATTCCATTAAAATAAAAAGCTTTTGCATAGAGAAGGAAGGAAAACATCAACAAAACAAACCTACTGAATGGGAGAAGACATTTGCAAATTAATATCCAAAATATATAAAATATATAACGAATTCCTACAACTCAACACCAAAAAAACAATCTAATTAAATAATGAGTGGAAGACTTTGAATAGACATTTTTTCAAAGAAGACATATAGATGGCTAATAGCCATGTGAAAAGATGTTCAACACCATACTCATCAGGGAAATGCAAATCAAAACCGCAATGAGATATCACCTCACCTGTCAAAATGGCTAATAACAAAAGACAAGAAATAACAAGCATTGGCAAGGATAGGATGTGGAGAAAAGGGAACCTTCATGCACTGTTGGTAGGAATGTAAATTAATGCAGCCACCATGGGAACGGTATGAGGGATCTTTAAAAATTAAAAATAAAAACGACCATATGATCTAGCAATTCCACTTCTAGGTATTTATCCAAAGAAAACCAAAACACTAATTTGAAAAGATATCTGCAACCCCATGTTCACAGCAGCATCATTCATAAGAGCCAAGACATGGAAACAATCTAAGTCGCTATCAATGGATGAATGAATAAAGAAGTTGTGGCATATATATACAATGGAATATTATTCAGCTATAAAACACGAGAAAACCCTATTTGTGACAATACAGATGGACCCCAAAGACATTATTCCAAGTGAAATAAGTGACACAGAGAAAGACAAATACTATATGATCTTACTTATATGTGTAATCTAAAAACAAAACAAACACAAACCCATAAAAAAAAGAGATCAGATTTGGGGGTACCAGAGACGGAGGGTAGGGAGAAGGGGAATGGAGGAAGGTGGTCAAAAGATACAAACTTCCAGTTACAGAATAAAGAAGATAAAAAGGGATGTACCCTACAACAGGAGGATTTAGCTAACACTGCTGTATGATATACAGGAAAGCTATTAAAGAGAGTAAAATCCTAAGAGTTCTCATCACGAGGAGAAAAAATTTTTTTCCTTTCTTCCTTTTTTCTTTTTATTGTATCTATGTGAAAAGATGGATGTTAGCTGAACCTACCGTGGCACTCATTTCACTATATATGTAAATCAAACCATCATTCTGTATGCCTTAATCTTCACAGTGATGTGTGCCAATTATTTCTCAATAAAACTGGGGGGAAAATGAAGGTATGCTGCCACTTCCAGCATGGCAGAGTAAAACCACTACAGCCTCTCTCTCTTACTGATTATAGCTAAAAGTCCTGTATTGAATTCAAAGAGTAACTACCTGGGGGCCCTAAAAATTAAGTATAAGCAGACAGATTATAGAGGGGAGTCAAAACTTAGAGAAACACCCACAAAAGGAGTTTCAGGTTATCTTTTCTCCTATTTTTCTTTCAGGCTTTCACAGAGATGCATGATGGAGAAGCTGGGTAGATGCCTAAAACTTCAATAGAAACCTCACCTTTCTGTAGACAGAAACCAGAAAAGGGGGCTTTTGCTGGTCAGAGAACACAAAGAGAATCCTGGACAAACCAGGAGGAAGTGTTCCCCTAATTCTGCATATAATAGTTGCACAATTCTTAGGCTCATGCCTGAGCTGAGCAAATATGGAACAAAGATACAAGCAGCAAAGCAAAGGCTTTAAGAACTGAATGGATATTTGTTTGGGTTTTTTTTAAAGATTTTATTTATTTATTTTGACAGAGAGAGACAGCAAGAGACGGACCACAAGCAGGAGGAGTGGGAGATGGAGAAGCAGGCTTCCCGCCAAGCAGGGAGCCAGATGCGGGGCTCGATCCCAGGACCCTGCGATCATGACCTGAACCGAAGACAGACGCTTAACGACTGAGCCACCCAGGCACCCCCTGAATGGATATTTGGTGGGGTTTGTGTGTGTGTGTTTTAAAGATTTTATTTATTTATTTATTTGAGAGGGAGAAAGAGAGCAGGGAGGGACAGGGGGGAGGGAGAAAGAATCTGAAGCAGACTCCACGCTGAGTGAGGAGCCTGACGTGGAGCTTGATCCCACGACCCGGAGATCATGACCTGAGCCAAAACCAGGAGTCAGACCCTTAACAGAATGAGCCACCCAGGCGCCCCCTGAATGGATTTTTGAACGACAGTCCAAGCCTCAACTAACCCTTGAGTGGTACATGCGTGGACCAGATCCAAAGCAGCACAGAAAAGGCTCTGAAAACTAAACTGGTATTGGAACCACAACCCACAGAGGTGAGGCAGAACTTGTAGTCTAACCCCATCTGCGTTGACTGCCTCCGAAAACCAAACAAACAAATCTCCAGAGGATTATAATTGAACCCTGAGTCTATACAACGTAACATTAAAAATGTCCAAGATGTAATCCAAAATTATTCAATTATTCTCACAGGAGTTAGTGAACCTAAAGATAGAACAGTAGAAACTACTAAATAAGAAGAACAGAAAAAAATGGGAGAAATCAAATAATGCTTCAGGGAAGAGAGGGACAATATCAAAAAGCCTAGCATCTGTGTAATTGTAGTCCAAGAAAAGGAAGAAGAAAGAACTTGGAGCAGAAAAAATTTTGCAGGGGCGCCTGGGTGGTTTAGTCGTTAAGCGTCTGCCTTCGGCTCAGGTCATGATCCCAGGGTCCTGGGATCGAGCCCCACATCGGGATCCCTGCTCAGTGGGAAACCTGCTTCTCCCTCTCCTACTCCCCCTGCTTGTGTTCCCTCTCTCACTGTCTCTCTCTCTGTCAAATAAATAAATAAAATCTTTAAAATTTTTTAAAAAAAATTTTAAAAAAGAATGGCTGAAAACTCCCAAATTTAGTAGAGTCAAGAAGCTCAGCAAATCCCAAACAGGATGAACTCACAGAAAAACCATGCCTAGACAAATCATAATCAAACTGCTAACAGCCAAAGATAAGGGAAAAAATCCTAAAAGAACCTAGAGAAAAACAACATATTACAAACAAGGAAAAAAACGATTAAAATGACCATAGACTTATTTTCAGAAACCATGGAGACCAGAAAAAGGGAAATAACATCTTCAAAATACTTAAAGATAAGAACCTATCAACTCAAAATTCTAAATCCAGCCAAAATACCTGAGAAATGAAGGAAAAAAAATTTTTTTAAATGTTTTATTTACTTATTCATGAGAGTCAGAGAGAGAGAGAGAGAGAGAGAGGCAGAGGCAGAGGGAGAAGCAGGCTCCCCGCCTAGCAGGGAGCCCGATGCGGGACTCGATCTCAGGACCCCGGGATCATGACCTGAGCCGAAGGCAGACGCTTAACCATCTGAGCCACCCAGGCGCCCCTGAAGGAAAATTTTTAAATCTTGTCACCAGGAGGCCTGCTCTAAAGGAACTGCTAAAGAAAATTTTTAAGACTGAGAGAAATAATACCAGAAGGAAATTTGAATCTTCTGGAATAAAAAGAGCAACAGAAATGGAAAATATCTATGTAAATATAAAAAAATATATTTTTCTCTCTGAAATTTTTAGAATAAGGATGATAGTCACAAGGAAAAATTATAGCATTGTCTGGTAGAATTTTCAATGTATGTACATGTAATACATACGACAACTATATCATCAAAGTAAGTGTGAGGGTTGGTGATTACAGAACACTATCTAGTAGAAAACTCTTATATTTTATTGAAGTGATAGAAAACTGGGAGGGCCTGGGTGGCTCAGTTAAGCATCCAACTCTTGATTTCAGCTCAGGTCTTGATCTCAGGGTCATGAGTTTCAAGCCCCATAGTGGGCTGCATGCTGGGTGTGGAGCCTACTTAAAAAAAAAAAAAAAGAGAGAGAGAGCCATGTTAAATATAAAAATATATATAAGTTAATAGTAAAAGGATAGAAAAAGGTAAACATATGGAGGGGCGCCTGCGTGGTTCAGTCGTTAAGCGTCTGCCTTCGGCTCAGGTCATGATCCTAGGGTCCTGGGATCGAGCCCCACTTCGGGCTCCCTGCTCCGTGGGAAGCCTGTTTCCCCCTCTCCCACTCCCCCTGCTTGTATTCCTGCTCTCACTGTGTCTCTCTCTGTCAAATAAATAAATAAAATCTTTAAAAATAAATAAATAAATAAATAAAATAAAAATAAATAAATAAGGTAAACATGGAGACACTAATCAAAAAAGAAAAACCAGGGGTGCCTGGCTGGCTCAGTTGGTATAGCATGCAACTCTTGATCTCAGAGTTGTGGGCTTCAGCCCCACACTGGGTATAGAGATTAAAGATAAAATCTTTGAAAAACAGGGGGAAAAAGAGAAAAACCACAATGGCTGTATTAATATCAGACCAAACAGACTTCAGAACGAGGAATATTACCAGAGATAAAGAGGGACATTACACAATGATAAAAGGTTTAACTCACCAAGATATGATAATCCTAAATGTGTACATATGTGACAGCAAAACTACAAAATATATAAACCAAAAAGTGAAAGAACTGAAAAAATAGACAAACCTACAATTACAGTTAGAGATTGCAACAGCCCTCTCTGTCCCTTTAGAACAAGTACACAAAAAAATATGTGAAAACAGAGACCACATCAAACAACTTGACCAAACTGACACTTATAGAACAGTTTACTCCAAGAGCAAAATCAAGTGCAGAAGAGTCGTTTACCAGGATGGACCGTATTCTGGGCCATAAAACAAGTCTCAATAAATTTCAAAGGACTGAAATCACATAAAGAATATCCTTTGACCAAAACAGAAGTAAACTAAATATTACTAACAGAAAGATATCTGAAAAAATTTAAAAATCCCCAAATTGGGGTGCCTGGGTGGCTCAGTTGGTTAAGTTCTGCCCTGGGCTTGGTCATGATCCCAGGGTCCCAGGATTGAGCCCCGTGTTGGGCTGCCTGCTCAGCAGGGAGCATGCTCCTCCCTCTCCCTCTGCTGCTCCCCCTGCTTGTGCTCTCTGTCAAATAAATGAATAAAATCCTTAAAAAAATTAAAATAAAATTCCCCAAATATTTGGAAATTAAACAAAATAGTCCTAAATAATCCAAAGGTCAAAGAAGAAATCACAAGGGAAATCAGAAAGTATGTTGAACTTGAATGACAATATAAACACAACAAATGAAAATGTCTGAGATGCAACTAAAGTAGTATTTATAGGGAAATTTATAGGACTAAGTATTTATATTAGGAAAAAAAGAAAAGTCTCATATGAATGACCTAAACTTTCATCTTAAGAAACTAGCAAAACTGAAAGGAAGCAACAAGGAGGAAATTAAGAGCAGGAATCTATGAAATAGAAAACTAAAAACCAAGAGACAAAACAAACAAACAAACAAAAAACCACTATGAAACCAAAAGCTAGTTCTTTGAAAAAAAAAAAATCAATAAACCTGAAAAACATATAGCCAGACTGACCAAGAAAAAGAAAATACACAAATTATCAAAATCAGGAATGAAAGAAAGAAAAGACTCTACAGACATTAAAAATGAGTATTACAGTGGTGCCTGGGTGGTTCAGTTGGTTCGGCGACTGCCTTCAGCTCAGGTCATGATCTTGGAGTCCCAGGCTCAAGTCCTCCATCAGGCTCCCTGCTCAGCAGGGAGTCTGCTTCTCCCTCTGACCCTCCCCCCTCTCATGTGCTCTCTCTCTCTCATTCTCTCTCTCTCAAATAAATAAATCTTTTTAAAAAATGAGTATTACAAACAACTATATGCCCATAAAACTTATAACTTAATGAAATAAAACAAATTCCTTGAAAGACACAACCTTCCAAAAGTCACTCTGAAGAAATAGATAATTTAAATAGTCTTAGATCTATTAAAGAAATTGGGTTTATAGTTAAAAACCTTCCAAGAAAGTAAATTCCAGGCCCAGCTCGCTTCACTGACAAATTCTACCAAATATTTAGGAAAAAAAAAAAAACCACTTCTAAACAAATTCTTCCAGAAAATAGATGAGAGAATTTTATGAGGTCAACATTACCTGATACTAAACCCAGAAAATGACATTATAAGAAAATAAAATTACAGACCAATATCCCTCATGAATATGGGCAAATCAAATCCAGCAACACATAAAAATGATACTAAGTTTAAAAAAAAGATACGGGTGCCTGCGTGGCTCAGTTAGTTAACATCTGCCTTTGGCTCAGGTCATGATCTCAGGATCCTAGGATCGAGCCTTGCTCAGGCTTCCTGCTCAGCAGGGGAGTCTTCTTCTCCCTCTCCCTCCACTGCATGTGCTCTCTCTCACGCACCCTTTCTCTTTCAAATAAATATTTTTTTAAATTAAAAAATTAAATAATAAGAAGTTACAATCGGGGCGCCTGGGTGGCTCAGTTGGTTAGGCGGCTGCCTTCGGCTCGGGTCATGATCCTGGAGTCCCAGGATCGAGTCCCGCATCGGGCTCCCTGCTCAGCGGGGAGTCTGCTTCTCCCTCTGACCCTCCCCCCTCTCATGTGCTCTCTCTCAAATAAATAAATAAAATCTTTAAAAAAAAAAAAGAAGTTACAATCATGTGGGGTTGGTTCAACATTCAAAAATTAATCACTATATCAACAGTTTATAGTAGGAAAACCATGTTATCATCTCAATAAATGCTAAAATTTTTAAGATTTTATTTATTTTATATAAAAAAGAGAAAACATGCACGTGAGTGGGGGTAGGGGCAGAAGGAGGGGAAAGAATCCCAAGGAACCTCCACACTGAGCTCGGAGCCCAACACGGGGCTCGACTTCACAACCCTGAGATCATGACCTGAGCCAAAACCAAGAGTGGGATGCTCAACTGACTGAGCCACCCAGGTGCCCCATGCTAAATTTTTTTTAGAGATGTATTTATTTATTTATTTATTTGAGAGAGACAGAGAGAGCATGAGTGGGAGGGGGGGAGAGGTAGAGGGAGAAGCAGACTCCTCACTGGCCAGGGAGCCCAGTGGGTCTCGATCCCAAGACCCTGAGATCATGACCTGAGCCAAAATCAAGAGTCAGACGCTTAACTGACTGACCCATCCAGGCACCCCGACGCTAAAATTTTAAAACAGAATCTGACATTGATTAATGAGAATAACTCTCAGGAAACTAGAAACAAAAGGGAATTTCTTCAGCCTGATAGAGGGCATCTATGAAAAAACCTATAGCTAATGTCACACTTAATGAAGTACTGAATCCTTATTATCTTAAGATTGGAAAAAAGGCAAGTATATCCATTCTCACCACTCTGATTTAATATACTACTAGAGGTCCTAACCAGTGAAATAAGACAAGAAAAAGAATTAAATGGCATACAGATGAGAATGAAAGGAATAAAACTCTTTTTATTCCCAAACTACATAGCTATTTACATAGACAATTCTAAAAAGATTACAAACTACTAAATCTAGTAAGTGAGTTTAGCAAGATGACAAATTCGGAAATCAATAGTCTTTCTATATATTAGCAATGAGCAAATAAAAATTGAAATTCTAAAAAATAACATTTACAATAGCACCAAATTCCATGAAATGCGTTGAGATAAATTTAATAAAATATGTGCAATATGTGCAGTATGTTTGATGAAAAAAATCAAAGAAGACATCAATAAATGTTCATGGGCTATAAGATGTATTACTAAGATGTCAATTTTTCCCAAAAGGATCTATAGATTCATAATATTTTTTTTTAAAAGATATTTATTTGACAGAGAGAGAGAAAAAGACAGAGGGAGAGAGCACAAGCGGGGGAGGGGCAGAGGAAGAGGGAGAAGCAGACTCCCTGCTGAGCAAGGAGCCCAGCGGGGCTCAATCCCATGACCTGAGATCATGATCCAAGCCCAAGGCAGACACTTAACCAACTGAACCACCCAGGTGCCCCTAGATTCATCATAATCTTAATCAAAATTTAAAAAAATCTTAATCAAAATTCCAGTAGGGTTTTAACAAAAACACACTTAAATTTATATGAAAAAGTATCTAAGATAGCCAAAACAATTCTGAAACAGAAGAACAAAGTTGAGGAGCACCTGGCTGGCTCAGTCAGTGGAGCATGAGGCTCTTGATCTCAGGGCTGTGAGTTCAAGTCCCACACTAGGTATAAAAGATTACTTAAAAATAAAATCTTTTTTTTTTTTTTTAAAGATTCTATTTATTTATTTGACAGAGAGAGACACAGCGAGAGAGGGAACATAAGCAGGGGGAGTGGGAGAGGGAGAAGCAGGCCTCCCGCCGAGCAGGGAGCCCGATGCGGGGCTCGATCCCAGGACCCTGGGATCATGACCTAAGCCGAAGGCAGATGCCCAACGACTGAGCCACCCAGGTGCCCCTAAAAATAAAATCTTTAAAAAAATATTGGGGTGCTTGGGTGGCTCAATCAGTTAGGCATCTAGCTCTTGATTTCAGCTCAGGTCATGATCACAGGATTGTGAGATCAAGCTCCACATCGGGATCCACGCTCAGCGAGGAATCTGCTTCTCTCCTTCTCCTTCTGCCCCTCCTCCCGCTCATACTCTCTCTCTCTCTAAAACAAAACCACTTAAAATCCTTTAAAAAAAAAAAAAAGAACAAAGTTGAAGGACTCACACTATCTCTTTCAAGACTTACTTTATAGTAATCAAGAAGTCAGTGTTATTTGTGAAAGGAAAGACACATATAGCAACAGCACAGAATATTTACATATGTAAAGTCTCTTGATTTTTGACAGAATCAATTCAATGGAGAAAGTCTTTATTTATTTATTTATTTTTAAGATTTTATTTGTCTGACAGAGAGAGAGACAGCCAGAGAGGGAACACAAGCAGGGGGAGTGGGAGAGGGAGAAGCAGGCTTCCAGCAGAGAAGGGATCCCAACGTGGGGCTCGATCCCAGGACCCCGGGATCATGACCTGAGCCGAAGGCAGACACTTAACAACTGAGCCACCCAGGCACCCCCATGGAGAAAGTCTTTCAACAAATGGTGCTGAAACAAGTGGACATGCATATTCAAGGCATGAACCCCAATGCAAACCCAGAAGTATATAGAGAAATTAACTTGCACTGAATCTCAGATCTAAATGTCAGGTACTAAAACTATAAAACTTCTAGAAAAAAGAGAGATAATCATTTTATCTTTGGGTTAGAGAAAGATTTCTTAGATACTACACAAAAAGCACAAACCCATAAAAGAAAAAATTAATAAACTGTATTTATCAAAATTAAAAACTTCTTCGATAGTTTGCAACTGAGTCCAAGAAAAATGGAAATCTGCTAGCTGGATTATAACAAAAATCTTTCCCTAATTGGTGGATAAGACTGAAAAATAACAATAAAAAAATTAAAGAAAAAAAAAAAAAAGACTGAAAAATAAAATGGGGTGCCTGGGTGGCTCAGTTCGTTAAGTGTCCAACTCTCGGTTTCAGCTCAGGTCATGATTTCAGGGTCATGTGATCAAGCCCCACATCAGGCTCCATGCTCAGTGCGGAGTCTACTCAAGATTCTTTCCCCTCCCTCTCCCTTCTCCTCTACTCCTCCCCCTGCTCAAGCTCATGCATGCTCTCTCTCTCAAATAAATAAATAAAATTTAAAAGAAAAGAAAAAACAAACAAAAATGTCTTCAATAGACACTGTTAAGAAAATGAAAATACAGGGATGCCTGGGTGGCTCAGCGGGTTAAGCATCTGCCTTCAGCTCAGGTCATGATCCCAGAGTCCTGGGATCAAGTCCTGCATCAGGCTCCTTGCTCAGGGGGGAGCCTGCTTCTCCCTCTGCCTGCCGCTCCTGTGCTCTCTCTTTCTCTCTGACAAATAAATAACAAAACCTTAAAAAAAAAAAAAAAAAATGAAAATGAAAATACAAGCTAAAATCTGGGAGAAAATATTTGCAAAACACGTAACTGATAAAGGACTACTGTGCAAAATATACAAAGAAACCTCACATCTCAAAAAAAACAAACAAACAACCAATTCTCCTTAGAGGAGAACTCTAAATAATCTATGTAGATACTCTCCCCTCAAGGAAGTGGAGCTTAACCTCCCCACCTCCACTACCAACTTCAGTGCTGAGTGTATTTAGTGACTTGCTTCCAAAGAACAGAGTATGAAAAGGGAGGAAAAACCACAACTCTGCATTGGAGAAACTTTGCAAATAGTACCCTGAGCAAGTGATAAAGGTTAATATTGCCAGTGATAAGTCATGTTGATAACATAACATCCAAATGTTATGGAAAGGCCACTTGGACTTTGTGGCATTCTTCCTGAAAACCCAGAACCCCAGTCCAACCCTGAGTAAATCATGAGACAGACCAAAATTAAGGAAGAGTCTCCTGAAAACTGTCAAGGTCATGAAAAACAAACACTAAGAAACTGTCAGACAAGAAGAGACGAAAGAGATATTAGAACTACAAGTAAAATAGATGGAATCCTGGAATACAGTAAGGACATTAGAGGAAAAATTAATAGAATCCAGGGACGCCTGGGTGGCTCAGTCGTTAAGCGTCCGCCTTCAGCTCAGGTCATGATCCCAGGGTCCTGGGATCGAGCCCCACATCGGGCTCCCCGCTCCATGGGAAGCCTGCTTCTCCCTTTCCCACTCCCCCTGCTTGTGTTCCCTCTCTTGCTGTGTCTCTCTCTGTCAAATAAATAAATAAAATCTTTTAAAAAAAGTAATAGAATCCAAATAAAGTCTAGAGTTTAGTTTGTGTGTGTGTGGTAGAAAAAAACATATCATAAAATTTACTGTCTTAGCCATTTTTAAGTGTATTACTCAAAAGTGTTAAGTATGCTTACATTGTTGCAAAACAGATCTCCAGAACCTTTTTATCTTGCAGAACTGAAGCTCTATACCTATTAAACAACTCCCTTTGCACCCTCCCCCCATCCCTTGGTAACCACCATTCCATTTTCTATATCTACAAATTTGACTATTTTAGGTACCTCACGTAAGTGGGACCATACAATATTGTCCTTTTGTGGACTGGTTTATTCACTTAGCATGATATTCTCAACATTCATCCACACTGTAGCATGTAACAGATTTCCTTCCTTTTCAAGGCTGCATATATCCATTCATCCATTAATGGACATTTGGGTTGTTTTCATCTCTTGGCTATTGTGAATAGTGCTCCTATGAACGTGGGTATGCAGTATTTTTTTTAATGGGCAAAAGATCTTCAAAACCAAACAAGATGGCAAATAAGAACAGGAAAGATGTTCAACATCATTACTCATTAGGGAAATACAAACTAAAACCATAATGAGATATTCCCACACACCTGTAAGAAGCCAAAAACCAACCAACCAACCAACAAACCAGTACTGGCTGGAGGGACTACAACTCATATATTGCTGAAGGGAATGTAAAATAGTACCTCTCTTTGGAAAACAGTCTGGTGTTTTTCTTTATAAGAAACATATACTTAACCATGATAGCCAAAAACCCATTCATAGGTATGTAACCGGGTGAAATGAAAGCCTGTGTTCACATAAAACCCTGCACAATGATGGTCACAGGGGCTTCATTCATAATCGTTAAAAACTGGAAACCTCCCAAATGTCCTTCAACTGAGAAATGGATAAACTAAGCTGGCATAGTCCTATAACAGGATATTATTCCACGATAAAAAGGAATAAACAGGGGCGCCTGGGTGGCTCAGTCGTTTAAGCGTGTGCCTTTGGCTCAGGTCATGATCCCAGTTTCCTGGGATCAAGTCCTGCATCAGGCTCCCTGCTCGTGCTCTCTCTCACTCTCTCTCAAATAAATAAAAAAAATTTTTTTTAAAAAGGAATAAACTACTGATACATGCATCAACATGGATGAATTTCAAATAAATTACTATGTAAAAGAAGCCAGACTCAAAAGACTATACAATCTCATCTTTGGGTTTTTTTTTGAAAAAACAGAACTATGAAAAAAAGGAAAAAGAAAAACTCTGAGACCAGGGAACAGATTCGTGGCTGCTGAGGGTTTAGGGTGAGTGAAGGAGTTGACCTCACAAGAGCACAAGAGACATTCCTGGGATGATGAAACTCTTTTATATCGTGATTTTTTGTGATAATTACACTTTTATACACATTTGTCAAAACTCAGAATTGTACATTAAAAACCATACATGTAAATTATACCTTTAAAAAACTTGACTTAAAAAACTAAATGTTGGGCGCCTGGGTGGCTCAGTTGGTTAAGCAACTGCCTTCGGCTCAGGTCATGATCCTGGAGTCCCGGGATCGAGTCCCGCATCGGACTCCCTGCTCAGCGGGGAGTCTGCTTCTCCCTCTGATCCTCCCCCTCTCATGCTCTCTGTCTCCCATTCTCTCTCTCAGATAAATAAATAAAAAATCTTTAAAAAAAAAAAAACAAAAACTAAATGTTGGGCGCCTGGGTGGCTCAGTTGGTTAAGCGACTGCTTTCGGCTCAGGTCATGATCCTGGAGTCCCCGGATCGAGTCCCGCATCGGGCTCCCTGCTCAGCAGGGAGTCTGCTTCTCCCTCTGACCCTCCCCCCTCTCATGTGCTCTCTCTCGCTCTCTCTCTCTCTCAAATAAATAAATAAAATCTTTAAAAAAAAAAAAAAAAAAAAACTAAATGTTTTAGGGCGCTCTGGGTGGCTCAGTCAGTTAAGCATGTGCCTTCGGCTCAGGTCATGATCCCAGGGTCCTGGGAACAAGTCCTCCATCGGGCTCCCTGCTCAGCGGGGAGTCTGCTTCTCCCTCTGACCCTACCCCCTGCTCGTGATCTCTCTCTCTCTCACTCTCTCTCTCAAACACATAAATAAAATCTTAAAAAACAAAACTGTTTTTTCATCATACTTTATACAAAATGGAAAGCACTGAAACATGCTCTTTGTTGTGTTTCATTTAGCGAAATTTTTCATTTTCCTATTTGTGATCTCCTGGTTCACATTTTAATTGCCTTGGCAGATTTGAGCATGCCCAGATATCCTCTCTTATCTTGTTGCTGTAGCTACAAGGGCTTACCTCATTTGACTGTGCACATGGCCCAGTTGAGTAGGTATATCAGGCTTCTATAAAATATCTCCCCCACTCCAACTCTCCTTCCTTTCCTCATTGAAAGACATCTTTATTCATCTATTAATGGATGCTAAGGCCTCTGAGGCAGCTCTTCACCCTTGGAAAATTCTACATTCTCGAAAACAAGGATATTGGTAAAGCTGGGTGAACACAAAACCACATTAGAACACTGAGCACATTTGGCAATAGGAAGTCTGCTAAAGGGTTCTCATGGAAGACTTCCTAGCTCCTAAAAAAAGACCATGTGTCTTGATATGACAACTGGAACTTGTTATTCTCAGGGGAGCTGACCTGATGCTAAAGCTATTATACTAAGAAAGAAAGTGGAGAAACAGAAAACACCCGGGTCCTTGAGCATCGGATCACATCTTTCTGGAAGTGTCATTCCTTAGAATTCTTGCAAAGTGAAATAATTTTCCTATTGTTCAAGGTAGTTTAAGTCAGAGTTTTTTGATACTTGCAGGTGAAAACATCCTACTAATACAAGGCCCTACTCCCACTGCCTAAGATGTCATAGCAAAGCTATATGTGGCTCTTAAAAGTTTTTCTCTACTGCTCTAAAAAAGAAAATCTATTAGAAAAACATTTTGTCGGGGCGCCTGGGTGGCTCAGTTGTTAAGCATCTGCCTTCGGCTCAGGTCATGATCCCAGGGTCCTGGGATCGAGCCCCACATCGGGCTCCCTGCTCGGCAGGAAGCCTGCTTCTCCCTCTCCCACTCCCCCTGCTTGTGTTCCCTCTCTCGCTGTGTCTCTGTCAAATAAATAAATAAAATCTTTATTAAAAAAAAAAAAAAAAGAAAGAAAAATTTTGTCCTCCTAGGCAATCCTTCTTTTCTACTGTTTGCTTCTACGCTTTCTCCTAGTACTTGTTCCAAATCCCCTCTAGTTTGCACTTGATATGGGAGAGAGTTTTTACAAATAGTCCCAACAAAAGGGATAAAGCAAACTAATCTGTAGTGACAGGAAGCAGACTGGTGGTTGCCCAGAGATAGAAAGCAAGGGACAGAGGTGGTTAGAGGTGGTAGGAGGGACATAAAGGGATAAAGGAAACTTTTGGCAGGTGACGGATATGTTCATTATCTTGAGTGTAGTGAAAGCTTCGTATATATAGATGTATGTCAAAACTTATCAAAAATTGCATACTTTAAACAAGTGCAGTTTATTATATATCAATTATACCTCAATAAAGCTAGTAAGTGAGGGTTTGTTTGTTTTTTTTTAAAGCTTTAGTGAGGGGCTTTCTGTTTCTGTGGAATCTACAGAAACCTTTCCTGACCTTTCAAATTCCAGGTAGGTTTGTAGACTCTTCACTCAAATTTACAGAAATACATGTCCTCTTTCAGAAATAAGTTATATTTACTATGGCCACAAAGTAAATTTTCACTGAGCCAATCACCAAAAGGATGGCAAGAGAGATTTTTATCTACTGCCCACTTCTTCTTGTAGGTTATGCTAAAAATACATAGGTACATTAAAACTCTTTAAAATCCTGTACCTTCTCAAATCACACAATGTTCTTTTGGGATCCAAGCTCTTCTATTTGCCGCTGTCAATTTCCACCCACTCTTTCACTCCCATCTCACTGGCAGTCACTAAATCCACAAGCCTACCTACTTTCTCTCTCTCTCACAAACATAAGGGCTATAGGGCTGCTAACCAGCTTTGTCCTGAGATGAATTTTGAGTTCCCAAAATCAAAGAACTCCACATATAACTTCCTATTGCCTGAGAAGAGACTTCTAGATTTCTGTGCCAAGCAGGGAACCAAGCAACTAGCAGAGAATCTTTTGTAGTCTTTTCCTCTTACATGCCAAAAATTGCAGCTGATGGCGGGGAGGGGAGTAAAAAGAAAAGACAGCTTACCCATAGAGTAGAGGTTGTCAAAGCTCTGGTGCATGCGGATAATCTCATAGTAGAGTTCATCATAGCTGCTGGGAGTGGGCAGGAATGTGTCGCCATATGTGATAAACATATTAAATAGGTTCACAATCTAAAAAAGAAGCAAAAGGGGTGCCTGGGTGGCTCAGTTGGTTAAGCGTCTGCCTTCGGCTCAGGTCATGATCCCAGGGTCCTGGGATCAAGCCCCGCATCGGGCTCCCTGCTCAGCAGGAAGCCTGCTTCTCCCTCTCCCACTCCCCCTGCTTGTGTTCCCTCTCTCGCTGTATCTCTGTCAAATAAATAAATAAAATCTTTAAAAAATTTTCAAAAATAAATAAATAAATAAAAAAGAAGCAAAAGCCCATACACAGGCATCATGCTATGAAGACCAGAAGGGTATTGTCAGTAGTATGCTGTAGCCTGTTCTTATTGGCTTGTAAGAGCCGACTGTTAAAATTTTCAGGAATTTTGTGAGCTGGTTGTTTAACAAAAAAGCCATTATTACAAATTGACATATAAACTTACAATTCAATAAATTACATTAAAATGAAGGTAATACTCAAACTTACAACTTCCTAATTACTTTCTATCTTTTAGTATTATTTATGTTCTTGAGATTAATTTACACTTCTTATACCTGTGTGGTAGGAATATCATATAATGGTGTGTTATTGCTCATCTCCCCAGCTCTACATTCAACAATGTCACATTGTCAGCTTGAAATTGGCCATGATGGGAATAGTTGTACCATAGAAATCCACAAATGCTACAAATCAGGGCTTTTTCCCCTCAAATGTTAAACATTTATGAACACACTGGGTAACAACCTGAGAAGACAGTCAAAACGCACAATGTCCTCCTTCTACCCCAAGTAACCAGTCAGATAAATAGGCATCTATAATGTCCCTCTGAAACCAAGTGCAGCCATGATGGAACCATTCATCTGGCTGGGACACCTCCAGAGGCTTTGCTCTGTACCAACATAGAGACTATAGTAGCCTAGTAGTTCAGTCTCTCACCGGGGACCAAGGCTCACAGAGATCTGACCCATACCTGTCCCTACCAAACAATACACTCTCATGAAAGAGAAAGAGTCTCAAGTTTGCCAAAGACATAGGTGAGAGAGGAAGAGTGGGAAGCACCAGTCTAGAGATTCAAATCCAAAAGGAAAATAAAGGCCTGACTCCCCCTACGCCTTAGTCCCCAGAATACTAGCTCCTGTTTCAACCTGGCCTATCTATCTTAGGGTATGGCTTCAGAAAAAGGGGGAAAAAATGTTTTTAATTGAAGTACAATTGACACACATTACATTAGTTTCAGGTGTATAACATAGTGACTCAACAAGTCTATACATCATGCTATGCTCACGACAAGTGGAACTACCGTCTGTCCCCATGTAACACCATTACAACACCACTGACTATACTCCCTATGCTGTACCTTTTATCCCCATGACTTATTCTTTCCACAACTAGAAGCCTGTACCTCCCACTCCCCTTAAGAAATATTTTTTTTGTTACTCACCATAAGGGCTAATGTAAAAATGTTGTGTTTGGCCAGAAGTACAGTCTCATTTGACATAAGGAACTTCAGCAAATTTATCAAGGCTTTAAAAAAAAAAAAAAGACATCAACAAGGTATTCAAAGAATAATTAATAAAGAATCAAACAATGAAAATAGATTTAAGAAATCCAAATAGGGCTAGAACAAGAAAGTCACAGCTACCAAGAATTTTTTAAAAGCACGTAAGGTAGATATATCTAAAGCAAGCAGTGACTTTCCCAAGCACATATCTGTTTATCTGCTCTTAGAAGGTTTTTAAAAATCTACTTCTTTGTACCACTTTTTTTTTATATACTATTAGTTTATCATAAAAGAGAGACACAAAAATTACATGATGAAAGATTACACAACTTCACTGGAATGGGCAGCTTCACTTAATGCCATTTCAATAATGATTTCTTTCAGTCTACATACTTTCCGAGAATGTCACCATCTCTAAATAAGAAATAATCCTTATCATCTAGAACTACTTTGGTGCTTCCATATTCTGAGAGAAGAACTTGATCTTGAACTTTCATACTAACTGGTTGAATTTCTCTACCCTTTCCTTTAGAGCCCAATCTAACAGCTACTACTGTTGCTTGCAATACAGTTCCTTGAGATTTTTCTGGAAGCATAATGCCTCCTCTGGTTACAGTTTTGGCAGCTCTCCTTTCCACTAAAAGTTGGCAAAAGAGGGGAAGAAACTTTCTAAACATCTGTCCTGCCATGACTCCAGCTGCTGCAAGGGAGACCCACAGTTTGACCTCTTTGTGCCACTTCTTTAATAGCAATTAAACTTGGAAATCTGACTACAAAAGGACATCTTAGGGGCTCCTGGGTGGCTCAGACAGTTAAGCTTCTGATTCTTGGTTTTGGCTCTGGTCATGATCTGATGCATCCAGCTCTGTGCTCAGTGAGGAGTGTGCTTGAGATTCTCTCCCTCTGCTCTCTCCCCCCCTCTCTAAAATAAACAAACAAATGTTTTAAAAGGGGGGGGGGGCGCCTGGGTGGCTCAGTTGTTAAGCGTCTGCCTTCGGCTCAGGTCATGATCCCAGGGTCCTGGGATCGAGCCCCGCATCGGGCTCCCTGCTCCGCGGGAAGCCTGCTTCTCCCTCTCCCACTCCCCCTGCTTGTGTTCCCTCTCTCGCTGTGTCTCTCCCTGTCAAATAAATAAATAAAATCTTAAAAAAAAAAAAGAAAAAGGACCTCTTGTATTCCAAATTTACTCCCACACAGTGATTTCCCCACCAAATTTGTTCAATTTATAGATCAAAATGAGGATCCCCCTCTCATCCTAGGCTAATGGCATGTCATTTCACAATGTTTTAGCTTTGCATTTGTTTCAAACATCATAGCTAAGAGGGGCACCTTTCAATTCTTTTTTTTTTTTTTTTTTTTTTAAGATTTTTTATTTATTTATCTGAGAGAGAGAATGGGAGACAGAGAGCATGAGAGGGGGAGGATCAGAGGGAGAAGCAGACTCCCCGCTGAGCAGGGAGTCCGATGCGGGACTCGATCCCGGGACTCCAGGATCATGACCTGAGCCGAAGGCAGTTGCTTAACCAACTGAGCCACCCAGGCGCCCGCACCTTTCAATTCTAACTGGTCACCAGATGGGCCAACTATACTGCACTTCAGCTCCAGATGGGAAGAGAGCTCAGGAAGAGAAAAAAAAGCCCCTAACTGTTCAAACAAAAGTACAGCTTACCCTTTCCTCTCTCAACCATGACAACATTTACCAAAAAGGTCCCCTTTCTCCCTGATATGCTTAATGAGGATTAAAACCCAGGCAACCTCAGTTAAAAGACTGACTGCCAAATACCTAGCTTAACACTGTAGGTATAAAGACATTTTTGCAAATAAATATTAAGCATAAAAGAAATCATCAGTTGCCTGTTCTCTTTCACCCACACCCATGAAGTAAATCCTACTTCTGTGCCCATCATGACTACTGCCGCTGTACCTACCTCCCCTACTTGATGGGAAACTATGAAGAAGGGGTTCAGCAGCTGCAACCAATTGGTGGTCCTTCTGTCTTCTCCCCCTAAACCTTCTCTACTCCCACGGACACAAAAAAAGACTTGACCTCTCCTTTTCTAAGACCATATCTGCTTCTTTGCCGGCAAAGAAGTCCATTTGTCTGAGCTTTGTGTGAAGTTTACTACCCTTCGAGAAGAGATGTGAGCTTTGATTTGAAACAGCAGGGAATGATGAGTAGGAGTAAGACTCTCCAGATACTTGCTGCCTGCCACACAACACTCCTTACTCTCAACCTCTGAAATCACAGGTATAGTAAAGAAACAGCAGGCAAGGAAAAGTACAAGGGCCTGTCTACGTTCTATTTCTAAAGCCTGAATCTTCCCCTCAAATGGTAAAAAAGCCTTGCTAGAGATGAAGGTCATAGGCACCCTCATTTATGAACTCTTCACCCTTGCACTGACTCAAGTTCTCTGAGGTTTCATAATGGAAAGGCAAATGACAGGCAGCTGGCCCTTTTGATGTTATCTGTTAACAAGCAAACTGTTGGACTAGACCCCAAAAAAAGCTCCATAGGAGCCCATTCTTGATCACACGACCTGCTTAACTCCTACCAGGAGCTCAGAGAATAAAGGGGACTAGCTAACATCCATATAAAAATGACTAACCCAGCCCAAACCTCTCTCTTTAATAAGATCATCTTGCCGAGTTATTTAAGGGCTGCCCACTCTACCCACTACCCCCAGAGCTTAGCAAGCCCTGTTAATGGGTAAATCACCTGACAATCAGACTCTAAAAACTCACAGGAGACAAGAGAAAAGGATGGGTAAGAGCACGTGGTGCTGGGTAGAACAGCAAAACATAATGGCTGGAGAGAGACAAAGCAGCTTTTGCACACGTCCAATCAATGAGGGCTTCTGTCCCTAGCACACGCAGCACAAAGATGCAACCTCAGCAGTGGTTATGTGGTAATTAAGGAGCAGAAAACCTGGAGAAAAGGAAGTGGGAGCGATGATTTATTGCTCCTCTGCTGGACTACAGCTAGTTTTGATCTCTGGGATTCAGAGTCAGGGATGACAAAGTGATAAATATAAGGGGAGGAAGAGAGCAAGTCCGGCACAGGCCAAGAAGCAACCTGTGTCCCAACTACCACAGACATCAGTGAAGCCAAACAGTTTTGAGAAGGAGAATTCAGCACTGCAATACTCTGAGAGTCAATGCCAGGGAGAACCTGCATTCTACCCCTGATAATTCAGGCAGACCTCTACTCCGCCCCCCACCCCAACCTCCAAAAAAGGCCAGAGTTTTCTCACCTGGAAGTGGTCATTCTCTAGAGGAAATTTAATAGGCAGAGAAAATGAACAAAGCAACCTCAAAATTGGCTCCCACAAGCCTCTGACATCAGGGACCACAATTCCTCCTCAAGAGGGAATGCCCCAACATCCCATGGAATAGTGCTTTTTGAAAATCCTTCATCATCACCCTGACTTTGCACTCATTCTGTCAACTGTTCGGTGTCCTCTACATCACTACACACACATGGTCTGCTGTCCTTTGACCTGATGTATTGGAAGTTCTAAGTCTGTGAGGCTTCAGCATAGCTGATTTTTGGAACTAGAAAGGACTTTAGAGATCATATAATCCAGTTCCTTCATTTTTGGATTAGAAAACACTTCTTCCCCCCACCACCCCAAGTACCTAGTGACTAAGCTGAGACTAGAACCTGGTCTCCTGTTTAGCATTCTTTTGCCATTCCACTAAGATTAAATAAAGGTGCCAGATGGAGTTAAATGTTAAAGGGAGGGAAGCTTACCTATAAATGGTGTGCTTAGATTTGCTGACTACACTGTTCCCAACACTTCTCTTGACTCTGGTTTATAACTTTCTCCACCTAATGGCTATTCCAGGTTATTTTCATGAATCTGGTCCACTCTTTCTCTTGGTCCTGAGCTACTTATTAAGAGTACAGGTGCATGGGGCGCCTGGGTGGCTCAGCCGTTAAGCGTCTGCCTTCGGCTCAGGTCATGATCCCAGGGTCCTGGGATCGAGCCCCACATCGGGCTCTCTGCTCAGTGGGGAGTCTGCTTCTCCCTCTCCCACTCCCCGTGCTTGTGTTCCCTCTCTCTCTGTCTCTGTCAAATAAATAAATAAAAAATCTTAAAAAAAAAAAAAAGAGTACAGGTGCTTAATACCTCATTATTACCTTTCTACTGCCCATTCGCAACTTGGGAAAGACTCCCAAGTAGCTTCTCTCAGCATCAACTGCCTCAGCAGGGCCTCTGTATCTGCTCTCGTTGTTCTTCTCTACAGCTCACCTATCACACACCTTTTTCCCCTTTTCTCTGTTTCTGCCTCCTTTGTAGTATCTTAGAAGAAAGAAAGAAAGAAAGAGAGAGAGAAAGAAAGAAAGAGAGAAAGGGGGAGGGAGGGAGGGAAAGAGAGGGAGGAGGGAGGGAGGATGGGTGGGAGGGAGGGAGTGAGGGAGGGAGGGAAGGAGAGAAACAGCATGTAACTGTCAACTAAAACTGTTCCTATCCCCCTCGCTCAGCTTTGTCCTCTTTAAAACTAAGATCTGAACATGGAATGTGATTGGATCTGGACTTTAAAGGGAGCCAAGGGCACGTGGGTGGCTCAGTTAAGTGTCCAACTCTTGATTTCAGCTCAGGTCATGATCTCAGGATCGTGAGATCAAGCCAGTGTCAGCCTCCCCACTCAGCAGGGAGTCTGCTGGAGATTCTCTCTCCCTCTCCCTTTGCCCCTCCCCCTGCTCGTGCACACGCACATGCTCTCACTCGCCCTCTCTCTCTCTAAAATAAATAAATCTTAAAAAAAAATAAAATAAAGGGAGGCAAGATCCCCTTTCTTTACGCAAAATCAGAACTGAAACAAAACAAGACAAAAAACACTGGTATAAATAATTAATAGCCAAGCTTATTCATAAGCTGTTATGGTATAGAGCTATGCATAGGATTTAACTGCCGGCCAAAGAAGAGAACAGCTTCTTATCAGACAGGGGCAGGTCAAGGACACTAGAGAACTGGCACTCAGGATCTCAGTGCCAACGCATAAGTAGCACAGAGCTCATCCTGGCTGGCTCCTGGCTCACCACTCTCCACATTCGCGCGTGCACACACACACACACACACACACACACACATTTTTAGAAATCTGACACCACTTGGTGTCATCTGGGCACATGACCAGCCAAACTGTTCCACAGATAGTCACAGAAGTAGCAGTACATAGAGAGAAGAGTTAAGATAACTATAAAAGATAAGAGGTTGGTTGTATAAACATAACATTGTTAACTAGTCATATGTCTGTAAGAGTTTGGTATCAAGTACATGTTGTAGTCATTGTGGAGATAAGGGGAGCAGGATGTCCTTTCTTTTTATTTTTTTTTTTATTTTTTTTTTAGATTTTTTATTTATTTATTTGAGAGAGAATGAGAGACAGAGAGCATGAGAGGGGGGAGGGTCAGAGGGAGAAGCAGACTCCCTGCTGAGCAGGGAGCCTGATACGGGACTCGATCCCGGGGCTCCAGGATCATGACCTGAGCCGAAGGCAGTCGCTTAACCAACTGAGCCACCCAGGCGCCCTGTCCTTTTTTTTAAATATAACCTTTTGGTTTACCATGTTTCCAACTTTTTTGAAGATTTTTTTATTTTAGAGATAGAGGGAGAGAGAGAGAGTTGGGGGGAGAGCAGAGGGAGAGGGACAAGCAGACTCCCCGCTGAGCGTGGAGCCTGACAACTGGAGGCTCAATCGCACTACCCTGAGATCATGACCTGAGCGGAAACCAAGAGTCAGACGCTTAACTGATGAGCCACCCAGGAGCCCCTCCAATTTTTAAATAGTTTTTATAAGGGGAGAAGAGGCTAATATAAGCCCCTCCTTACCAAAGACTTGATGCTTAGTCTGAGATATTTCCAAAGAAGAAGGGCCTATGTTATAGTAACTCAACACTGTGTAAATAGTGTTGCCCATTTGGTGAGCAATGGCTGCTCATCCCCACAAAACAGAATGGCAGAGCTTATTGCAGAGAGTATCCTTTTAGATGCAGACAATCTTCGTAGTTGAAACCTTCCAGGCCTTAACAGACAATTCTCATCAGCTTCCATCCTCCATAGCCCCAGGAATGCGCTGCCCCAAAACGCCAATGCCAGACAGACATACCATATAAAGGAATGTATCATATCTTCTTGCTGACTGACAACTACAAGCTAATAACTGTGCCAGAAGCTCGCACAAAGTATCTCAAACCTTCCTCTTTTCTACTGCCCTCTATGTGACACCTTAAAAAGAGACTTAACTACAGAAGTCACCTGCCCCAAACTACACTCGTCTCTTTTCAAAGGGAGAAACACAGTGGCCATAAGTGGCAAGGGAGGTAACATATATATCTTTTTAAAGATTTTATTTATTTGACAGAGAGAGAGAGAGACAGCGAGAGAGGGAACACAAGCGGGGGAGTGGGAAAAGGAGAAGCAGGCTTCCCGCGGAGCAGGGAGCCCGACACGGGGCTCGACCCCAGGACCCTAGGATCATGACCTGAGCTGAAGGCAGACGCTTAACCAACTGAGCCACCCAGGCGCCCCGGGAGGTAACATATATTAAGTGCCTGCTAGATGCTAAGCATTATGTAAAGCACTTAAAGTACATTATTCTCATCAAATCCCCTTAACTATCCAATGAAGAAGGTATTATTGGTCCCAATTTACAGATGACCAAATTGAAACTCAGAAAGGTTAAATAAGTTACTCAAAGCCACATAGCTAGTTGGAGCTAAACTGCATTAAGGGCAACATATTGGGAAGAAGGTCCATGAACTCCCCCTGCCAAGGTCTGTACAACTGTACTGGTTCCTCCTAAATTTAAATTAAAGAAACATTTGTTGACGGTGGGGGAGCTAGCTATCTAGGGTCAACACCTATATTTGCAATCCAAACCATAACTTTAGTCAGAACTCCACTGATCAGGCCCTCATACATCAAAGTGGCCAATGAAAAAAATCCTGTAAGTTCAAGTGCATCTCTCTCATAAGAATATGAGGATTTAAAAAAAAAAGAACATGAGGATTTCACCCCACTGACCTGGGACACTTTAACCTCCACACTCTCAAAAAACAAGAGGTGAAAAGGAAGGACTTGAACAAGTATTTATACACCCATGCTCATAGCAGCATTATTCACAATAGTCAAAAGGTAGAAGCAACCCAATATCCAATAAACAAAATGCAGTGTATACAAACAATGGAATAATATTCAGGCTGAAAAAGGAAGGAAATTCTGACACATGCTACAACATGGATGAATCATGAAGACAGTATGCGAAGTAGAAAAAGTCAGTCACAAAAAGACAAATACTGAATGATTCAACTTATATGACTAGAGTAGTCAATTCACAGAGATAGAAAGTAGAATGGTGGTGGCCAGGAGCACGGGGAAGGAGAAATGTAGAGTTATTGTTTATTGGGTACAGAGAGTTTCAGTTTCGGAAGATGAAAAAATTCTGGAGACGGAAGGTGGAAATATTTACAACAATGATGTGAATATACTTAATGCCACTGAACTGTACATTTAAAAATGGTTAAATTTGGGGCGCCTGGGTGGCTCAGTCGGTCAAGTGACTGCCTTTGGCTCAGGTCATGATCTTGGAGTCCCAGGATCGAGTCCCACATCGGGCTCCCTGCTCAGTGGGGAGTCTGCTTCTCCCTCTGACCCTACCCCCTCTCGGGCAATCTCTCTCACTCTCTCTCAAATAAATAAATAAAATCTTTAAAAAAAAAATGGTTAAATTTTATGTTATGTATGTTTTACCAATTAAAAACAAACAAGAGGTCAATGTTTTTCTTTCTACCAACACTAGCATGACCCCACAAACATCCATTCCAACTTTCTATAACCTCAGTGTTAAGTGACTAGCTAAAATGTACATCACGGTATACACAGGATGGAGTACACGGCCAAACATGCAAAGATGGTTCCTCTTTGATGGGTTCAAGAAAAGGAGCCAAATATACTCAATCAACAGAGAGCCACGGACTCTTGGGCAGGAATGCAAATTAAAAATGAATCCCGAGTAGCCTTCAAGACGACACTGTGGCAGCCTTCAGAATAATCATCAAAGTTCACAATCAAAGCCACCAATACACTTAAGTACCAACAATAGTCTAGGAAATCCTTAGGTATCCTGGATTAGACTCCTAATCTTTGCTAACTCTATTAAATGAGGCTCCAGATACCTGGCTCCAAATCCTCTTAACCTACATTGAGTGAAAAATAGAGAAGCTATGTCAGTGAGATATTTGAGGTATTATATTATAAATGCAATATGGTTAAGTTGTAGGGAAGTGGGTACTCCATACACACTTGTTTCTTCATTGGAAAGTCTACCAGGCACTTTGAAAATTTTGTTTCTGGGCTCTTTTTCAGGAACTACAAATTGGCTGCAACTGCTGCCTCTTTTGACTCTATTAGAGGCACCAGTCAGTCTCACACTTAGCTTTGGCCTAACCTTCCCTTGGGGAGTCTTGCACATCAAGTATGGCAACAGTGCATAGAAGTTCTGCCTTCTGTATGCAGATGCATGTGGGATATAAGATAGCGTGCAGGTTCTGGGAAGCTGAACCAGGAATAGGCACCCTGATGGTTCCCTGAGTCCCAAGTGAATTCCCAGAGGCAGAAGCAGCTGATCTATTTCTCAAATGGGAAGAGTTTCGTGCCATCCACCTAAGAATACTGCCACCTCACACGGGTCTCCCTCACCCCATAAGGAACCTTGTTTGCAGAGCTGTCCCTAACATCAATGTACCCCACATAATGAGGACTTCCCCAGATTTTTTCCTAAACTGCTTTGAATTCAAGGAGAGAGTAGCAGCAAATTGTGTTGCACGTAGAAGAGTAGAATGAATAATGGATATGGGAACTTCTCCAAGACTAAAACCTGTCCCTGACACTGAGGTAAAGCAGGTGCAGAGAAGAACAAGCCAACTACAGGAAGACACAATTACGTGGTAGCTCAGACGTCTGCCTCAGAGAAGCAAAGGGAAGGGTTAATTATAAAACCAAGTGAATGACATTTAAATAATATTAAAAACAGGAAGGAGACAGAGAGCCTCTAGCAGAGCACAAATAAATTGTCTCCAAAGAATCAGGTCAAAGAGAGCTGTCTGTTTGAACAGCTCTAACATACTATAAAGAAAAAGAAAGAAAGCAAAGACAAGACTCAACCAGGCCCTATTTTGTGGCCTGGCATGGAGCTAGGATGAGATGCCACAGATCCAAATCAAAATGCGCTCATTTGGGGAAATGGATAATTTCACAGTGACTGATAGAAGAGAAATATTAGCATCTCACTTGCTTAGAAGAAAGGCAGAGGAACTCCAAGGACAGGCTAGAAATAGCACTAGTATAACAAGCCAATGCCTTCCAAACCCCAGAGGCACTATAAACTCTAGCCAATTCCAGCATCTCTGGACAAAATCACCAATTACCCAGGAACACTGCCAACAATCAGCAGGCTCACTGTCAATCAGCAAAGTGGCGCAGGACAACTTAGAAGCCAACACCTACCAGTAGAATAATTTTAAAATACATAGGTGGCCTCTCAGAATATAGGCATCTGTCTGGCTGCAAACCCAAGCACCTCACTTGAAGAGGCCAATGAATCAAACAAGAAAATGAAATGGCTTTGGTTGTGTGCTATGAGCCTCTCCAGGTGAATAGAGCACAAAAGTTAGTACATCTGATGGGAGGATTCTGGGAAGACAGCAGAGTAGAAAGCACCAGGTATCTTTCTCCCTACCTAGACAATCATTGCAGTGACAGAATCTGTCTGATATTAACTATTTTGTAACTCTGAAGTCTGGTAAAGGTTTTCAACTTCCAGGGGAAGACTTGGATGGTAAATTTTGGTTAATTTCAGTCAATTTCAGCTCTTAGCACAGTAGCAGCTAGGCATCCCCCACCCCACCCCCCCCAACCATGTGGCAAGCAGCATGCACACAGCTCATAGGAGGTAAGGTGGGCAAAAAGGAGCCTGTCCCCCAAATACTGGGGATCTGTGCTTGGATAGCTGGTTCCTGCTTCTGATTACAGAGATGCAGACAAAGAAGCAAGCCACCATTGTTGCTGCACCTCCTCTCACTGAGGCAAACCCATCCCCATCCAGGTAAGTTACATCCACGAGATTTAAAGGACCAGGTATGGGGCACCTGGGTGGCTCAGCTGGTTAAACCTCCAGGTCATGATCTCAGGGTCTTGGGATCAAGCCCACAGCAGGCTCCCTGCTCAGTGGGGAGTCTGCTTCTCTCTCCCCCCTCTTGTGCTCATGCTCTCTCTCAAATAAATCAATAAAATCTTTAAAAAATAAAGGGCCAAGTGCCCTCTTTTATCCACCTTCATTTTTTGTCTTTCTCCCTTTGGGAGGCAGACATTTAAGACTAGAACATTCAAAAACAATTGCATAGGAGCGCTTGGGTGTCTCAGTCAGTTAAGTATCCAACTCTTGATCTCAGCTCAGGTCTTGATCTCAGGGTCATGAGTTCAAGCCCCATGTTGCGGCTCCTTTAAAAAAAACAAAAATCAATTGCATATACAGGGAAAATTAGAAAGTGATTGCACATGCCCAAGAAAAGGCTCAGAAGAGAGCAAAGAAGACAGACACTAAGTTTACACTCAGGCTGAACATGGGCAGAGACAGCCTATAACAAAAAAATAAAATAAAACAAAAATATTAACAAAAAAGAAAAAAAGCAAACTCTGAGTAAGAGAGAATCTGATTTCTTGAACCTGAGAACATTATATTAAGTGAAATAAGCCAGCCGTAAAAAGACAAATACTATATGATTTCACTCATTTGGGGTGCTTAGTGTAGTCAAAATCATAAAGACAGAAAGTGGAACATGGCTTGCCAGAGGCTGGCAAAGGGAGGAATGGGGAGTTCTCGTTTAGTAGGTGAAGAGTTTTTGTTTTACAAGATGAAGAGAGTTATGGGCAGAGATGGTGGTGATGGGTGCACAACAATGTGATAAATATTTAATACCAGTGAACTATACACTTAAAAACAGTTAAGATGGTAAATATTACATGTATTTTACCACAAAAAAAAAAAAAAGAAGTCAGTACATCAACAGGCTGCATTGCCTGAAGGCTCCACACCCCTCTAGATGAATTGGAAAAAAGAACAAACTCTTTCTTCAAATGGAAGTTAGGTTCTGTGTTACATTTTCCTTGCTGTTGAAGTATATCTGCTTAAAAGGGAAAATAAGGTTCTCAACTATCTCCAATTTCCTGTTTACCTGGGGACACTGCAATTCTCACAGTTACCACCCACCCTCTTCTTTATCATGAAAATGAGCCCTTATGTGAAAGTTCTCACATGGAACTCAGACTCTGGGAAATGCAGGATCCCGGACACCTCATTCCTGCGCGGCTGCCTCTAACCGCGCGCAGAAGTCAGTGCCTTCCAGGGTCCTATACCACCTACTTATTTTTTCCAACACTGCCCAGGTAAGAGAGAGCCAAAATTGTCACCCTTTAAGAAATCTAATAGTCAGTGAGACCACGTCTCAGTGGAGGCATGTGATGTAGAATCAAGAACTTTACTTCCTGCCAAAATGTGAGAAAAACAATAAAAAGACCTGTCCTGCTCACTGGAGATCCAGGGAAAAATGACACCTCATGAAACCAAATCTGTTCCTTTAGAACTAGTACCGGCAGAGCAACAAAAGCACAGCTACTCCTTCCTCTGTCTCTTTTAGTTGACAAGATGCTAATGGGCCTATGAGAGTTGACATTTCTCTGGATCGGAAGTGACTTCATGTGCAGAGAAAAGAACAGAGATTTCTCACTCTTTTCAGGGGCTTTTTGGTGGGAATCTTTTTCTCCCTCTAACAGGCTAAACCTGTTAGAAATTCCTATCTTTTGCTTCTGCCAAGTTTCTGAGGGGATGAAAGAAAGAGTCAAAATAGTATAAATTTTAGACTTAGCCAAATGTGGTGATTTGAAGGAAAAAAGAGTCTTCTGGCATTCTTTTTCAGTCCTAGGGCTTTCTACACTGCTGTATAGAATCTTTCATAACAAAATTATGGAAACAGAAAAATGCCTTCTAATGACCCTGTATTAAAACATTCTGAGAGAAACTGATTATCCACAGAAGAAAGAAGCCTCCATCTTTTTGCACATGGAAGCTAGAGCAGTCTTAATTAGGCACATCAAGCCTAGAATACATCTTGTAACATATTCCCCTACATCAGAGAAAATTTGGGGGAAAGAGGAAGAACAATTTAAAAAGCAATTTTAAAAACAAAATAGCAACAGCAGCTGCCAAAATTCCTCTCCCCATCTACTCTAGCTGTTTACTGCTGTGTCCTTCTCTCCTCCCTATACCTTCTTCAAAACTAAAAGAAGCAATATTGTAGAGTTATATAAGATGTCACCACTGGAGGAAGCTGGGTGAAGGGTGCGAGAACTTGCTATACTATTTTTGCAACTTCCTGTGAGTCTATAATTATATCAAAATTGAAAGTTTAAAAATGAAACTAAACAACAACAACAAAAAAAGCTCACAATTAGAAGTTCAAAGAATAGTCCCTAAATCAGGACAGCTTGACCACCAAGCTGTCAAAGCTATACTTATACAAGAACACACAGGTCAGGGGCGCCTGGGTGGCTCAGTCGGTTAAGCGTCTACCTTCGGCTCAGGTCATGATCCCAGAGTCCTGGGATTGAGCCCCACATCGGGCTCCCTGCTCCACGGGAAGCCTGCTTCTCCCTCTCCTACTCCCCCTGCTTGTGTTCCCTCTCTCGCTCTATCAAATAAATAAATAAATAAAATCTTTTAAAAAAAAAAAAGAACACACAGGTCAATCTATGGCTCGGGTCAGTCTTTCCCTTGAAAATTTTCAGTCCTGTGTGACAACACTACAATATAACAAGCTTCCAACGAAAGCCTCTAAACTCCCAGTCTCAAGGTATACCTAACCATGAAGTCACAGGCTTCTGCTAGTGATGAGAAAGCCAGCTGGATCCACAAAGCTGTGAGACTCTCTGGGTTTTCCATTTGTCCCAGTAGGTATCTAAAAGGTCAGGCCATGTACGATTTCTCTTTTTCACAAAGCTGTGAATGCTTTGGATGCTATTTAGCACAGTGAAGCTGAACAGATTGTTTTGGGGGCTTTGGGGGCCTTTCTTCCTGCAGGGAGGCAAATGTTGCCTAGTGATCTGCGTCTGAGCATAGGAGTCAGGAACTCTAAGTTCTAATCATGACTCTGTTTAGTATCTGGTTCCATGATCCTTAGCAAGGCACTTACCCTCCTATACCTCCACTCCCTTCCCCAACAAATGGTGATAAAAATAATGACTTATCACCCAGGGATGTGGCAAAGTGAAAGGGTAAGAAGGACGGTGATCCATAGATAAATGTCGAATATAAAATGTCAGTATAAATCTGCCTTTAAATCGACCCATGTTTTCAGACTGTGGAAAGCTACACTATTTAAATGCAGGCTGCCTCCCCAGTGCCCCTTCTGCCTGCAGTGGAAGTAAAATAAGCTGACTCCATGAAGCTCTGTTCAGGTCTTTTCCTCTCTAACAACTACATGCTTCTCTCTAAACATTCTGCTCATTCTTTGGTTAATGGCTTGGAAACCATCAAAGTTTCCATTTTTACTTAGTTAAAAGCAATCCATGTATCTGTAGGTAAGGACGAAACAGACAAAGGAAAGAGAAATCACCCGCCACTCCCTTTCACATCAATAGTTCAAATAGGGGCGCCTGGGGGGCTCAGCCGGTTAAGTGTCTGCCTGCGCCTGGGGTCATAATCTCTCAAATAAATAAATAAAATCTTAAGAAAAAAAAAAACAATTCAAATAAAAAAGTGATAAAGTCAGCTCAACAGAAACATGACAACAAACATCCTCCTGGGTTCTATCATTATTGTTGTTGTTAATCATTGTTGTTATTGTTTTGAGGCCCAAACACAGCACTGTACTGCTTTTTTTTTTTTAATATTTTATTTATTTATTTGAGAGAGAGAATGAGATAGAGAGAGAGAGCATGAGAGGGGGGAGGGTCAGAGGGAGAAGCAGACTCCCTGCTGAGCAGGGAGCCCGATGCGGGACTCAATCCAGGGACTCCAGGATCATGACCTGAGCCGAAGGCAGTCGCTTGACCAACTGAGCCACCCAGGCGCCCCAGCACTGTACTGCTTTAAGAGAATGTTGATTCATCAATAATAGAAATTCACATGTCCAGCTATCCATTTATTCATTCAAATGTTTTCCGAGCCCCTGTTATAAGCCAAGTATGTGCTGAAGATAGAGCAATGATAAAAACAAAGGCCCTGCCCTACAAAAACTTTTTTAAGAGGAAAGAAAGATATTTAAATAAATCATTATGCAGACTTATGCACACATAGCAAAACAGTGCAATATGCTAAAATAGAAACCCCAAGTGCCATAGGAAGACACAGGAAATAAAATATAGTGACCAACGTGCTCCTTATCCCAAAGAAGTTCAGAGAGAAGATTGTGAAGCTAAAATTCCCAGGAGAAATACAGTATGATCAATAAATAAAGAAAAAATATTAACACAGATAGTAAGATGTTCTGTGAAAACAGAAATAATTGGGAGGCCATGGAACCTAAAATTAAGACAGGGATTCTTTTTTTTTTTTTTTTAAGATTTTATTTTACATATTTGACAAAGAGAGAGACAGCGAGAGAGGGAACACAAGCAGGGGGAGTGGGAGAGGGAGAAGCAGGCTTCCCGCGGAGCAGGGAGCCCGATGCGGGGCTCGATCCCAGGACCCTGGGATCATGACCTGAGCCGAAGGCAGACGCTCAACGACTGAGCCACCCAGGCGCCCCAAGACAGGGATTCTTAACACAGGATCATGGATGGCTTCAGAGGGTCCATGAACTCTCTGAAATTATATGCAAAATATGTATATGCAAATGGACATTTTTCTGAACACAAAGATTGTATCTTTCATTATATTCCCAAATGTAAAGACCGATTTCCTAGGATCTTATCCTAAAACCCAGTTTTCTATCTCTATAGAGGACAGTTGTAAGACCTAATCTTTTAACCAAAACAGGAGATCTGCGTAGCCTAGAGGTCAGAGAAGAGCTTTTGAATTTTCCATAACTTGGTGAAAAATAGTGATTGCTAAAAAGAGGGCAATGAGAGAGGCAGGCCTTCTTCCTTTCCCTATTTTAGTTGAAGTTAGCCTAAATATATTTCCCCAAATACTCAGATACTATGGTGACAGGCACCATATAAATAGACAGTGGCAGCAGGGAGAAGGTCAGGGCTTGTATCTGTAAAACCAACAGAGCAGGCAGGATTAAACCCCCAACTAATACAGCTGCCTCATCCTCAACCACAAGAGCACACCTAGGATTTCCATATGGGAATTTGTAGGGAGACCTCTGGTTACCTCCCCAATAACAAAGAGTGACTGCAGTCAAACAGCACAGGAATAAAAATCACCATTCGAAGTGCAGTGATACTACACACCCACATTCCAAACAACAAAAGGCATTTGGGTCCTAGCCAACTGCTTCCTAGACACCCAACGGCTTCTGTGTGTCCAATCTAACAACACATGCCTTCCCAGTTTTATTTATAAATAAAATTCAATTAAAGTTCTCAGCATAGTATGGGCATCTATACATATAAGCATATTTACCATGGTAAGGTTCATACACCTCCAGCAAATCCTTAAGTCTAGAAGGCAAAGAAAGAGTAAAAACATGGGCATACCAACATATGAGGGATACTGCCAGCCAAGGAGTGGGTGGATCCACCATAACCACATTTATATTCACTGATTGCAATATTATACGTTATTATGGGCTCTGATACATCAGATGTAGTATAGTATTTTGCAACTTTCCTTAACACCTGCTGCTCAGCATCTCACTGTGTATGAATACAGGGAGCCAGGGTTCCAGGAGACTCACCCAGTCTATATAGGAAAAGGACCTAACCTCACTTGGCAGAGAACTCTAGTACAAATGCCTATGCCTCAGGAACAAAAAGTCATCCCAGCATCACTAAGAATCCTCATATACATCTCCTCTCTACCTATCAAGGCTTAGGATGCCAGTCAATCAGTCCTGAAACAGCACATAATTACAAACAGAGCTGCACATGACAGAAAGTACTCAAAGACAAAGTCAACTGACCAACATAGGATAAAAATGGTCTCCTGCCTCACAATTTCCTAGCCAGAATGGGGAAGTGCTAAGATCAAGAAAAAATAAATACAGAAGACATTCTTAACCTCTTTAAAAGATAACTGACTCTTTAAACAAAAATGATGGCAATGTATTTTGGGATCTTAGCATATGTACCAGTAGGATATATGACAACAGTAGCACAAAGGACAGGATACAAAGTGGAGGAAGGAGAGTAATGGAAAGCCCTGGGCCCCAGGGAGACAGACCAGGGTAAATGGTAAAAGGCAACGCAACAGAACAACGAGGAAGATGACCACAGGTGATGAGGATGGGAGAAAAGCCAGACAGATCCCAGGGACCAGAGACAGGATGGCTAGGATAGAAAGGAAAGAAAATAGAATACAAGAAAAAATCAAACCAGAAGAGAATCAAAAGCAGGCAGAAACAACTATTACCACCAACTCGTTAGTACTACAATGGGTAAATTCATCCCAGTTATAGACATAAACCATTTGTACTTGTTATCAAGTCCTACAACTATTAATGAACATCCACAGATTTGTTGTTTTTTTTTTTTAAGATTTATTCATTTGACAGAGTGACACATTTGACACAGTGATAGAGGGAACACAAGCAGGGGGAGTGGGAGAGGGAGATGCAGGCTTCCCGCAGAGCAGAGAGCCTAATGTGGGGCTCAATCCCAGGACCCTGGGATCATGACCTGAGCCGAAGGCAGATGCTTAACGACTGAGCCACCCAGGCACCCCCATCCACAGATTTGTATCATTTTTGTGTTTTCTCTTTAATCCTAAATTTTTAGAACCTAACAATCATATAACTATTCATAGACAACCACAATAGTCCTGTATATTAATAAGAATTGGTCCTACCTAGGAAATTCTACTAACTTTAGTCATTTCAATCTCTTCTGATCTCTGTAGATCTTCTGACATCCCCTCAGTCTCAAACTCTCACACAATCACACTCTTCTCCTAAAATACCAAAGTGCCACTATTACCACTTAGTGTTGCTCTACTGTTCCACCCTTCACCACCAGAGGCAGTAACTGCAAAGAACTTGCTAATCCATTAATTAAAGATCTCTACTTCCCATTATAGAGGACTAAATTTAGAAAGCCAAATTGGGTTGGGAGGAAACCATGTGTCACAACAAGTGAGATGAATTCCATGGAAGGGGGTGGGGTTAGTGGCCTGTTTCCTACGAAGCCTCTGACACTAACACACCCTCCTGTGCTGAGAATACACAGAAGCTCTTCCACGGGCGGGGCAACCATTCATCACTATAATCATCCGAAAAAGACTTTATTGTACCATCAGGTCACCAAAGCCACAGGACCTATCAGCAAGCAAATGCCTCAGGGAGCATGTCTCCTGGCTTTCCTGAAACCTCCAATTTAGTTACACAAAGAAAGGGGTGGCAAGCCAGCATTAATTGTACCCTTAAAGAAGAACCACTTCCCGCCTGCAGGGGTAGCTGTGACTTTACTGGGCTACCGAATGGACACAAAGACAAAAGTAAACACTGTAATTTGCTGGTTTTGTCTCTGGCACAGGGGGAGTGGTACAAGTGACACTGTCTGTAAACAGCAATAATGCCAGATGTAACACAAAGAACAGGATTCCCCCCCATCTCCCCACCCCCTCCCCACCCCCTCTCCCTATGACATTCCTCCAGAGATTACTCATCTTGAGGAAACACACAGAAGCCTCCCTATAGTCCATATGCTGCTACCACATGGAACTGAGGGAGAATCCAAGTTTGTACTGATTCCTCCTACCTCACTCTTATTCAAAGCAAGAATCATTAGAGCTCAAGATATATTCAATTGTTTTCTACCAGCTGACAAAAACATACAGGGAGAAGAAATTTGAGAGGAAGTATGGAATAGATATGTGCCATGCCTACGTCTGGATAAGAACAAGGCTGAAATGACAAAAAGTGTAAATGAAAATAGAAGCATCCTAAACACACTAAAAACTTTAAAAAAAAATTCATCTGTGCCTAGGCCTAGGGGCTCATAAAAGATCTAGGAAAAGAAGATGAATTCAAAAGAGAAAGTTACCTGACCAGAGTTCCCGCCAGGTGTAATGCAGGCGTACTCTACACTTCTTCTGGTAGCAAAGTAGTTTATGTACTACCTGAATGCAGCGTCTGTAACAGAGAAAAACAGGGATAAGCCTAAAAGTATGATGCAACTCACCACAGATACCCTTTTCTTTAGCAAGGCAGCTTTGCTAAGGTCACTAAACATGCTGGAGATGAATTTGTACACATGTAAAAGAAAGAAACTTCAACTTTCTGATGCATAAATTGCCCCTACACACACACACACACACACACACACACACACACAATGCTTGTGCTAATTCCCTTTATCACTAGGAAAAGAGGGCTATAATCGCATACAGGTCAGCAGTTGATTAGGTATTACAGATACTATACCCTTGAGTATCTTTCCTCAGAGGAAAGCATACATCAGTGGACCAGAATTAAGAGTACTCCATTCAATGTTACAAACATAGGATATCAAAATACAAAATTAAAGACCTTAAGTCTTCAGATCTTTTTTTTTTTTTTTAAAGATTTTATTTGAGAGAGAGTTGGGGGGAGGGCAGGGGAGGAGCAGAGGGAGAGGGACAAGTACATGCTGCACTGAGTGAGAAACACTACGCAGGGCGCAATCTCAAAACCCTGAGATCATGACCTAAGCCAAAATCAAGATTCGGACGCTTAACCAACTGAGCCACCTACGTGCCCCTCTTCAGATCTATTTAAATTTGTTTTTAATTTAAATTAATTTTTAAAGTAAATTTTGGTTTAATTCATAATTAACTTAAATTTTATTTACATTAAAAGTTGGGGCACCTGGGTGGCTCAGTCGTTAAGCGTCTGCCTTTGGCTCAGGTCATGATCCCAGGGTCCTGGGATCGAGCCCCGCACTGGGCTCCCTGCTCAGCGGGAAGCCTGCTTCTCCCTCTCCTACTCCCTCTGTTTGTGTTCCCTCTCTCACTCTGTCTCTGTCAAATAAAATCTTTAAAAAAATATTTAAAAAAAAATTTTTTTTTAAAGTTAAATTAGGGTGCCTCGGTGGCTCAGTCAGTTAAGCATCTGCCTTCAGCTCAGGTCATGATCCCAGAGTCCTGGGATCAAGTCCCACATCGGGCTCCCTGCTCGGTGGGGAGTCTGCTTCTCCCTCTACTCCTCCCCTTGGCCTGTTTGCGTGTTCTCTCTCTCTCACACTCCCTCTCTCTCAAATAAATGAATAAAATCTTAAAAAAAAAAAAGTTAAATTAAAAATTCACTCTTCAGTTGCACTAGCCACATACCAAATGCTCAACTACCACATGTGGTTAGTGGCTACCATAATAGGACAGCACAACATATAGAACTTTCCTATCATCACAAAAACTTCTACTGGGTGGTACAATTCTAGATCATTGGAATATTCAACATTACTCACATCACAATAACAAATATGTTTGGGAGAGTATTTCTAAATAAGCAGTTAATAGGTTGAGATGAAAGACTTTAAACATTATAAACCTAATAAAAAATATTTTTTCATCTCTGATTGGGAAAGGGATTTGAAAGCATAAAAAGCCATGGAGGATAGTACAAAGTAGAATACAGATGAAATTTACTTCCTAAAAATGAGTATTTTGTGTGATTTTTGAAAAAGTGATTACATTAAAGCCAAATCATATGGGAAATTACATTTGTAGCAAAAGACACAAAACCATTACTATGCTTAATGTATATGTTTATACAAATTGATAAGAAAAAATAGCATCCCGGGGCGCCTGGGTGGCTTAGTCGTTAAGTGTCTGCCTTCGGCTCGGGTCGTGATCCCAGGGTCCTGAGATCGAGCCCCACATTTGGCTCCCTGCTCGGCGGGAGGCCTGCTTCTCCCTCTCCCACTCCCCCTGCTTGTGTTCCTGCTCTCGCTGTCTCTCTCTGTCAAATAAATAAATAAAATCTTCAAAAAAAATAACATCCCAGGGCGCCTGGGTGGCTCAGCCGTTAAGCGTCTGCCTTTGGCTCAGGTCATGGTCCTAGGGTCCTGGGATCGAGCCCCGCATCGGGCTCCCTGCTCTGTGGGAAGCCTGCTTCTCCCTTTCCCACTCCCCCTGCTTGTGTTCCTTCTCTCGCCGTGTCTCTCTCTGTCAAATAAATAAATAAAATCTTTAAAAAAAAAATAAAATAAAATAAAAAATTAAAAAAAATAACATCCCTAATAAGAAACATGAGCAAAGTAAATAGTCAACAAATCCCCCACCCCCCCAAAGGGGGAAAATATGGAAAGTTAACACTTTTCTACAATGTTCAACTTCACTTTAAATAGGCATATTAAAACAATATTGTTTTTATGTATCAAATTAATACAGATTTTAATGTTGATAAAGGTAGAGCGAAACAGCCACTTATACGTTATCAAGGAAAGTATTATTGGTACACGGCCCTTTTAGGAGGCAATTTGGCAATCTCTATCAATAGCCTTAATAACGTTTATCCCCTTTGACCCACAAACACCACTCCAGAGAATTCAGCTTTACCCAGAATGCAAAAACTAAAATGCTTTAAACAAAAAGATGTTCGTCATAATCTTATTTGTTTTTTTTTAATTTTTTTATTGTTATGTTAATCCCATCATAATCTTATTTGTAATAAAAGAAAACTGGAGGGGAGCCTGAGTGGCTCAGTCGTTGAGTGTCTGCCTTTGGCTCAGGTCATGATCTCAGGGTCCTGGGATCGAGTTCCGCATCGGCTCCCTGCTCAGCAGGAAGCCTGCTTCTCCCTCTCCCACTCCCCCTGCTTGTGTTCCCTCTCTCACTGTGTATCTCTCTGTCAAACAAATAAATAAAATCTTTAAAAAATAATAATAATAATAATAATAAAACCAGAAACAACTGTGGAAATAACATCCAGTGCTGAGAGAATAGCAAGTAAATCATTACACATACAGCAGTTCTCCCTTATCTGCGGGGGATACATTCCAATACACCCAGTGGATACCTAAAACTGTCAACAGTATCAAACCCTCTATGTCTGTTTTTCTCCTATACATACATACCTATGATAAAGTTTAATTTATACACAGTAAGAGATTAACAATAACTAATACAGCAATTATAACAATATACTGCAATAAAAGTTATGTGAATGTGGTTTCTCTCTCTAAGTATCTTATTGTATTGTACTCAGCCTTCTTATGGTAATGTGAGATGATAAAATGTCTATGTGGTGAGATGAAGTAAGCTGAATGATATAGGCACTGTGACCTAGCGTTAGGCTACTACTGACCCATGGTATGCAGATCATCTGCTTCCAAACCACGGAAAATGAAATGACTGATAAGGGGAGACTACTGTATGTTATGTACTAAATTATGTTCCTTCAAAATTCATATGTTGAAACCCTAACCCTAACTAATGTGACTGTATTTAGATATAAGGCCTTTAAGAAAGTCATTAAAGGGGCGCCTGGCTGGCTCAGTCAGAGGAGCGTGCAACTCTTGATCTTGGGGTCATGAGTTCAAGTCTCACACAGGGTGTAGAGATTAAATTAAAAAGTAAAAAAAAAAAAGTCATTTGGGGTGCCTGGGTGGCTCAGATGGTTAAGCGTCTGCCTTCGGTTCAGGTCGTGATCCCAGGGTCTTGGGATCGAGCCCCGCATCGGGCTCCCTGCTTGGCAGGGAGCCTGCTTCTCCCTCACCCTCCTACTGTTCCCCCAGCTTGTGCTCTCTTGCTCTCTCTGTCAAACAAATAAATAAAAATCTTAAAAAAAAAAAAAAGTCATTAAAGTTAAATGAGGTCAAAAAGGTAGAGCCCTAATCTGATAGGACTGGCTTCCTCATAAGAAAGGAAGAGACAACCAAGGATGCTTGCTCCCACACAGAGAGAAAAGGCCCTGTGAGGATACTGCGAGAAGGTGGCCATCTGTAAACCATGGAGAGAGGCCTCTGGGGAAACCAAAGGTGCTGGCACCTTGATTTTGGACTTCTGGCCTACAGAACTATGAGAAAATAAATTTCCATTGTTAAGCCACCCAATCTGTGTTTTTTTTGTTATCGCAGCCCAAGCAAACTAAAACATAGATATATAATGAAACCCCATAAAGCTCTTTTTCTTTTAAAGGCTTATTTATTTATTTTAGAGAGAGAGAGGCAGGGAGTGCACAAGCGGGGGCGGGCAGAAGGAGAGAGAGGGAAGCAGACTCCCCGCTGAGCAGGGAGCCCAACAGGACCCTGAGATCATGACCTGAGCCAAAACCAAATGTTGGACGCTTGACCAAATGAGCCACCCAGGCAGGGCCCCAAGAAGCTCTTAAAAAGCATACCATGAAGAATTTTTCACAACACAAGAAGATATTTATGTTACAATGGAAAGTGAAACAACAGCATGCAAAATTATATACGTTTAAATGTATGATAATGGTCACAACCATATTCAAGTATTAAAAAAAGATTTAATTTTGATGTTAATTTGGATGGTACGATTATAGGTGAATTCTATTCTTTCTCTTTTAATGTTTTCTCCAAATTTTCTACAACTCTATTTTTATAGCTAAGCAATCCACCATTTAAAACAAATTCATTTTTATTTTTTTTTAAAGATTTTTATTTATTTATTTGTCAGAGAGAGAGAGCACAAGCAGGGGGGAGCGGCAGGCAGAGGGAGAGGAAGAAGCAGGCTTCCGGCTGAGCAAGGAGCCCGATGCGGGACTCGATCCCAGGACTCTGGGATCATGACCTGAGCTGAAGGCAGACGCTTAACTGACTGAGCCACCCAGGCATCCCAAAACAAATTCATTTTTAAAAAATTTTAAAATCCTCAAGGTACCTGGGTGGCACAGTCAGTTAAACGTCTGACTTAGTTTCAGCTTGGGTCATGTTCTTGGGGTCATGAGATTGAGCCCTGTGTCAGGCCCGGCACTCAGCATGGAGTCTGCTTGAGATTCTCCCTCCCTTTCCCTGCCCCTCCCACTTGTGCATGCACTCTCTCTCTCTCCCTGAAATAAATCTTTTTTTTTTTTTTTTTTTAAGATTTTATTTATTTATTTTACACAGAGAGACACAGCAAAAGAGGGAACACAAGCAGGGAGAGCAGGAGAGGGAGAAGCAGGCTTCCCGCAGAGCAGGGAGCCCGATGCGGGGCTCGATCCCAGGACCCTGGATCATGACCTGAGCCAAAGGCAGACGCTTAACGACTGAGCCACCCAGGTGCCCTGAAATAAATCTTTAAAAAAGTTTTTTTTACCATCCTCTAAAAGGGGCACAAAGGAACCTTTTTAGAGAAGAGAAATGTTTTATACCTTGACTGGGATAGTTGTTACAAGGATGTATACATTTATCAAAACTCATTAAACTGCTCATCCCATTGCAATACTGTTTATAAATCCTTGGCAAAGGAAGTCCAGAAACACAATGGGCAGATCATGAGAGAATAATATGGAGAGAACTTGGATGTTAATCTGTAAACCAAGAATCTAAGTACTCAAAGTTTTACAACATCATTTCTAAAATCAAGTTAATGCCCCTTCTACTTTTGCCAAAGTGGTGGGAAAGTCCAAGTAGAAATAAAATCCTTGGCTGTGATGAGGATGTAGAAAAACTGGAGCCCGTATACATTGCTGGTGGAAATGTAAAATGGTACAACCACTTTGGAAAGCAGTTTAGCAGCTCCTCAAAATGTTAGACGTAAAGTTACCACATGACCCCCCCAATTCCACCACTAGGTATATACACACAAAAAACATATATCCATACAAAAACTTGTACATGAATGTTGATAGCAGCATTAGTCATAACAGCCAAAGATATAAACCACCCAAACGTCTATCAACGATGAATGGATAAATAAAATGACATCACACATCCACACAATGGAACAGTAATCAGCCATAGAAAGGAGTGAAGTACTAATACATGCCACAACACAGATGAAACCTGAAAACATTATGTCACAAAAGGTCACATGGTATATGATCTCACTTATATAAAATGTCCAGAATAGACAAATATATAGAGACAGAAAGTAGACTGGGAATGGGGAAGTAGAAATAGAGGCCCAAGGCTTAGACTCTACCCCTCTGAAAATCCAGGCTCATCACACAAACCAAGATTCAGAAGAAACTGTCAGACCTATATTTTCATTCATTCATTCAATAAATACTGACTGTTTACCAACTAAGCATCAAACACTTGGGGTGCCTGGCTGGCTCAGCTGGAAGACCGTGCAATTCTTGATCTGGGGTTGTGAGTTCAAGCCCCACGCTGTGTGTGGAGATTGCTTAAATAAATAAAAAACTTTCAAGATTTCTCCAAAAAAATTAAGTAAAATAAACATCTAGCACTTACGTCTTATTAGAACTAAGTTGTCAAGTTCCTAGAAAGTAGACCCAGGTAATCTGCTAGTTTCAGGCAAATGAAAGAGGCTTTTCCTCTTGAAACTGTTTTGACATAAAAGAATGAGGCCGAGAAAACAGGAGACAAAGTAAGTAAGGCAAAGGGCAGAGCACAAGGTGGCTCCTCGCCACCCACTTGCCCCAAATGCAGTTCAGCTAAATGGCAGCTTCAAGTAAAGAATACTTCTGGAACTGGGATTGAGACTCTCTTAGGTTCTGTGGTTTTATTCTGAGACAAAGAGTAACCTAAGATCCTACTAACTTCAGCAGACAGCGGAGGTAGCAACCTGTAGAGAATCAATCTGACGGCTCAGGAATCAAGTGAAAGTGGAGGTAGCTAATTTCTTCTTAGGCTTCCTAGCAGAGAGGAAAAGAGGAGGGCAAAGAAACCAAACCAAAACAAAACAAACACCACAATCCTCCCTCTGTGGAATGAGAGCCAAAGACACTAGCTAGAAGAATTAAAGTGCTGGGGCACCTGGTGGCTCAGTTGGTTAAACATCTGCCTTCGGCTCAGGTCATGATCCCAGGGTCCTGGATCGAGCCCCATGTCGGGCTCCCCACTCAGCAGGGAGCCTGCTTCTCCCTCTCCCTCTGCCTGCAGCTCCCCCTGCTGTGTTCTCTCTCTGTCAAATAAATAAATAAAATCTTAAAAAAAAAAAAAAAAAAAAAGAATTAAACTGCCTAACAACATAATGACCCAAATGAAATGAACTAAATTTGTAAATTAAAGTCCTGGAAGTTTTCAAAATATTCCCAGTAATGGGCTTGCACTGCTAACCTTCCCATTCTACTTGTCCCATTATTCAGATATCTCTCTCTTCTTCCCACTCCTTGTAGGTCTAAGTGGTCTTGTAGGAGGCTTTCAGATCAGAATTATAAGAGGACTACATAACAGATCTCTCTCTTTTTTTTTTCTATTTAAGTAGGCTCCACACCCAATGTGGGACTTGAACTCACAACTCAGATCTACCAACTGAGCCAGCCAGGCGCCCCTATAACATTTCTCTCTTAAAAGACTTCAGTATCCTCAGGAGTGGTATCAAAAATATTTTACAAACCATACAGAAATATAAATTAATACATAAGTCAATACGTATATCAAAAATTTAAATTCTCTTTTACTCTCTTAATAAACTAAACTGTATCAAAACTGCTCACCAAGTCACATAAATTAAAGCATAAATCACCGTAATAGTTTCCAAATCAATTGTTGACTTTTAGACACTGTGGTGTGATCTCCTGTTTGATGCAGCTGTCACTAGCTACAAGATGCCCTGGTTCGGGGCGCCTGGGTGGCTCAGTCGTTAAGCGTCTGCTTTCGGCTCAGGTCATGATCCCAGGGTCCTGGGATCGAGCCCCGCATCAGGCTCCCTGCTCGGTGGGAAGCCTGCTTCTCCCTCTCCCACTCCCACTGCTTGTGTTCCCTCTCTCGCTGTGTCTCTGTCAAATAAATAAAATTTAAAAAAAAAAAAAAAGATGCCCTGGTTCAAGCCATGATTTAACTTAGGAATATACAAACTCTTCTATCAACTTCCCTACTAAACTGATCGTCATTAGGTGCCTGGTGCTGACCGCCTTGTTGCAGCCAGCAAAGATGGCTGGATGCTGCCCATATATGACCACCCATGCACAGTACACTCTGCACACCAGCACTTCTCACATGGCCTGGATCTGGACAGCCTGCAGCTGGCCCTATCGATAATGCCATCCCAACACCGAGCCGCTGTGGGGCAGCAGGGAGACACTACCTATGCTCCCAAGCCTGCTGCCACCAACCTCTGGTTCAAAGACCATCAATATTCACCTGACACTGCTCCTAAGCTCTGTTCCTACCTCTGCAGCCCCCCAACAGGTGACATTACCAGCCTGGTGGTCTCAGTAACTTACACTATTTACCAAGTAGAATGAAAATTTTAACAACTGCTACAACCTTAAAATATAGACTGGCTGAATTACTCTACATTTATTGCTTCTTTGGGGTGTTTTTTATGCATGTAGTGGTTTCCTGTTTCAACATGAGGCAGTTCCACTTTAACCTGAAGTCTTCTTGTGGGCTCCACTAAAGTCTCTACTTTCTTCCAGTGCCTACCCCCAGGTGAGGGAATCTCTTACTGAGAAAGAGCACAAGTTTTCCAAGTAAGAGTAGCTTAAAGGAAAGTTTACTCTCCTCAGAGACTATTTCTCCTCACTCCTTAATCCTGTGGCAGCAGTGGGGGTGGCAGCAAGAATCAAGGAATACAGTGAGGAGTGAAATTAACTGGTTAAGTTTCCCCACCTCTTACTGCTCCAGGCAAGACTTTCCTTCTCTCTCTTTCTCTCTCTCTTTGGTCTAAGCACCTTTCCCCATTATTACTTTACCTACAGCATTCATACACAGATATGAAATTATTTCATTTCTGACCCAGATTCTGGTTTTGAGTATTAAGTCTTTCCACACTCCCTAGTTCTTCATATTTCACCAGGAGGATTATAAACTTATCTGAAATGGTAGAAATTCATTTTGCTTTCAATTTCTCATTCTGCGGTATGCTGCTGAAAAGCAGTACATAATGAGAAGTGAGAGCAGCAACCTGGCCTGATGCCCAGCTGGGAGCAGAGAAGTTCACCTAAAAAGGACTTGATGCTCCAAATGCCAAAAACCAGGAAGAGGGTTGGAGGAGGAGGTGGGGACATCTGGATATATGCCCACGGGTAGTAATGAAGAAAGTGTATTCAGCCTGAGGGTGGGACCTTCTGCCCAGCCTCTGTCAGTTTGATGCCTCATTATCTTCTCCATCTTCCCTAACCTCAGGACATTCAATTAGGGAGCAGGTGGAACAAGCAACTGAGAAAGCAAGACAATACCCAAAAAGGTAGAAGCTGGGGGGAGGAGGGAGTTAAAATATTTATGTAGACTAGGTTCATTGGCTGTGATGTGAGGTTCTGGGTAGAGAGCCACATACCTGTAACTCTATGTGCTGAATGCACAATCTTACCATGTCATCCCACCTTCAACTGTTCCCCATCAGCCACTTAATCTCACGCAACCGTTTTTCTACTCTCCTATGCTTCCTCCATGTACCCTACACTCTAATCATCCTGAATTACTTTCTACTTTCCAAATATTGCCACACTTTCAAGCCTCCAAGCCTTTGAAGATGCTGGTCCCCTGCTTGGTGTGTCCCTCCCCCACTCTTCCACATAGAAAACTCCCACTGTTTCTTCATGACTCAGGTCAAATGCAACCTTCTCTGTTATCTTCTCTGATGCCCCAGTCAGCATTTGTCACCCTGTGCAAATCTTTTTGTCACTTACCACAGCAGTAGTTAAGAGTACAGCCTCTGGGGTGAGAGAGACTTGAGTCTGGTGTGCCACTGTGGTAGCCAGCCTGCAAGATGGCCCCCAGTGGTCCCCACCTTCTGGCATTTACATCCTTCTATAAGGATGTAAATGTATCACAGACCAACACTGTATGAGGGTTGGTCTATACGACCAACAGAAATGGCATGTCATTTGAGATTAAGTTATAAAAGACACTCTGGCTTCCATCCTGGACTCTCACTCTCTTCTTTCTCTCTTGAATTACTTGGAGGAGGCCAGCTGTGGTGAGCAGCCCTATGAAGAGGTCCACATGGCAAGGAACTGAGGTTTGCCAACAACCATGTAAGTGAAGCTTGGAAGCAAATTCTCCAGCCCCAGTAGAGCCTCAGATACCTACAGGCCCAGCTAACACTTTTTTTTTTTTAAGATTTATTTATTTATTTGAGAGATAGAGTGTGCACGCGAGGGGAAGGGAGAGGGAGAGGAAGAGGGAAAGAATCCCAAGCAGACTCCACACTAAGCGCAGAGCCCAACACGGGGCTCGATCTCACAGCCCATGAGATCATGACCTGAGCAGAAAACAAGAGTCGGACATTCAACCGACTGAGCCCCTCAGGGGCCCCCCAGCTAACACTTTGACTGCAGCCTTGTAGAAACCCTAGCAGTTACACTGCTTCTGGATTCCTCAACCACAGATACAGTGAGATAACAAATATCTGTTTTAAACCACTCAGTTTGGGGTCATTTGTACACAGCAATAGATAACTAATACACTGAAGCAGGGATGGCAACAACCTAGGATTTACAGTAAGAAAAGCTGAGTTCAGGTCCAGGCAATGGTGCTTACTAACAGAATAACCCTGGGCGAAACACTCAACCTCTAGAGTCTAAGTTTCCTCACTTGGAAAATGAGAAAACTGAGACTATAATAATATACTACCAGGTAAACAGCATATCCTAAAACCAGGACATAAGATAACCAAGCTACAAATAAAGTCCGTAGTAAAACAAATCTGATTCCTAAGGTGCTGAGGTTCAGAGATACACCTAAAACAAAATGAAAACTTACCTAATCAGTGTTATAAAAAAAGCAGCTTTCATGGTGTGTGAATTAAAATAAAGAATCAGGCTTACTTCTGAACACCAAAAGAAAATGCAAACAGAAAAATGCAAACTGCAGGGCACCTGGGTGGCTCAGTCGGTTAAGCGTCTGCCTTCGGCAGGTCATGATGCCAGGGTCCTGGGATCGAGCCTTGCACTGGGCTCCCTGCTCAGTAGGGAGTCTGCTTGTACCTCTCCCTCTGCCCTTCCCCACCACTCGTGCTTGCTCTCCCTCTCTAATAAAATCTTAAAAAAAAAAAAAAAAAAGAAAAATGCAAACTACTTACTTACTAAAAGTAAAATTTGTATCATTATTTCATACCTAGGAAACCAAGACTATATTACATGACCTATAAGCAGTCTAAAAAGCTGGAAGTCTACTCTATTCAGAGTAAAATCTTTTATACCTCCCTAGATCCCAGGCCTGTCTCTGGAATGAGGCACACGGACATTGCTATTCACCAAACTGCTCTCTTGCTGAAAAAAATGGAAGTGGCAATTCTGCTGTCAGACTCAATTCAGATGCTTTTTAGGGAAAAAAGATAATATATATATTTGGGATCACACTAATGTGCCACAGCTGTTCTTGGGCATTAAAGGTAAGAAGAATGCAGAAACAGTAAAGGAGAGAGAAAGCCTGAAGACTTAAACTTTATTAAAATATGATGATTTTCAGTTGCCTCTAGTTGTGTTGGTTGTAAAGAATTGCGATAAACAATCTGATTTCCTCAGGAGGCAGGAATCTCCCAGCCAGGCCACTATAAATATAATTTGCCTAGCCAGAATAGTTTGGACTAGGCTGCTAGACAATGTAGGCCAACAACAGACCAGAAGGTGTATTTCTCTGGCCTTTCCCTACCTTCTAACTACTGCTAACTACTTTGATGCCAAAGCCCAGGGATAACTAAGTGGCTTGCTGGTATTCCACTATCTTTGGATTACAACAGCCACCCATGATCACTACTTCAGTGCATCAGCCCTGTTCTTCACGTAGTGTGCCTAAAGTGATAATGAAGATATGTGCAGAATCCAAACTGTGGTTTGTACATTTTTTCCCCCCTTCTGGAAAGATGTATAAATCCAGGCCATAAAATGCTCCCTGACACTTCTCCATGCATAAATGAGTTTTTCCTGAAGTATACACAGAATTTTTTGACTATAAATTTCCTATCACTCAATTCTATAAAATAGATTTGCACACATTAAGTGAACCATGGTACTTACACATACAGATCCATAGGAAACTCCTTCATCATGTGTGTTACAATAAACTCCACCATCAGGTCTGAGGGGAAAAGGAGAAAAATGAAATCAATCAGAATGAAATGCATTTCATGCCTTTGAGTTGGAAAAAAACCTCAGTATACCTTACACTCATGCTGAATGACAACCACTAACTGCATCTTTATTCACGTGCACTGAAATTTATTTTAAATAAGGTAGTTGTTGCAACACTTTTCACTACCTGCCACTTGTAAAGTTTTGTTTGTTTGTTTGTTTTTTTAAGATTTTATTTATTTATCAGAGAGAGAGAGAGCACAAGCAGGGGGAGCGGCAGGCAGAGGGAGAAGCAGGCTCCCTGCTAAGCAAGGAGCCCGACATGGGGCTCGATCCCAGGACTCCGGGATCATGACCTGAGCTGAAGGCAGCCGCTTAACCAACTGAGCCACCCAGGCATGCTGCCACTTGTAAAGTAACAAGGAAATTAGCTCACTCTCCTATTTCCAGAAGGATACCTTGACCTACCAATAAATTCAGGTACATAAGAGATTTCATTGCACAGATAATTTGTACCATGGCACTAATGCAAAATGCCAGATGGAAATCATACTCTGAGAATCAAGTGATGAGGCAAGCAGAGAAGAAATTATGGATCACATCCATGTAACACTCCATGTTAAGCTCTGAAGTTATGTCAGTCTCTCTCTTCTCACAATCACGCTCAGTTTGACAGATATTGACTGAATGGTCTGTGGGGCTTTGGGTCAATAGAGGCTCATTATATAGTCTTAATTACTGTTTCTAAAATCAAGTAGCTTTAGGAACCAGGGCTGAATATCCAAATGAAATGGGATTAAGAGTTCAGATCACTCCCCTGAGGAAAATGCAGAATTCTGGGCAGACATAATCACATAAGATACAACCCCCTACTGTCAGCTCTGTCAGCCTCATCTCAGCTTAATTTACTCAGAGGAAGTTTTGTATTTCTGATCCGTGAACTTCAAGCCTCCTGGCCAGTTAACACATCAATTTGGACGAAGAAGGGAATGAATAATTTGAAATTTTCATCAGGAATAAGATACTTCACAAATTTAAATCATGTATCAGGCTTAGACTTAGCCATTTGTCTCCCTGGAAAGATCTTTTTCTTTAAACAAGAGAACCCTTTAATTGAGCATTCTGTTTGTTGGAGTTGCTTTACCAAACTAAGCAATAAACACTGTTTCTTAGACCAGAGAAGAAACATAACTAGTACCTTCTCTGAAGGAGAAGCACAGCAACCAGGATCTATCCCTCCTCTTAATCATGAAAATCTGTCTCAGAAAAATGCCAATTTTGATGAGACTCACCCAGTACTGCACATACTAAGGGACGGCAGGGAAGGTTCTTGTCTGCTGCCTTCTTCCTGTGTCTCATAGGCTTCACACAAAAAAGAAATGAAGTAAGTAAACACCTGAATTGATATCCAATGGCTCATCATCACGTTTTTCATGCAAATAAAATCACTACTACAGAGATGCTACCTTTTCTTTCTTTTTCTAGTGATGGGGGTGGGGTGGGGCAGGGAGGACTTGTAAATGCTTCTTAGTTATCAATGCAGGCCTGTGACAGAAACACAATTCACAGCAAGACAACAGCCCCAAAGGGCACTGGAGCGTACTACAATGGGAAAGCTGTTGTTTTTACTTTGATTTTATCTATACAAGTGACATTACTAACAACAGAAGAGGTATACTGGTATTTTTCTTTGATAAAATAAAGAAAAAGAGAAGAAGGTAACTGTGTAGAGGCAGTAACAGTAGCAGTTGCAAAAAACAAAAGTAAGTTTCAAATATAAACCTCAATGTGATATTTTTGAACATACCTCCAACTTTGAAGTAATTCCCTGATACCTTCATATTCTATTTCCCCTGCCTCTCAGGTAAATAAAACAGCATCTGGTCTTAACTAATCAAAGATCATACTACATTTTAAAAACAAAAGGCTTAGGCCCAACTCCTTGTTGAAATCTACATTACTGAAACATTCTAATATTACTGCCATGTGGACATGGTTGTGGATCTTTCCATCCTCTCTTGAGTAAGAGCTCCATGACACGCAAAAAAAAATCCCAAAAACAGGCATGGGCCTGTTGAACAGCAGTTAAGCAAAAGCCCTTTAGTAAAACATTCCACCCACATTTGTTCTAAGTAGGATCAATCTCATCCTCCCCAATCCTGCCAACATACCAAAAATTTCCTCTAAGAAAAAACAAGAAACAAAAGTCACACCTACCATTCTGTGTAAGTTTACTCGAAAATTCATATTGTCGTCATGCAAAAATGCATTTGCATACTGATCCTAAAAAAACAGAAATATGGAGAAAAAGTAAGGAATGAGAGCTATACTTAGGAAACTCAGTTTATAATCTATCACACTTGCTACAAATCCTTGGACTTCAAGAACTACTTTCAAGGGGCGCCTGGGTGGCTCAGTCAGTTAAGCATCTGCCTTCGGCTCAGGTCATGATCCTGGAGTCCCAGGATTGAGCACCGCATCTGGGTCCCTGCTCCGTAGTGCTTGCTCTCTCTCACTCTCTCTCAAATAAATAAATAAAATCTTAAAAAAAAAAAAAGAAAGAAAAGAAAAGAAAGGAAAAAGAACTACTTTCAAGGACCCGTTAAGAGGGCTAATGGGATAAGACTAGAGTCTTAATGTCGAACCCTACTTAAGCCATGAGATTTTAATGGGATATAATTTCCCAGTGTCTCTAACTGGTCAAAAATCTCTCAGCAAATTACAAACAATAAAAAATTAAGGCACAGGACTTGAGGCAAATGCTGAGAAAAATCTGTTTTCCTATTCTCTCTTCCTTCCCATCTGCCCAAGGAGTCTGCTCCGTTTGTGACAGCTTGAAGGTTTTCATCAGGGCGGGAGGATACATGTGCAGACTCCACATGAGGATCCACGATTAAGAAGAGAGGTCTGCACTGTGCTGGGAATGGGCTTGGCCCAGCAGGAGAAAACTGCTACACAGGCAGCATGGCAGGAGGCAAGACCCCATCTATCTCTGGCTTTGCTGAGGACTGATGGAAAATCAAAAACCTCTCATCGGTAATGAACATCCTTTGGCCCTTTCCCAACACCTTTTCTGAAGATCTGACATGCCTACAGACTCCAATTACTAGGAACTGTTACAATTTGTGAAAAACAACTCCTTTAAAGATTTTCTTAGAAAGATTTTTGAAAAGCAATTACACCAGGCCCACTGCTAATAAGCAGCTCTTCTATAACCAGCTACCCATAACCTGGTGAAAAGTAGGTCATCTTTTCACAGAGAACATAAAAAGGGAAAGAATGAGCGAGATCTTTACTCCATGTGGACCACCTTTACTATTTTTCTTGAGAGAGAAAAGATCAAAATAAGGGATAGTAAAAGGGGAAGCTGAAGCGAAAATTTAGCTCTAAATTGACTCAAGTTCTGCCCATAACCAGGGATCTGCCTGAGTGACGCCATTTGGGCCCTGTGGTTTTTTACACCTGTGTTGCCACCAAGATTCAGGGTGAGTTCAGGCCTAATTAATCCAACCAAAAGAGCCTCCTGATAAAGCACCTCTTTTGTTCACTCTTGGGCTCTTCCTCTTCACCAAACTACAATCAGCCCAACTTTACTCGGTTTCCAATTCCCCTCTTTCACTTTTCTATCCACCCCCCCCCACAGGAAACTTGAGCTCCTTTTTTCATTTTGCTAAATGCAAAAGACCCAACATGAGCAGCTTCAAAGGGGTAGGAGTATTTCTTCTACAGAGGCTTAAATCTCGTATTTAAAACTCTTAAGAGCTCACATCTTCCAGTTCAAAATTATAGCAGTTAACATAAAACAATTTATTATTAATTCATCCAGTCAATACTAACTGAGGCTCTCCTATGTGGTAAACATTGAGAACACACTGGTGAAGGAACAAAATACTTGCTATCAGAGCTTACACTCTAGTGGGAGGAGACAGACAATACAAAGAGGAAAGATTTTCTTTCCCAAGCTTTAGGATCCTAAAAGTCAGGAACAGGAGAAGGGCAGAAAAAGGATAGCACTCTGTAAGAGATTAGCTACTCTCAGAAGACGAGTGACACCTACCTCTGCAATACACGTAAGTATAATCAGACAGAGTTTGCCACTGTGAAGCCGATGCTCATCTGTAAAGAAAAAATAAACCCTTCTCGCCATATCATCCAAATCATGTTTATATAGAGAATAAAGATGTGTATCATCACAAAGATCATTTCTACTTTCCCCCTCCCTACAAAATTCCTGAATAAAAAATCAAGAGTAATTCTTGCTATTCTACTAGGCAAAAGAATCCTCCAGAAGATTTTTTTTTTTTTTTTTAGTCTGGTGTTTTTTGTTTTTTTTTTTAAAGATTTTATTTATTTATTTGACAGACAGAGACACAGCGAGAGAGGGAACACAAGCAGGGGGAGTGGGAGAGAGAGAAGCAGGCTTCCCGCGGAGCAGGGAGCCTGATGCGGGGCTCGATCCCAGGACCCTGGGATCATGACCTGAGCCGAAGGCAGACGCTTAACGACTGAGCCACCCAGGCGCCCCTCCTCCAGAAGATTTTTTAGAAAAATGGAGAGCTAACCACCTTCCTGAGAATCTAATTATTATGGTTCCTACTATCATGGCCCAAATCAGGGCCATGCCCTTTGCTTCCCTAAAAACACTTTGCTTCTGAATAGTCAGGTCTATTTCCTTCCCCATCCCTTCCCATCTATCAGCTATACTTGATCTTAGCCAAAAGGCCACCATCTATAGCCACGTCCCACAAAACCTAGAAAGGTTTTATAACTGTTCATAGCAAACTGGCAGTGGAATCAGAAACAAACTAACCAAAAACCAGGGGCCAGCCCCTGCCTTTCCTTGTACTGTGCACACTACTTATGACTGAGAAGGCTGTGAACGCTTCATCATATTTCTTTTCTTCCTGCCAAAGTTATTCACTCTACAAATATTTACTTAATACCTACTACATGGCAGGCACTTTGCTAGGCATTAGATATAGCACTGAACTGGACAAAGGTCCCTGGTCTCCCAGAACTCACATTCTAGTTATTAAAAAAGAAGAAGGTAACCTCAGGAGCAGGGCTTTAAGCCCACACAAATGACCAAGAAAGAGCTACTCCATCACTGCCAATTACCAGAACCATCAAAGCTTATTTACTTCCCAGGATCTTTGTGGGTGATGGGTGAAATGGAGGCAAGAAGAGGGTCATACCAGCATATCCAAAATGGACAAATGATTATGATGCTTCAAATTAGCTTTGACAGGACCCAAACTGAAGTCCATTCTGAGAGAAGATCTATTAACAGATTACAGTGCTTTAGAAAGGAACTAATAGAACTCACCCTGACATTAACCTGCTACTTCCTCAAAGATAAAATCAACTAAAACCCGACAATTAGAAGGCATAATGGGGGTTGTAGGCCAGAAATACATTCACCTCTCCTCATAGACAGACAGTGCATATAGAATAATAATAATGATACTTCTTGACATTCCCCAGAGCTTACATCAGCGCTCCTAGGCAGCCAGCAAAGAAATGCCCCTGCCTATGCAAAACTAGATTCATGAGACTCTTCTACCTACCTCTGGCCACAGAATTTCTCTGGCACTATCCTCCCTTTCCCCAAAAGCTGATGAGCAACTCCTATAAAAAAGCCTGCATGGGGCGCCTGGGTGGCTCAGTTGGTTAAGCGACTGCCTTCGGCTCAGGTCATGATCCTGGAGTCCCTGGATCGAGTCCCGCATCGGGCTCCCTGCTTGGCAGGGAGTCTGCTTCTCCCTCTGACCCTCCCCCCTCTCATGTGCTCTCTCTCATTCTCTCTCTCTCAAATAAATAAATAAAATCTTCAAAAAAAAAAAAAAAGCCTGCAGCTATCTCTCCACTTAAAAAAAAAAAATGTTTCTGAATATAAAAATAAGGCATATTTCATTATAAACTTTTTTAAATTCAGAGACACACAAAAGACAATAAAAACCAAGTTTAATCATCCCATCCAGATGTCCTGTTAAGGTTTTGGTGAATCGGGCGCCTGGGTGGCTCAGTTGGTTGGGCGACTGCCTTCGGCTCAGGTCATGATCCTGGAGTCCCTGGATCGAGTCCCGCATCGGGCTCCCTGCTCAGCGGGGAGTCTGCTTCTCCCTCTGACCCTCCCCCCTCTCATGTACTCGCTCTCTCTCATTCTCTCTCTCTCAAATAAATAAATAAAATCTTAAAAAAAAAAAAAAAAAAAAAGATTTTGGTGAATCGACTTTAAAATTTATGCATAGGTATACATACATTTTTTTAAATATTTTTGCCTAATGTCTATTTTAAAGATTGAGCAGATACTCCTCCAAGGTGACAACACCCGAGTCAGAAGAAAAAAAGGCTTTGAAAGCAGAGCTGATTGAATCAAGGGAATGATAAAATTCTGCAGACTGGATAAGAGAGGAACGACTGGGTAGGGGACACACAGGTAGCTTCAACACCATTAATATTTCTTCAGCTGAATGGTAGGTTCACATGTTCATTTTATATTACACTTTATAACTCATGCTATTTATTATACTTACTAAAAAACTTTATAATTTAATATTTATATATATTAGAAGTATCTTTTTATAGGTATCAAATGATAAATATATAATTAAGAAAAAGCTAATATCTGGGGCATGGGGACAGAGCAGAGCCAAGAAAAAGTTGCTTCTATTTGCTCCTAAAATCATAATGAAATCCTGTTAGTCAGGGCATGCAGAAGGTCAGGGGCTTAAAAGCAAGACAGCTGGGCCAACATAGCCACCCAGGAGCCATTTTTTTCCCTCTCTGCACTCCCTCAGTCTCACAGGAGCCATTTTTGAAATTAATTCTTCATAGTACCTAACCCTGCCCCTTGCCATATTTAGGCTGCCTGTCGGCAAAGACCTAACTGAGCCTGAGTTTAGAGAGACAGCCTGAGACCGCCCATACTACAATTAATCTGCCCTCAGTTTTGCCTTCCATTTTATGTATGACAAAGTGACCAGCACAAACAGCTTTATATGATCATTAAAGTTAGAAGTAAGTTCCAAGGGCCTCAATTCACTGTGTTATATGAAGCAAAGCTACAAGTTAACTTGCAGGGTCACATCTATACAGTCTCTCTCTTCTGTGGTTGCTGTGACATTTCTAGAGAAAGAAAGAGGTTACCCCCCTCCACAAAGGAGAAGCAAAAGCCTCAGGAAACACAGATACACAAGAGTCTTGCCATCCTCACCTATCAGATCTCACTTGCCAAGTCTCAGAGGTTCACCATCTCTGTAGCTCCCAATGGACTGAATTATATACTGGATAGAATCTGCTGGGTTTCCTCCCAATCCCTTCTCACACCTAGCCCAAGTATTCCCCTTCCCTACCATCAATTAAAAGATCACAGAAAGATCATAAACAGATGAAGAACAGGAAACCAGAGACAATAAACTCAAACTTTTCCAACAACCAGTCCTCTCCCACTTCCACTCTGCATCTCTGGATGGGTACCGACACTTCTATTTTAAGTGTTAAGGAACACTGTCCCTCTTAATCTCACCTCTTCCTACTGTGGTTGGTACAACAGTCCAAGAATTCTCACAAGCTGATGCTTCCAGTTCTTGTCCTCAAAAGGGAATTCCCTGAAGTGTGCTAATCCCCCCACTTCCCACACAAAAGAGTTTGCATCTACTTACCAAAATCTGCTAAAATGACTTGCTAGTTTTTGTAGAGACCAATTTTTTTTCCTGTTCTATTTTTGAAGTACTACCCCTCCAGCTCCAGGTTTTCCCAACACCACCTAATTGCCATCTGGCAGTGAGAAATCCCTGTTTTCCAGTAATCAGGACCATTGCCCTGTACAGGATGCCCCAGTGGTTCATCCTGTCCAAGCTTCAAAGTATTAATGCTGCTCCTTGATTCTAGCTAAGTAGCTGCTGCCATACCCCCTGCTTCCTGAGCCCCCAAAGTAGCATGACTTACCTTTGGTGTCCTGCATGACAATCGAGCTGTACTTCAAGAAGGTTATCAGTAGATTACTGGTCTGTACATCTGCGTCCAGTGGGAGTTCCACAGAACTTATAACTGGAATAGAACAGATGAAATGCACTTAGCCTACAACATATTCCATCTAACACTTCTACCTACATAGCCAATTTGCCAGCAGGCAAGGAAATCACTAAATAAACTTTTTCACAAAAGAGGGAGGACCAAATGCTTATCATAAAACCCTTAACCACTGTTCCTAGACCTCTAGAGCCCTTCCTACTCCCAAGATTAAGGCCAATACCCTTCTCATAATCTAGAAGGGCTAGTCTCCAGGAATAGTGCTTTCCTCCCAGCATCCTAAGAAGGGTCTTTTGATTCCACTTCTAGCCTCAAGTAACCCAAAAGTGTTCAGGGCCCTTCTGAAGGCACTCTGATTTGTACCTAAGGGAAAGATCTGTATTGAATATAAATGAGCCTTGCTTTGATGAGTCTCCTGCTTAAAATAAATGACAATTCATTCCTAATAAGGAGAAATCTTGCTCCGTTTTGAGAAAAAGCCTTTAGGCTGGAAATACCCAAGATGGAATGGAAAAAAGTTAAGGCAGAACTATATTCAAATTCTACTCCTTAATCCCTTCACCCCTGAAAGGGAACCTGAAAAAGAATACCAGACTGAAAACAGGTGGATATTACTGATTGGGACAGCTTGGAAACTGAGTTTTATTTACCCAACTGCTTGCTATTTCTAAGAGAAACTACCCCTTGTCCCCACTCTCTGTGCCACACTCCTAATAAACAATGAGGGACCAAACCAGGGCTGGGACCCACAAAGAACAGTCTTTTTATTTCTTTTTTTTTTTCCCTCCACACCCAACATGGGGCTTGAACTCACGACCGACAGCCAGCCAGGAGCCCCCAGAACAGTCTTAATGTAGATTTTTCAAGCTTCTAAGACTTTAAATTAGACTTACACATCTTGTTAACTGTTTTTACACTAGGACATAATATAAAAGCAAAAGGAGACTCATGCTGGCTCAGACAAGCTAGAGAATCTACAGCTTTCTGCTGTATTTTCACCTATAGAAGACTCACTTGAGTTTGGGATATTATTCATAATATGTATTCATAACCATAATGGATCCCTCTGGAGTTATTACGATGTATGCTGAGAACATTTATTAACAATGGGAAACATTTGCATATAATGGTTCCAAACACACAACAAGCACAACAAAAAGCCTTATGAGAAGAAATTAGCATGCCCAATCCCTGGCTGTTTTCCAACAGTTCAGCCCCCCAAAACTAATAAAAGACAAATGTATTTTTATGTTGAAATACCAAAAGGTCTTAATTCATACTATGGGTTAATGACCTGAGACTACCAATTCAAACTCCAGCCTATTTTGAAGCTCAGAGCCCATAATCCTTCCTTTGTCCAATACAAAGAGGCATCTAACTGGTAAGTGGAACTTTTTTCCTACTCACACACAGCAGTAACTGGAAAACTGTCTTATATAATATGTAGAAATATAGAAGTATATGTATTTTTAGTTTACCAGAAAGTCCTCTCATGCCAAGGCTGAGTTGTCAAATGTCAAGTCTGAGCTGAGAACAAATGTTACATCTAAACTGCTGGCTTTTAAAAATAATGGTTCCAGTGACATACCTTTAAATCAAACTGGGCCACTGAGCACCACTATACATAATTAAAAACCAAAACCTGAAAAAAAAGTTATAATGTTTAGGATCCCTACTGAAAAGAAATTAATTAGGGGAGAAGAAAAAGAATAAAACAGAAGAAATAGAATAAAATCCCTCACAAATTAAAATCTCCTTCCTAAAGAAGAGTTATTCCTTGATCTTTGGCTTCATAATTCTTCCTAGCAGCCTCTGTCAAGGGAGATAGTCATTTGAAAGTGGGCTGACTCCATCTTCCCACTAGAAAAAATAAAAGCTCACTAGTTGTAGGTAAGTAAGCACAAATCCTGCCATTGCATAATCAAGTGTGTGGGTGGAAGTGTTCACAATGAACAGTTCGAAAGGCAGTTCTCTGAAGCGTCCAAACCCCAACATCACATGGGACTCAGATATATAGATATATAGATATATATATATATATATATATATATATATGGCTTTTGATAGCCATGGTAACCAGGCAGGCTTCATCCTTAAAGAGAAAGAACAGTATTTCTATTGGATTTTTCAGTGACCTGAAAAAGCAGAGACAAATAGGCAGTCCTTACTACTTGCTCCTTCTCATTAAGGTATTTTGGAATTTGACTTTCAGTTCTAAATGGATCCAATCTGCTACATAGACTTGAATATCAATGGCACCTCCCTGACTCGCTTCTGTACCAACATCACTTTCACTGCTTTCAAATGCTACTGCCACAGGTGCCAGACGAAAATGTCAAGGAGAAAGGGCAGATTGAAGAAGGTCACTTCACAGACAGAGAGAGGCACAGAAAAAGGATCGAAGTTAGATTTCCTCGACATCTTTACCCAAAATTCAGTCAACATTTTAGGCAAAACATCAAGTACTAACAAAGATTATTCTTAGGTTAATATACTCTATCAAACACAGTTAGATGACAAACTTCACTGGGGAAAATTCGTACTTTCTTTCCTGTTATCTTTTTCTTAAGTCCCAGCCATAAAACTTATAAAGTAGAAATTCTGTGTGGGTGGGTAGGTGTGTTTCAGAGGGAGAAGTCTTAAATACCAAATTCTCAATTACAATACACTCAAAGCTTACTGTTTTCCCACTGGAAGTGCTGGCAGATACATACCAGTGAGTAAAATCCCAGGTTCACTTTCTCTTCCAAGTACTAAACAAATATTTATTAAGCAGTGACCACGCCAGGCACTACGCTGGATAGACAGGAGTGAACAAAACAGACATGGTCCTTGTCCTGACCCATGTCCTGGTTCTTAGTCTCAATTTTCACTAACATGAGGTGATCCACTTATTTCTCTGGCCTCAATTCCCTCATCTGGGCAATAGTAACATGAGATAATATTACTATCTTATTTTTATTTCAGAGAGATATTCATAAAATATCTCATCAGAGCCTCACAAGTACCCTGAGAGTTTGGCAGGAAAGGCATTACTGACCTCAGAGGTCCCTTTCAGATCTAGCACCCCATGATTCTACAACCATTCCCTGAGGACAAGTTAGAGTTATGTAGCTTCTTACACAGGAAAAACGCTTGACTTTCTTTTCCCAAGCTTCCTTTGGAGCTTTAGAAGTCCTGAAGGATAGCACCTCAGAACAATTTCTTAGCTGAAAGAAATCAACAGCTGTGTTCTTTGTTCAACACAGCTATGCTCACCCTGAAAGATTCACGATCATATTAGTCAAGAAAACAAGAGGTGGTGGGCTTACCATCAGAGGAGGGCGGTGTGGTCCCAAGTGGTGTGGCTGGGGTTGTAGGAGCAGGACTGACAGGGGTTGTCACCAAGCCCATTTCTGGATGACTCTAAAAGAGAACAGAAGCAGGCAAGAAAAGACATAACCCAGTTCTGAGTATCCTCTCCATAATATCCTTTCTGGTATTCCTGGCCTCATAATTAGATGGAATGCTCACTAAGGAGGGACTGCTTCTACATTGAGTTCCCTTGAGAACCTGATTCCTGTTGATGCTTACTAACCTCTAATAAGAAGCTCTGTGGGCTAGTTTTTTTAAGCAAGTAAGTTTCCATTACATAAGTTTTTCTGCAGAACCATGCAAATAAAAAACTGGGGTAAACAAATAGAGATTATTCTACCAAAAAAAGGGCATCTGCAGTCCTATCTGAACCTGGGCAAGGACTACTCTCATCAGATGAACCAAAACACATCTACAGACTGTTCTGATGACCACACAGTTGACTAGTAAGTACAGGCAAGGCAAGTGGATAAGAAGTGCTATAAAAAGAGCTATGCAGACAGCAGCCTCCCTATTCCACAACCAACAAGAGTATGTAGGGTGGAAGCAGAGACATGGGGGAGACATCCACTGGGACCAAAACAGACAACTCCTCTGTTCCTGACCTTCCTCAGCCATCTCTGTCACATCAGCTCTTAAGAATTAAGCTGAGGGGTGCCTGGGTGTCTCAGTTGGTTGGGCGACTGCCTTCGGCTCGGGTCATGATCCCACGGTCCTGGGATCAAGCCCCGCATGGGGCTCCCTGCTCAGCAGGAAGCCTGCTTCTCCCTCTCCCACTCCCCCTGCTTGTGTTCCTGCTCTCGCTTTCTCTCTGTCAATTAAATAAATAAAATCTTAAAAAAAAAAAAAAAGAATTAAGCTGAGTGGTGGCTACTCCCTTCTCTTCCCCAACAGCTTTCTCAGCCTTTTAACTCTCTTACCCCTCCTTTAAAATCAGCTACGGAATCCAGAGAGCAGACAAACAGAATGAGAATAGTGGATAAAATCTCTCATGTTCTCAGTCTTGATAAATAAGTGTCCTCCTAGGCAGACCCTAAACAAGCACACTACCTTTTAAGCATGACCTCGATTTTTTGTTAAAACTCAGTGATTCCATACACAACTGCCCTTAGAGAAAAAAGCATAAGCAAATGTTCTTTTAAAAGAAACCTACATACATATTTTAAACCCTCTGACTTTAAGATAAAAACACTTTATCAATTTTTAAAGACGGCTTTCATGGACAGCACTTGAGTTCTCAACCTGTGCTAGTCCCCTTCTCTACCAACTACTCAGGATATCCCAAGCTGGGCAAGTGACCCAGCACTCGGTATTCTAGGACTTCCTGCTTTCAATATTTGTAGATCATTCTGTTGTTGTTGTTAACAGCTAGCCTCATGTTAGACAAGATATTTTTTACTTTTCTTCTCTGGAAATTAGTGAAATAATAAGACAAGTGATTTGGCCTATTTTATCTCTAGTTGTAATTCCACAGTGGTTTAGAAAGCAGAAAGCCTGACATAAAAATCCATATGGGCAGATAATACCAAGGGACTGCCAGTGAGCAAAATGAAGTAATCTCCACTCAAAATAATCTCCATTCATTGGGTTAAGAGAATTGGGAAACTGGGCAAAAGAATAGTAAACTGGTCAAAGCCATTCCCTTGCATGTTATCAGACCCACTTCAGCACCAGATGGAAACATACATATCTGAGGACAGCCTGCCGCAAAGACAACTGATGCACCTCTGGTGCTACCACTTACCAATACAAACCAAGATCTAAATAGGCACAGCCAGACAGGGTTCTCAATGGAGTCAATCTGTATGAAATTCAGGGAGAAGCACTGGAGTTTTTAACATAACCAACCTGGGCTAACACTGTGATGAAGTTACGATTTAAATGAACAGCTTCATAAAGTGCCAGAAGGATGGCCTCATTGGTTCTAAAGAAGAAAAGAGAACAAATTGGAGAGGCTCTTATAGTGGAAGAGTTAAAACAGTATGACCATCAAGATACAATTTCACCCAGCTCCTCATTATCAGTCCCTTTGCATTTCTAATGCTCCCTTTATTTCGTTGTTGGGTTTATATAAAGGGTATATACGGAAGGAGTCAGGGCCTTAACTTAATTCCTTAGAACTAGTTCTTATCTACTTCATTCCCTATTTTCCCTCTCACTTTTCCACCCCAATCTAGTTAAGTCCTTAACTGGCTCAGACACCCAACCCTCTTGCATTTCAGTCCAGAGACAGCTGGGAACCATTTATCGGCTTCTCAAGGCTCAACAGACATGACCAAAGTAGTGGTTTCTAAGGGTCCATTCTTGTTTAAAACCCAAGAAACATTTGATAAATCACCATAAAAGTTTGAATCTGTAAAAGATTAGCAAGAGGTAACGTTTCACACTCATATCCAGCCAGAGAGCTCACACTAAAGTTCAAGTCACTGCACAAGAATTCCAGGCACTTACTGTACTGAGATTTTCTCATGGGCATCTGCTATGAACATGCTGCCCACCTGTGGAAGAAAAGAGGCATTGCAGACTTATAGCAGGGAAATGTGAGAGGAGCTCTGTGCTTACGCGAAGCCTTTGATCAGTGAAAAAATAAGTGGCGTGCAGACTGAGGGAACGTGGAACTCTGGCCCACCAGTCATACAGACCAAAACCAGCTCACTTTCAAGATCTTCAAATAATCACAAGTAATAAAATACTGAAATAACGAGAAATCCACTGAATTGTCTTTCCATAAAGGGCCTTAAAAAAGAACAATCGGGGGACGCCTGGGTGGTGCAGTCAGTTTAAGCGTCTGCCTTCAGCTCAGGTCAGGATCCCAGGGTCCTGGGACCAAGTCCCACATCGGGCTCCTTGCTCAGCAGGGAGCCTGCTTCTCCCTCTGCCTGCCGCTCCCCCTGCTTGTGCTCTCCCTCTCTCTCAAATAAATAAAATCTTTAAAAAAAAAAAAAATCAGGGGGCTCCTGGGTGGCTCAGTCAGTTAAGCATCTGCCTTTGGCTCAGGTCATGATCCCAGTGTCCTGGGACTTAAGAGTCCTGCATCAGGCTCCTTGCTCAGCAGGGAGCCTGCTTCTCCCTCTGTCTGCCCCTCCCCCTGCTCATGCCCGCTCTCTCTCTCTCTCTCTCTCTCTGACAAATAAAATCTTTAAAAAAAAGATCAGGACTTTTGTCCAGCTCTCCTTTTCAATGTATAAGTTTAGTAATCACTGACAGCAAATAAATGTTAACCTAGACCTCTTCATCACTCAGCATCTTTCTTAAAAGTTGCTTACTTAAAGTCAGAAACTAACTCATGAAGAGTACCACAGAAAGCACACTGATTTCATATCCAACATAAGCCGTCTTCAGAGGGATATTTGAGTTTCAGATCAGAAATGTCTATGGAGACCCACTGTCCATCTTTAACAAAATCTTTAGTTTGTGTCATAGGCAGGGGAGCCACGTAAGTAAACGGAATAGGTTGCCTCCAGTATGTGTGATGTCAGAGGCACTGAGAAAGATGCCCATCCCTCTAAAAGTACCTTTCCATCTGCCTACTGATGTCCCAAACTATGCAGCTGGAACTTCCTTTCTTTAGCACAAAACTTTTTCTTCCTGGCTAAAAGGCAAGGATCCCTGGAGCAGTAATATTATATCCAATTCATTTAACCAAATACCAACACAGCACTCATATTGCTCTGAACTCTGAGAGACTTTACTCATTTATGCTTCAGAGTTACAGAGCTCAGCAAATCCTTTTCTCAGAGTAAGCTCTGAGAAAGAAGGGAAGAAGACATAGGCACTGGGGAGAATAATTGCCTTTCTCGGGGGTAGAGGGATAGCTGTTTTTTTGCAATGAACTCAAAAACTGTCTTGCCCTACAGCTGATTACTTGAATATTAATGTCCAAGAAAAAAGACTTTCTGAATCTGCCCAGATTCTAAGACCTACTAGATTTATCTCTTAAAAATTAGTCCCAGGGGTGCCTGGGTGGCTCAGTCGTTAAGTGTCTGCCTTCGGCTCAGGTCATGATCCCAGGGTCCTGGGATCGAGCCCCGCATCGGGCTCCCTGCTCTGCGGGGAGCCTGCTTCTCCCTCTCAAACTCCCCCTGCTTGTGTTCCTTCTCTCGCTGTGTCTCTCTCTGTCAAATAAATAAAATCTTTAAAAAAAAAAAATTAGTCCCAGGTTACCTGGCCCAAAATGTCTACGGTGTCAAGGTTGAGAAACCTTGTTCAGAAGTCTTGCAAACTGGACCAATAACTTTCCTGAACTATGGACCTCTCAGTCCATTAAATCTTTAGAGGAGTAGCTCAAATCCTTTGCATCGATCCCTTGACTCCAGGACCAGCTATGAGGAATCAAGTGGCCATAGCAGACAGCCAAGGAGCACTCGGGTCTACACTCAGATCTAAATTCTCCTACCTAGTCAATCAATATTCTGCAGGGTCAATCCTCAAACACAGCCAGCTCTTCAGGAGACAAAAGTCTGACTTAATATGTACGCTTTTTTAGCCTTTAAAAAACTGAATTAATTAATTTGAAAAAATCAGTCCCAGAGCAATCAGAGCTCTCCTCTCCCTATCTCACTTGGGTTTGGAAATCAATAAAAGAGACAGAGCTCTCAAAAAAATCTGCTCTGAGACACTCTCCCCTCATCATGCCATCATCTCAAACATTTGAACTTCTGAGTCCAAATTTGTCTACCCCTACAGACCTCTTACATTCCTAGCAGGACAGAAAAAACAAGTTGGACTTACCATATTTGTTAAAGCAGAGAAAAAACCACTCTGGTGTTCTTCTTCCTTGTCTTTATACTGCCTGAACAAAAATAACTAAATTCAACTTTAGTATTACTTATCAAGTATGTCTTTGTCCTTGGCATTCTAGGTAATCAGGGCAGGGCACTCAGAGAATTCACTGACTCCAGAAAACAAAAGCATTATGACAATCTAGCCACAGCAGTTTCCCCTGCAAGCTAAGAGGCACGCATCTGCTCTTGAGGCAGCGTGTATCAAAATGCCTGGCTACTTTGGGAAAGACTCCGAACAGCAAGCTGCAAACGTGTGAAACTGCTCTAACATATGGCTGATCCAGTTATTTCCCAAACAGACTATTACTTGAAAAGTGTAACAGTGAAATTACTTTCAGACTGTAACAGTGAAAATCTTGTTTGTTTTTGAAGGAAGAGGAGGGAAATCTGTGAGCTATACTATTTGTGGAGATGGGGCAGATTTGAAATTCCATATCCAATTGTGTGTGAGCAAAGTCTGAAGAAATGCAAGCAAGATAATGCCTGGCCCTTGCCAGGATTAGGAACATTTCTGGTTTCCATTCACTGAATACCAGATACCTTCCTCATCCAAAACAAGAGGGAAAGCAAGCATTGATGAAGAGAGACCCAGAAAAGACAGGGACTCAGGGAAGTGGCAGTCGATTCCTGATGAAAAAGAAGCATCCATCAAACTAGAGCTAATTCAGTATGTTTTCTCTTTTTATTTATTTTTAAGTGTACAAAATGTGGTGCTTCGCAACTTTTTTTACAGAGAAAATTGTATTTGTAGGATACATGGGGCTAAATGGAAGAGCCTGCTTGTGGCTGGAAAACTAGTTAAAATGTTCTGCAATAAAATACCAAAGGTTGCAAAAGAATGTGCCTAATTGCTTAAAGAAAAGATGGACACTAAGCTGGTGGCTACTTTCCCCTTGGTCTTAGACACAACCCCTGCTAAGACCATCAAGCTGAGCTAGAGCAAATACATCTGCCAGAAGCTAAACCTAAGAATACCTTTTTAGGATAGGTAAGGGAAGTTCATCCAAGCACTGGAGCAAATCTGTTTTCTACTCAACCAATTCAAATGAAAATCCCTTCCCTTCTGGAACAGTGGACTTACCTGTTGTACTCAGATAAAGCCTGAGCAATCACAAGCCCCATTCCCTAGAAAGAAAAAAGATAGCACAGATGAAATAAGGGGCTGGTGGCAATGCCAGGCCAGGAAAAACACTAATTACAGCCCTACGGTCCAGATTTTCCTGATCTATCTTAATGTCACTTAATAGAGTAACAAGGTTGGGGGGTGGTGAAATGGACCAGCCCAGATCACTGACAATTTCACTGGGATCATTTTTACCTCAAAAGAGAAGACTAAGTTAGAATCTTCAAACAAAAAGCTCTCATATGTCTCCAAAACAGTCAGAATAAGAGTGACAATGAGTCTCACACTAAATGAAGGCATAGAGACAAACCACTCTTTCAGGCCTCAGGAAAACAGGAGGATAACAGGAAGAAGCATCCAATAAATGTGAAAGTGACTTATCAACTTCCCCTTTAGAACCTGCTAAACATGACACAAAGATCAATTCAGGCCACGAGGATGAATCATGTATGCTTTTTTTTTCACAAGTGAAATTAGAAAAATGAAGAGGGCAAGATGGCAGACACCTGGCCATCTTCTTCCTCCCTTAGTCAGAGATCAGATATTATTTCCCAAACTTTCAAGGACATATGTAGCAGGTATATAGATCATCTTCCATCTTCCAGCTTCACCAAGTCAGGCTGTAAATGCCATCTGGCTAGTTCTATAAGAAGGGATCTCCCACCGGTTAGTCATACAAGCCTTGCTTTGTTGTTTTGTTTTTGTTTTTTTTTAATTTCAACTTTATTGAGGTATAACTGACATACAAAATTGTAAGATATTTTAAGTGTACATCATGCTGATTTGATATATCATCTAAGCCTTCTTATTCTTGGGAATGTAACTTATTGACTCTGTAGAATCATCAACCTCAGCACACTATAACATGAAATATAACCATTTCATGATGATTAGCCAACAAATGTCCCCTCAAACCTTCCTTCCATGACAAGAAGATAAAATACAATAAAACAGTCACACTGATGCTCTAAAATGAAATACCGATTCCCTCTTTATAGCCAGATGAAATTAACACAACAGCTCTCTACTCTCTGTTCTAAATATCCACTGAAAGTAAGGCCACCAAAAGCAAGTAATTAAAACAATACCCAAGGATCCATATACTCACATTGAGCGTAGCCTCATCATCCACAATAGACAACTTCACAATATAAGGATTCACAGACTGTTAAAGAAGAGACTCAAGATGAGTGTGACTTAGTTAAGAACCCATTAGCTATTTAACAAAGCGTTAACAAAAATGCTTTCTCTGTGGTGATGCTCCTAATACCCAGATCCAACCCACCCTGCCAGCTAACTCCCCCATTTCCAGCAAATCTCTCAGTGTGCATAGGCAATCACCAAACACACACACACACACACCAGTTCTGTTCTACTTGCATTTTCCTCTAGGCTGGATCAGCCCAGGCCTGTGTCTGCTACTTCTCCCATCTTTCCATCTTATTTATTTCTAAGAAGTGAACACTCCACAAAACTCACTTTGTCCTATCCTGCCAATAATCTGAGTCCATAGGGACAGCAGTCTTGGGAGGAACATAAAAGCTTCTTTGCCATAAGGCACAAATTTATAAGTTGCTAACTTACAGTCTCATCCCAAAGGCTCCCTAACCATTCCAAGAACTATATGCAAGGACTGATTCACCCACCCGTAAAACAAAGCCACCTTGGGGGTGGAAAGTGGCAGCTGCTTAACAGCCAGAGAGGCCATTTATGGATCTAATACCCAAATAACACTGCAGGGGAACTGAAAAAAAGGATGTAATTACCCAAACTACAATCTGGTCAGAACACTGGGATTTAATGATTGTCCCATCACTTATAGCACTGGAAGATTTCTTGAGTTTTTCCAGACCCAATCTCAGCTGGTCAGCATATGGAAATGGACATATATTTAAATTCGTTAAGCAGTTGGTCCATCTCCTACCAGTGGGATGAGAACCAACGACCTACTCACCTTGGGAGTGACCCCACGCATGGGATGTAAGGAAAGACCTCATCTAGATCAGGCACAAATTCTAACCCAAGGGAAGCAAGGAACAATATTGGTAGTTTTTACAGCAACCAAGAAAACTCATTACTGAGAGACTTGGAAACCCCCGACGTAAGACCTTATTTAATCAAGTTTCTGAGGGTATCTTTTGAATGTCAACTGGGAATAGAGAAAGAGACAGCTTTGCTTTCTTAACAGCCCAAATGTTTACAAGGTTTTCTACAACACAGCCTAAGGAGGTAAAACCCACTCTGCTTGTCAATTGATCTGACAGAGGAAGGCTCTCCACACTGCTTCCTATAACCAGCAGTCAAATCCTGCTGATGCCACAGACGTCATACAAGATCGAATGCAAGTGGATCCTCAGAAAAGAAAATCAGCAGTAGGCCGACCTAGAAATGCCATGATGAAGAGAACACTAGAAGGAGCAGGCCAATGTTTCTAAGCATAATTTTTTAAAGTCCTGATCACTCACCTTCCCAAAACTCCACTGTTTTAGGTAATAATAAGGATCATCTGATTAACAAGAACAACCTATGCGTTAGCAATTGAGGAAAAGGTAAGATGCCTAAAAGCAAGGGTTTGAGTTCTAGCTCCTCTACTTATAATTGTGACAAGATAGGCACATTTATTAATAAGCTCAACTTCCTCATCTGTAAAATGGGGTATTTTCTTTGTCGGGGTTGCTGTGAGACTTAAATGAAGTTAGACATGTAAAAACCTTAGCATAGTACCTGGCAGATGGTAAGGACTCAATGATTGGTACCTATATATTTCCTACTTTAACATTTTTATTACATTTGAAGAAAGCTCTTTAGAAAAAAAAAAGAAAAAGAAAAAGACCAGTCTGCAACTGGACAATAAACAATTTTGTAATTTCTGGGAAACATGTTCAGGACAGCAGTTGGGGGCCAAGTCACTTCATCATAGGAGACTGGGCCCACCTAGAAGGCCAGGATCTTAATGCTGTGAAAATTTCTATTCTACCAGACACTGAGTTCCCTTTAACACTATATACCTGTTGTTGATCAGTCACATTTTTAAACTGAAATCAATCTACTTTTCACCCACAAGACAGAATTACAAACTCAGTGAGCCTACACAGGATCACTCTAACAGGGCTCTGCCTTTATCTGATCTAAACCATACTTATTCTTTTTCATCGCCCCCCCCCTTTTTTTTGCCTCCTCTATCTCTTGAGAAAATAATGAAAATGGAATGCATTATTTGAGGTGAAGAAGAACTATTTACATTTACTACATGACATCTTTTCCATCACTTCCATTCCTTAAGTCCAACTTGCCTTCCCTGTGAATTAGGTGGGCGCCCAGCCTCTCTGGCGCCCTCTGCACGTTACTAGAAAGGTTACAACTTTCCCCATCTGTCATGGGACAGATTGTGGTGGGAGCTAGAATGCTGTTCTGCCCAGCACACACCCTCTCATACCGGCTTGCATAAAACTTCACCAGCTTTTGGTTTTACTATGTTCATCTGGAATTCCTCATGTTCCTGTCAAAAACGTTCCTGCTCCATGGTCACTAGGCTTCCTTAATGGTTTCTGGTGAGTGACTTATATCAAAAGCTGCAAAGCCCAGATAAATTATGCCCGCCAGCTTGCCCTTGCCTACTATATTAATTCTTCTGTGGCTTCTGACAGACTAGAGATGCATACCTCGCTCCAGAAATATGATTTTCTCTAGTTCCTTGGCCATGTCCAATTTTTCAGGCTGACATTTCAGAGAGTCCTACTGGGCTGGGCTCAATTCACATTTAGAGAAACCAAGCCATTGCCTCAGAGTGGCCTGCAACCAGGAGAATGTTCTGAAAATATTCATTACTAATGATGGTGCTTTCCTATCACATATAACTCAACTTTCATTAACTATCTTCGGCATTTTTCCTCAGCTATTTTTCTTGCTGTTGTAATAAGACCTCAGAGGGTCCCGCATCGGGCTCCCTGCTCGGCAGGGAGTCTGCTTCTCCCTCTGACCCTCCCCCCTCTCATGTGCTCTCTCTCATTCTCTCTCTCTCAAATAAATAAATAAAATCTTTAAAAAAAAAAAAAAAAAAAAAAATAAGACCTCAGAGGCTATTACAGATGACAGAGATCAAAATGGCTACCATGCCAACCCCTCCAGATCACCAGTAAAACAGGTGTTGGTGGGGCAGCTGGGTGGCTCTGTCGTTAAGCATCTGCCTTCGGCTCAGGTCGTGATCCCAGGGTCCTTGGATCGAGCCCCGCATGGGGCTCCCTGCTCAGAGGGAAGCATGCTTCTCCCTCTCACACTCCCCCTGCTTGTGTTCCCTTTCTCACTGTCAAATAAATAAATAAAATCTTAAAAAAAAAACAAAAACAGGTGTTGGTGATAAACTACATATTTATTAGTAGCTCTACACACCATCTGTCAGTTCCTCCAAGACAATGAAAGCAATCAGCTCCTGGGAATTATAACATATTAACATTGCTCCACATATTCCAGTCCCTCTTTAAATATTTCTCACAGCCTCCCCTTCTTCCATATTCTCCTTATAAGAATAGGCTCCAGGTTTTGTGTTACCCATCACTCTCAACCTGACTAGGAACCATGTCAAAAATCACTAAGTGGGGGTGCCTGGCTGGCTCAATCAGTGCAGCATGCGACTCTTGATCTCGGGGTTGTGAGTTTGAGCCCCACATTGGGTGTAGAGATTACTTAAATATAAAAAAAATCTTTAAAAAAGAAAAAAATCTCCAGGCGCCTGGGTGGCTCAGTCCTTAAGTGCCTGCCTTCGGCTCAGGTCATGATCTCAGGGTCCTGGGATCGAGTCCCACATCAGGCTCCCTGCTCCGCGGGAAGCCTGCTTCTCCTTCTCCCACTCCCCCTGCTTGTGTTCCCTCTCTCGCTGTCTCTCTGTCAAATAAATAAATAAAATCTTTAAAAAAAAAAAAAAAAGAAAGAAATCTCTAAGTAAAGATCCAGAAGATCAGAAATGAAAAGCCTCCCTCCGGCTGGCCCATCTCTCATAGCACTGCTACTTGCTAAGTGAAGAAAGTCAGGTTGCCTCAATGCAGCTCCTGACTTCTGGGTTCAGTAAAGTACTCCTAGTGTCCAGGACTCAGTGCCAAATGCTCCCTATTCCTCCAAAGCCATCTCCAGTGAGTCCCCTGGTCTTCCCTGAGGGCCCCCCTTCCTTTTCTGTGTATTCTCCCTTTTGAGAAGAATCAAGTAGAGGCATGAAACCAAGTATAAATCTCTGAGTTCTGCTCTTCATCTCAAAAACCTATAAATCTGTCCCTGATTAATTCAGGAACAAAAAGAACTCCAGAACTGATATGGATAAGGCTCTGCCTTCAATTTTCCATTTAAATCAGAAAGAGTTCCCAGACCAACAGTGGTACTTACACAAGTGGACCGCATTATGGAAATCCAATATACAAAAGTCCAATCTTTCAAAACAGATGCATTAGGTCACTGGTTCCCAATCCTGGCTAATCATCATACTCAACAGGGGACTCAAAAGGAAAAAAACAAAAAGAGACTCCCAGTTCCCACCTCCAAGAGATTCAGATTCAGTGTGTTCAGATGAAAGCCCAGAAATTTCTTCTTTTTGAAAAGTTCTAGGTCATGCTAGTAAGCTAGGTTTGGGAACCACTACATTAAGGGATACTCACTTTATTAGAAGTCGCACCACAGGATTCCTTTAAATGGCTATACCATTTACCAGGAACATGTCTTCTACATTAAACAAAGTAACAAAATCCCCTAGGAGTGGCCACATTTAGGAAGATTATAGAAAGATTATTAACTGTCCATTTAGGAGCCCACTTACCTCATATTTTCTATAGTTCACCAACAAAGCCAAGAGGACAACAGCATCATACCCATGCTCCCTGCGACTTGGGGGGTGAGAGAGTATCTGTAACAAGAACAAGAAGTGAATGAGTGCCAACTCCTAGTTCCTAGGAATCCAGGCAGAGAAGATTTGAGGAGGTGGTTTACCCAAAAGAGAAAGATGTGACAGGGGAATTGACCTACCTGTAAAATTGCTTCAAATATGCTGTTGATCATTACATACTCTAGGATAGTGTTCTGGCTAATGTTGTCTGTCACCTGAATGAAATAAAAGGCTTTTTAAAGTCTATACTGAGGCACTCTGGTATCTCAAGTATATCTCCTCCCCTACCATCTAAGAGAATCAGAAATGTTAAAACATTCTACTAGATACTTAGTAGACCTTCAATAAGCTCCCTGAAGCTACCAGAGCCTGAGTGGGCAGACACTAGAAGGGTAAGAAATTAGCAAATTAAAACTTCCCAATCTCTGAACTTCTCATTGTTTCTCTCACACCCTCACATAAGCATTTACTTAACAGATTCTCAAACAAAGAAGTTTATGATCCAGAAGTCTTTGAGTGACAGCGGGGAAAGACAACTAACTGCCTGAAGTAAATGAACAACACCCTCCTCTCCTCTCACTAGAAGATATAGGCCAGCTCCCAGTTATATCAAAATCAGAATAAAGAGAAACAGAATCACAAAAACTGTTTCCAAATGAGACCTGGTAAGAAGGGCAAATCTGACAATCCAGAAGACAATAAATCTCTAGGAGTGGTACCTCTAAAGTGATAAATATCACGTACTCTGCAGGCTAAAAATGCCCGCAGTTGCTCCAAAGAGCAGCTTCCAGGAAGTGAAAGCCCATTCACCTCACTTCCTTCTACACATTCACATGCAGTGGAGTGATATGATGCCTGAGCAGAGATTTTTTTTTTTTTTTCGCTTTTCCTTTCTAACTTTAGGCTCAAATACTCAAATAAGCTTGCCCCTGCTGTCGGTAACACCCTTGATAGAGAAACATACAGATGGGTCACTTACAGTCACTAAGCAAAGGAGAAGTTTCAGACATAAACTCTTCAGACTTTCAGAACCTTCTGCACAAAGCAACGAATCCAAACTCTCCATCAAGTTCTGAGAAAGAGATCCGTTAAGTATTAAAACATATCAAATAACATCTCTACTGTGTCTTTGTCCCAACTCTGGGTTATGTTACACAGGGTCATGTGTATAAGATACAATGAAGCAACCATATCGTTCCCTTAGGCCTAGGCCTTGCAAGATTAGACAAAGAAAAGGAAGACCTCAAAGTGTAGCTATTGGGGTAAAATGCTTTAGAACAACTGCACAGAACAATAAAGATTTTACTACTTTACCAAGTAAGTGTTTGCAGCCTGTCATCCTTATATAAACCTTTAGATTAGAATGAAGTAAATTGTTAAAAGGCTAATAAGAGTGGTTAAATAATAAATTAAAAATAATAAATAATAAACTAATTAGATAAAATTAATTAAGAAAAATAAGTGGTTAAAGATTAATAATGGTTAACTAACTGTAGATAAAGTATATCATTCGATGCAGGCACACTGAACAAACACCAAAGACGTGATATCACTGCTGGCTATCACCGGCCACATACACTATCCCACAAAGCTAGCTGTGTCCACTCTGGCTGATTCTACTAGGCAATGGGATTGGAGTATATCACTTGTACTAACAATCGGCTGTCAGACCCAATGTAATCAAAAGGTGAAACCCTCACCCACTACAGCTGAAGGAACAAGAAAAGAAATATTTTACATTAAATGAAGGAGGAGAATGAATGAAGAAGGCATGCTGGAAGCTCAAGTGAAGGTTCAAAATAAGCTACTTCAACAAATACATAGGGAGGGCCTACTATATGCTAAATATTGTGCTTTCAAAGAATTCAAGAAAAAAATAAGATAATGACCCTTGCTCCCAAGGCATTTACAGTCTATTGGAAGAGAAAAATAAGCAAAAGCAAACGGTTTTTTTTCTTTTAAAAATTTTTTATTTAAATTCAATTAATTAACATATAATATATTGTTAGTTTCAGAGGTAGAGGTCAGTGATTCATCAGTCTTATTAAGCAAACAGTTTTAATTTAATGATTACTATGACAGAAATATACATGGAGAAGGGGAATTCGCTCAGAAGTCACCTATTCCAGGATTCTTCAGGAGTGGGTTATATTTTGAAAAATCAGTAGGAATTAATTAAAACTTGAAGAGGAAAAGAATTCTAGGGGCGCCTGGGTGGCTCAGTCCTTAAGCGTCTGCCTTCGGCTCAGGTCATGGTCCCAGGGTCCTGGGATCGAGCCCCGCATCGGGCTCCCCGCTCAGCGGGGAGTCTGCTTCTCCCTCTCCCACTCCCCCTGCTTGTGTTCCCTCTCTGGCTGTCTTTCTCTCTGTCAAATAAATAAAATCTTTAAAAAAAAAAAAAAAAAAGAATTCTAGACAGGCAGTATCATGATCAAAGACACATGAGGAATGAAATGGCCCTGGGTGTGGAGTTGGAATACAAGTAGTTTATTATTATGGAAGTACAGAGTAAGGCACAGTGGTGAGAGTGGAGACTGGAGAAATAAATAGGGAGCAGATCATGAAAGCTGTATAAAGCTAGCTAGGGAGTTTGGTCTTTATCCTGTTAGTGATGGGAAACTAATGAAGGATTTTAAGCAAGAAAGATTTGAGTGTAAGATACATCACTGTGGTATCAGTGTGGATGACAGATTTAAAGATGGTAAGCCTGGAGGGAAGGAGACAAATGAGGACTAATCTATCAATTTTCTGAGGAAGCTGCCATGTCTTATTTGCCTCTGTATCCCCAGTGCCTGGCACATCAGAGCCAACCGACGTTTGTCAAAAGAATGAAGGCATCACTGCAATAGTTCAAGCGAGAGATAACGGGAACATTGGCAGTAGGGGAAAGAAAGGGAAGAAAGGTATGAGAAATATGAACTGAGGTAAAATTAGCTGATCTTGGTGATCATCTGGATATGAAAGATGAGGGGAAGAGTCAAGAATGACTCCCAAGTTTTTGGCTTGGGTGACTGAGATGACAGGTGAGCCCATTCTGATGTGGAATGAATGAAAAAAAAAAAGAAAAAAAACAGATGAAGGGAAAACATTTTGTAGATGTCAAGCAAGAGGTACTTCAGGGATGTGTGAGTATGTATATTCAGCAACTGCTTATAAAGTATAGTACTCTGAGTCTCATGACAGGACGTTAAGGCAAAAAATAGAGATTTAGTAACCAGGAGCATATAGGCAACAATGAGAACTATGAGAATGAGAGAGATCTGGGATTTCACCACTATATATATATATATATATGTGTGTGTGTATATATATACACACATATATATATATACATACACACACACATACATATATATACATATATATACACACATACATATACATACATATATATATGTATGAGCTGTATAGGAGAGAATTAAAAACTAACTCCAGGTACTAAGTCTTCGTGTATTTATAATTGTATATTCATAACTTTTTTTAAAATAACTTAATCACTATAAGAATTCTTTGTCAAATAGATTATTTTAAATTTAGTGAGTGACAGAAGACTAATTCTTCAAAGTTCATATTATAAATAACCTTCATTCAAGATAGTGTCAAACACTATAAATCAGATAGCTGATAAGGGACTTACATCCAAAATACATAAAGAATTCTTATAACTCAACAATAAAAAGACAAATAACTCAATCTAGAAATGGGTAAAGGATTTGAAAAGACATTTCTCTAAAAATATATATATAAAAGACAAAAAACAACTGTTGACAAGGATGTGGAAAAATTAGAACACTTATACATTGCTGATGGAAAAGCAAAATGGAATAGCAACTTTGGAAAACAGTTTGGAAGTTCCTTGAAATGTTAAATATAGAGTTACCATATGACCCAGCAATTCTCCTCCTAGGTATATCCCCAAGAGAACTGAAAACCTACATCCACACAAAAACTTGTTCATGAATGTTCACAGCAGTCTTATTCATAATAGCCAAAATGTTGAAATATCCCACATATCTATCAACTGATGAATAAAATGATGCAGTACATTCATACAATGAAATATTAATCAGCCAAAAAAAGGAATGAAGTACTGATATATGCTACAACATGGATGAACCTTGAAAACATTATGCTAAGTGCAAGAAGCCAGACACAGAAGACCACACATAATTCCATTTCTATGAGATGTCCAGAATAGGTAAATCAAGAGAGACACAAAGTGGATTAATGGTTGCCAGGGCCTGGAGAGAAGGGGGAATGGAGAATGACTGCTAATGGGTACATGTTTTCTTTTTGGAGTGATAAGAACGTTCCAAAATTAACAGTGGTGATGGTTTTACAACTCTATGGATATACTAAAAACCACTGAATGAGGGGCACCTGGCTAGCTCAGTCAGTGGAGCACAGGACTCTCGATCTCTGGATTCTGAGTTCGAGCCCCACAGTGGGTACAGAGATTACTTTAAAATAAAATCTCAAAAAAAAAAAAAAAAAGAAAGAAAGAAAGAACCACTGAATTATTACACTTTTTAAAAGGGTGAACTGTATATGTGAATTATCTATCAATAAAGCTGTTATTTTTAAGAAGTGTCCAACAGGGCACCTGGGTGGCTCAGTCAGTTAAGCGTCTGCCTTCAGCTCAGGTCATGATCCCAGGATCCTGGGATCGAGTCCCGCATCGGGCTCCCTGCTCAGCGGGGAGCCTGCTTCTCCCTCTGCCTGCTGCTTCCTCTGCTCATGCTCTCTCTCTGACAAATAAATAAAATCTTAAAAAAAAAAAGTCAAACAATGGAAATAAAAATTCTGATAGTCATTGTGTTAAATAAGAAAACTTAAGTTTAGAACCAAAGTTACCCTTGTATATTATATTTCCCTTGTTATATTTTATTTGAGTTCATAAGTGTTTTTAAGAATGTATGAGCACAGGGGCGCCTGGGTGGCTCAGTTGGTTAAGCGGCTGCCTTCGGCTCAGGTCATGATCCCAGGGTCCTGGGATCGAGCCCCGCATCGGGCTCCCTGCTTGGCGGAGAGCCTGCTTCTCCCTCTACCTCTGTCTGCCGCTCTGCCTACTTGTGCTCTCTATGTCTGTTAAATAAATAAATAAATCTTTAAAAAAAAAAAAAAAAAAGAATGTATGAGCACATGATATAAATCAAAAAATAAACTGCTCAGTCTTTATCCTGCAGGGGAAGGATACTTCAATTCAAATTTGAATTTCAACTTTTCCTTTATTCAGACAAACCAAATTTGTAAAACAAAAATATTCAAATTCAAGACCAAATTCAACCATTTATATCTACCTGCGTGCACATCTTCTAGTACCTTAACTGTCTGCAGATGGTACCCATGAACAGCTGTCAGAAGCAGCCATCCACAGTCACACCTGCAACTGACGCCTCACCTTCATGCACAGCTCTGCCTTGTCAAAGCCCATCAGCATGTTGATAATGTCAAACCCAGAGGTAGATTTATTCTTTTGATGGACTCCTCGAATGAGTGCACACAAGGTCTGCAGAGATTAGAGAAAGAATTCTTTTGTAGAGAGAAGTCTCAAAACGTGAAGGGCACTGGATCTGTCGCCTCACATTGCAACCTCAGAACCTCCTCCTTACACAGCTGACGTTCAATTACTCTTATCACTCTTAGCTCCGAAACCATCTGAGTCTATGTGCAAAATCCAAAAATTAAAAGAGGAATAACAATTGAAACTGTTGTCATCCTCTTTTTTTTTTTTTTGCTGTTTTTTAGCCATCATCCTCTTTTCAAAAACTGCACTGCATGCAGACAAAGACAGGAAGGTGAATTCAAAAATAAAAACAGTTCTTGAGTTTGAGTCATATGATTGGTGAAACTTTCCTTTATTTAAAATTAATTCTAGTATTTACATTATAATTGATAATTTTTAGTATTTTTAATAACTACAAAAGTTATTTCAGTCCATATGATAACAACCAATTGCTTGAAAACTTAAATTCTTTACAATCTCCATCCACTACTGACTAGCTGTGTAAACCCAGATAAATTAGGTTAACTTTTCAGTGCCTCAGTTTTTTCATCTATAAAATGGGAATGACAATAATAGCACCCATCTCATAGGGATGTTGTGAGAACTATGTGAATTAACACCGTAAAGCACTTGGAATAGTCCCTGGAACTTTGTTAATGCTCCAAGAATAGTGCCTGAAACACTGTTAAAGCTTAGCAAGTCTCATTATAATAATGTAATCCATTATAATAACGTACTATATTTTTATGGGTCACTAAGTGACTTAATGCCAATTTATTTCCACTGAACCAAAAACAGTTTACCATTCATGCCCCCACAGTGAGTCACTGCAATTACAGGAAGCATAATTTCCAACTTTCATTTCAGCTTTCAGTGAGCCCCTACAATTGCGATGCCCAAAATGCATGGTCCTTCTTTCTGGGACATCAGCTCAACAGGTAATTTCTACAGTCTACAGATGAGAAAACTGGTAAAGTGATTTATCCAACTAGTAAGTTAGAAATTTAAACCCAATCTATCAAAAGTTCCAATAAAATATTTTATGTTGTCATGGATTCTTCATATTCTAAGTTTGTCAATCACTGCCCTATAGCCATTCAGCCTGATCTAAGCTACACAGAAGCTACTGTACTATAAACTTTAGAAATTTTGCCCATCATTCACTCAATAAAAATTTATTTCTAAAGCGCTGAGTATTTACCAGGCACTGTCCTACATGCTAGGAACAAAGTACTGAATGAAACTATCAAAGTCTTTGCTCTCAAGAAGACTATAATGTGGGGCGTCTAGGTGGCTCAGTTGTTAGGCGTCTGCCTTCGGCTCAGGTCACGATCCCAGGGTCCTGGGATCGAGTCCCACATCAGGCTCCCTGCTCGGCGGGAAGCCTGCTTCTCCCTCTCCCACTCCCCCTGCTTTGTTACCTCTCTCGCTGTGTCTCTCTCTGTCAAATAAATACTTAAAAAAAAAAAAAGAAGCCTATAATGTATCCCCTTGAACCCAATGTTGGCACATAAAAGTCATTCAAGAAATAATTATTCAGGGGCACCTGGGTGGCTCAGTCGGTTAAGCGGCTGCCTTCGGCTCAGGTCATGATCCCAGGGTCCTGGGATCGAGCCCCGCATCGGGCTCCCTGCTCAGCAGACAGCCTGCTTCTCCCTTTCCCTCTGCCTGCCACTCTGCCTACCTGTGCTATCTCTCTGTCAAATAAAGAAATTTAAAAAAAAAAAATCTTAAAAAAAAAGAAAAGAAATAATTATTCAGTGATCATGCCACTTAGTGTAAAGAACAATGATTCTTAATGTTTTCTAAGTTACAGACCCTTTTGAGAATCTGATGAAAGCTCTCTTTACAAAAAAAATGTACACATGCACATAAAATATTACATATAACTTCCGGGAGTGAGGGACCCTCTGAAACCTCAGATTAAGAACTCCTGATCTAGTGAGAAAATATTGTGTTAAGAATCTCTTCTGATTTTTGCTGTAGACTAACTATCCCTGACTCATAGCTTCCCCAATATCTCTTCCTTTCCTCAAATAATTCAAGCATTCTGTCAATCTGCTTTGGCATTAGATCAAATTATACAAGTGGACAAGAGTACTAGTGAAGTGTCAATTTCTTTTTTCTTTTTAAAGATTTTATTTATTTATTTGACAGAGAGACAGCTAGAAAGGGAACACAAGCAGGCGGAGTGGGAGAGGGAGAAGCAGACTCTCCGCTGAGCAGGGAGCCCGATGCGGGGCTTGATCCCAGGACCCTGGGATCATGACCTGAGCTGAAGGCAGACGCTTAACGACTGAGCCACCCAGGCGCCCAAGTGTCAATTTCTTTAACCAGAAAGATGGCTAAACAAACATACATAGATGTTTATGATTTAAAGGAAAAAAAAACAAAACCCTTCATACCTAAGGGCAATTTTAGGTTCCTCAGGTCCCAACACATGTGTTACAATTCCTTTCCCCTGTTAAACAAGACTTCCCCGGTCTCCCAACCTTGTACCTGCAAAGCATTGACAACTCGAATTGGATGTTCCTCTCCCAGAGCCTGGATGCAGTGTTGAAATAAGCAATTAATATTATCCTTGATCTTCATTAACTCCTCACCATCAAGAGATTCCAGCTTGCCTTCTAGATACTCCAAATTCACCTACCAAGGAAAGAGTAAGGGTACCATTTTTAGTAACATTTTTAGTGAATTGTATTTAATGTGAGTGCATTTTTAGTGTAGCACCTAGAACATGAGAAAGCAATTTCAGTTACCAGGAAAATCCAGAGATATCAAGTTTACCTTCATAAGGAAGAGCTCCTCCCAAAATCGAGGACTGCACTTACTGGGGTCCTCTGTCTGAAACCAGAAAATAAGCAGGTTCATTATCCCCAGCTAACACTGAAGCATTAAGAATACATCTGAAAGGGGGCTCCTGGGTAGCTCGGTCAGTTGAGTGTCCAACTCTCGGTTTCAGCTTAGGTCATGATCTCAAGGTGGTAGGATCGAGCCCAACCTCGGGTTCTGCACTGGGTGGGGAGTCTGCTTAGGATTCTCTCCCTCTCCCTCTGCCCCTTCCCCAGTTCACATGCACACATAATTCCTTCCCCCCTAAAATAAATAAATCTTAAAAAAGAAAGAACACATCTGAAAGGGTCACTTAACATAATCAATGTTACCTTTCAAAATTAACTTTGAAAATGCTTGGTCATTCTATACTGTTATAACACGGAACAATAGTTTTAGAGGCTTTTTTCCCCCAAAATGGAAGACACTGTGCATAGATATATATTCCCTGTGCCAAAAGTTAAATAATGGCTCAAAGAATCTCCCTCAAATCTTTCTCTTCTAGCAAGACGTGAACCTAACCATCTGAGTAAGATAGTCACATTATATGTCCCCATCACATCTGTAGGTCTTCAAAGCCCTTTCACATACATGAAATACAATGGCCCAGAGAGCCAGGTATGGTAGATGTTATCAGTATTCTGCTTTTAGCTGGGGCACCTGGGTAACTCAGTCAGTTAAGTGTCTGCCTTCAGCTCAGGTCATGATCCCAGGGTCCAGGGACTGAGCCCCAAGTCAGGCTCCTTCCTCAGCAGGGAGCCTGCTTGTCCTTCTGTCCCTCTCCCAACTTGTACTCTCTCTCCTTCTCTGCCCCCTCTCTCAAAAAAATAAATAAAATCTTAAAAAAAAAAAAGTATCCTCCTTTTAGGAAAGAGGATCCACAAAGTTACTTACACTGGTACAAGAGCCCGAACCCAGACCACATAAGCAATACTGCCATGGTTTTACAACATCCTGTGTTGACTGCTCTTACTACTTGCCCTCCTGTATGCATTTAATTCTCTGTACAGAGCTTTTAATATGCTCTTTCCTTAATTCAAATTGGTCCAAAAGGTTAACAAAATTATAGTGCTAAAATCTAAATCTTCTTAGCAATAATTTTCAAACATTAATTCTAAAGAGTCAAAGGCTTCTGGTTAAGGAGCAAAATAAGAAAAAAAGAACTTCTACTTTAAGGAAAGCTAATGACATAAAACCAGTAGATCAATCACCCACTATCACCCTTAAGTTGACCTTTTAAAATTACTACCAAAATAAATAAATAAAAGTACTACCAAAAACTAATATCTTCATTAGTTAAGAACTCCTGATCTAATAAGAAAATACTATACTAGGAATCTCTTCTGGATTTTTAACTGAGAATGACACAGAGAAGTAACATTTCTGGCCTTCTCCTAAGGTGCTCCTTCAGTGATTTTTTTTCTACCCCTTTCTCCTAGGAGGGGTCACACTCACACTCTGACTCTCACACTTCTCTTTTTTTTTAAATTAATTTATTAATTTGAGAGACAGCACAGCAGGGAGAGACAGAGGGAGATGGAGAGTCTTAAGCAGACTCCGGGCTGAGTGCAGAGCCAACGTGGGGCTCTATCTCACAGCCCCAAGATCACAACCTAGGCCGAAACCAAGAGTCAGATGCTTAACCAACTGCGCCACCCAGGCTCCCCTTGACTCTCACACTTCTGTAATGTCATTTTGTTACCTATATATGAAACTCAAGACTACTCATGGAGTTGGCACTTCCCATCCTCAAAGTTCAATCAACAGTCCTATGTATGCCAACCTTACTTAACATAGAAAGAACCCTAATAGGATCCAAGTACCCACTCATTTTCTCTGTATAACCACCTGTACTGACCTGTGCAATTCTGTATTAATTTTTTGCATATCAAACTCTATCTCTAAGGCTTGCCCAGAGTTAAAGGTTTTACTTGATCGCATTATTTATTCTGGGCCATGTGGCAAAGTTGAACAAGTAAGGGCCATGGAGTCAAACACTAGGGTTCAAACCATGGCTCCATCACCTTCCAGCTACGATCCCCAGTTTCCTCATCTGAAAAATGCTTTTACATGACACATGTGAAAACATGGCACTCTTGGAGCATTCTTGTCAGAATTAGAGTTAATGTACTTAGTGATGCACTCAGACGCCAGGCACATGGTAGAAATTCAATACATGGTGGGGCACCTGGGTGGTTCAGTCATTAAGCGTCTGCCTTCGGCTCAGGTCATGATCCCGGGGTCCTGGGATTGAGCCCCACATCAGGCTCCCTGCTCAACAGGAAGCCTGCTTCTCCCTCTCCCACTCCCCCTGCTTGTGTTCCCTCTCTCACTGTCTCTCTGTGTCATATAAATAAATAAAATCTTAAAAAAAAAAAAAAAGAAATTCAATGCAATGGTAACTCTTTTTATAAGTATTATTCCATTTTACATGCACTACTTACAATCAGAATTTCAGAAGGCAATTACCCTGCAGAGTAACCCTCCCTGAGAGAGGAGACTTCAAAACAAAGGCTTGGACTGTGGTCAATCAGCAGTTATGAAGACCCAAAGAAATCCTCAATCCAATCGCTAATAATTTGTCAGTGATCTTATATAGTTGGAGAATGTGATAGACTAAGCAATTGTTCCATCCACTAACAATTTGAGATGTAATGTAACAGTTCATCTTTTTTTTTTAAAGATTTTATTTATTTATTTGAGAGAGAAAGAGAGAGTGAGAGAGAGCATGAGCAGGGTGAAGGGCAGAGGGAGAAACAGACTCCCCACTGAGCAGGGAGCTGGACGTGGGGCTCGATCCCAGGACTCCGGGATCATGACCTGAGCCGAAGGCAGACGCTTAACCAACTGAGCCATTCAGGCACCCCAATAGCTTATCTTTTAAAAATAACTGAATCATAGAATTCTAGGGCCAAAAGGAATTTCAAGGGACATCTAGGATAGAAGAGTACTTACATTGGATCATATGGAATACAAATCTTTCTTAAAGATATTAAAAAAAAAAAAAAAAGCTTCCCGAGCTTTACTCCCTCTTTCAATTGTTTTACTGAGCTCATGGCAATAATCTATAAGAACAACATAACAGCAATCTATATTAATTAATACATGATCATAATTTCTACCATGAGAGAGCTCACACTCACTCTCACCCTTGCTCTCCCTTTCTCCCTCTGAAGAACTGAAAGGCAGCAGGCAGCGGTGAGCTTATTTCTCATTTTGGAACAAGAAACTAAGGAGTCAAGCTGTGCAGAACTGTCAGAGCTCCGGGCCTTACCATAAAGATCTCATCATACATCAGCACCACCTTTTCCTTCAGTGGTTTTTTGGAGGCTGAAGATTTCCGGAGCAAACCCCCTCGTTTCTCCACCTGTGCCATGGTTAGAGAATCTGTGAAAAGAAAGCCAGAGTCAGTGCTATAAATGCTCTCCAAGATGCTGGGTAGTCTGTTGAAAAGCTTTCAAAGGGAAAGTTTTTAGGAAGAAGAAAAAATGATAAACTGCCACATAATAGATCTTGTGCATCTGTCCAACACCCCATCCCCTGACCAGGTAATTTCAAGACTTAAATCATTACTTGGCCTACAGCAAAACATAATTTACATCTTTAAAACATGCCAGTAGACAAGGCTTATAGCAGATCCAAAACCAAGAAGGAAAGTGTAACTAGCTCCATCTATAATAGATCTGGCCATATATTTGAGGTTGATGGAAGGAAGGCTGCAAAGCACACATTGCCCACAGACTGATGGTGAAGTTAAATTTCAAGTATTGATTGAGCTTAGGACCATTAAGGCAGGAAGTGTGCTGCAGACTGATGTGCTCCATTGATTTCCCCAAAGTAAGTAGGTCCTCAACACTGCAAAGTACTTGGCCTTCACTGCCTCATAAATCACACTGCACTTGACTGTCTTCAGAAATTCCTCTGGAAAGAGACCCAAGGCAGAAAATAGCAGTTATAAGAACAAAAATTAAATCTGATTTCAAAATAACTGAATATAACAATACACTTCTTTCAAATCTAATTATATATATATTTATAACACTACTGCAGATTAAACCTCAGTGTATTTTTCAATTCTATATAAAAGCAATTCCATGAATCATGCCCAAATTTCCCATCTTGTTTCAAGGAATTTCAATTTTTTACAACTGAGAACTTAAAATCCCACAGGTCTCCACTGTGGATTTACACATTTCCCCTCACTTCCCAGATTCTTTCTACTGTTGACAAAATTCCTGTCTCTCTCTTAAATTCTAGGCTCTAGTTGTGAAACTTAATCTCACCCAATGGGAAGTATGGGCAGTAGCAAGGAGCCTGATTTTACTTCCAAACAAATCCAAAGCAGCAGAATAAAATTAATTTTGTGCAATGACTTTCATTTTTTTAAAAAAAATTTTATTTATTTATTCGACAGAGAGAGAGAGACAGCGAGAACAGGAACACAAGCAGGGGGAGCGGGAGAATCAGGCTTCCCGGGGAGCAGGGAGCCCGATACAGGGCTCGATCCCAGGACCCTGGGATCATGACCTGAGCCGAAGGCAGACGCTTAACGCCTGAGCCACCCAGGTGCCCCTGTTCAATGACTTTTAGAAAATATGTGCTATCTTTCAAATCAAAATCAAAATTTTATTTGAGGAAGAGATGCATCCAGTAGCATAAAAGAATATATCTCAGAGATTGTTTTCCTTTAATATATATAGCTAAAAAGGAGATTTACCTTTGAGCATAAAAAAACACAAAGCACAGAAAATTTCTCCAACTAGATATGAAGCATCTTTAGCACAGGGACTACATCTTATCCTTTTTCTATAAGCACTTGGCTCAGGGTATATGCTCAGTGTATGCTCATCACTGACTGATTCTGAAATGGGGGGGCCTAAAAAGTCCTAGATGTGACCTAAAATTTTATTAAGACCTATCTCTGTCAAAGCCTCACTAAGTCCTCAAATTCCATTATGGTCCAGAGAAAACTGAAGGAAAAAATAACAACAACAAAAAGAGAGAGAAGATGCTTTTGGGCAATTTGTACTATATTGATCATGGCTTTGCCTTAAAGCATGAAATACAGCCTCTGTTCAAAACATTCCTGTGTCTTTTAAATAGGTTGTCAAGAGGAAGATGTCCTTATCGGGGGAAAATAAATTGGAAATCAACAGGATCCCATTAAAATAAATCAAAAGCAATGCAATTCTAAGCTTAGTGGATATAGATCTTTTATGTGTTCAGCTTCAACCAGTTGATTATCGGGAATAGCAGGAATCACGAGTTCCTGGATGTGAAAAGCACCTGTTTACAAACAGGCCCCTCTGAGGATTTATAATTGGGTTACAGCAATCAATGTCCACCCTAAATCTAATAAACTCACTTTCCCTATTTCAGAATCAATACTTTCTAATAAGCAAAAGGGAACAGGAGAGGAGGGAAAAAACAATTCCAATCCAAAGTACCAAGTTCCCTAAGAAGTTAAATTATTTTCATAACTCTCCCTCCATTCGGAGCCTCATCTCATTAGTCTCTGTCATTATCAGAGGCAACTGGAATTTACCACCCACGCTTGTCTGAAATGTGACTGGAAACTAACATAGTCTCCTCCTCCTGCCAGCACTTCTACCCACAGAACACAGAAAAGGTGTTCTGAGGGTGATGGACTAAGAGCAGTGCAGAACCCCTAAAAGTTTTTTGGGGGATTTCAGAAATTAAGCCTCTGCTCTTAACTTTGAAAGTAAAATATCTGACTGGTAGAGCACATCAGTAATGGGAGTGTAATTTATGTCCTCCCAGTGTTTTTCTTCTCTTTCACAACCCTTCTCTTTGTAGAAAACCAGAAGCAGCTGAGGAGCAACAAGGCATAATGGAACAACCAACCAGCAGAACTGAGACTAGAATACAGGTGTCCTAACCACCTATATGACACTGAGTAAGTCACTGTGTTCCTAGTTTCCTTACACATAAAACAAGGAGACTGAACTAGACATATCACTGAATGATCCTCTCAGCATCACTGAAATACCACAAGTACATAAGAAACACCTAAATATTGTAAAGCACTAGTTTAGGCACTATGGGGTTACAAAGAGGAAACGACAGACCCGATCCTCTAGAAGCTCACGATCTATTGGCAGAGACAGACGCATAATAACCCCACAGCACAAGGCAAATCATGAGAAACAGAGTAAAAGTACAAAGAAAATGCTATGGTACCATGAGGAAGGGAAAGAAGCATTCTCTGACTACACTATAACCTCTGTTGATCCGGGATTTTAAATCCTGCTGGCGAAGAAGCAAATACAGCAAAGCCACAGTAATCCCACAGAAATGTCATCTTAGACTTTAACACAGTTTCTCAGAAATAAGATATGACAGGCAAAGTATAAAAGAGAATCAGGCAACATATCAATACTAATTTCACCTACCATCAAACTTAGGAATGGTTTCAAATCCCCCCAACCCCATGGTAAATCAATGAAGTCTTTTATTCCTAAACCTCAGGGACTGCTGGTCCCATGACCCGCAGCACAACTTCTCTCTGAAAGACTCAAGTCATACAACTTTTTAAGAATATCTTTAGGCAATCCAGCCACAAACATCTTAAGTGCACATCACTTCACATCCCTTCAGGATAAAACAACCAAATATCAAGATTTTATTTTTATTTTTTTAAAGATTTCATTTATTTAAGAGAGAGAAAGAGCACAAGTGGGGGTGAGGGGGCAGTGCACAGAGGGAGAGGGAGAAGCAGACTGAGCAGGGAGCCTGCTGTGGGGTTCAATCCCAGGACCCTGGGACCATGACCTGAGCCAAAGGTAGACGCTTAACCGACTGAGCCACCCAGGTGCCCCAAGATTTTAAAACCTAAAGCCAAACTCTTCCAATGTCTACTATGCAAGAAATGCTAGTTATATTTAGCTATTCATTTATTGTCTTCCTGAACACAACACAATACATGCCAACTCTAGTATCAGAAAATTAATTTAATAGAAATTCACTCTAATTTCCAAAGAGTTAATAGTTAATCTATCAAAAGTCTTAGTATTGCATCTTTATGAGATGATGGATGTTAACAAAACCTCTTGAGAGGGCACCTGGATGGCTCAGTCGTTAAGCGTCTGCCTTGGGCTCAGGTCATGATCCCGGGATACCGGGATCAAGCCTCACATCGGGCTCCCTGCTCGGCGGGAAGCCTGCTTCTCCCTCTCCCACTCCCCCTGCTTGTGTTCCCTCTGTGTCTCTGTCAAATAAATAAATAAAATCTTTGAAAAAAAACCTATTGAAGTAATTAATTCACAATATAATGTAAATAAAACCATCACGCTATGCACCTTATACACTGATGTATGTCAATTATTTTTCAATAAAACTGGAAAAAATCTAAAAACAAAACATCTTGGGCTTTAATCCCAATTCTTATACACTCATACTATAACCTTTAGTTTTCTTTCCTTCCCTGGGCTTCAATCTGCCAATCTGTAAAAAGAAGCAGTGGCAAGGATATACAGAAAAGGGAACCTCTGTGCACTGCTGGGAATGTAAATTGGTACAGCCACTACAGAAAACAGTATAGAGGTTCCTCAAAATATTAAAAATAAAACTATGATATGATCCAGCAGTCCCACTTCTGTGTATATATCCAAAGGAAACGAAATCACTGTCTTGGAAGAGATATCTGCAGCCCGATGTTCACTGCAGCATTATTCACAATAGCCAAGATTTGGCAACAACGTAGGTGTCTATCAATGAACGAATGGATAAAGAAAATGTGGTACACACATACAATGGAATATTATTCAGCCACAAAAAAGAAGGAAATCCTGCCATTTGCAACAACATGAATATGCTTATGTGAGGTGATGGATGAATGTGTTAACTAACCTTAGCATGGTAATCATTTCATGTGTATCAAATCATCACACTGTATACCTTAAAGTGATATGCCAATGTTATATATCAATTATAATCTCCATAATATATCAATTATATCTCAATAAACCAGGGAATAAAAAAGCCATGGAATAACTCTGTTGGCTACAAATTTAATGGCCTATGGCTCTAGGTTCATACTGGTAACGGACTGTTAGCAAGTATCACCCTTTCTTCACTGTTGAGGGAGGCTCCAACCAAAACACTATAGGTAGATGCTGAGGTAAACATCCTAAAACATTTCACCCAGTACATAAGAAAAGAAAAAGGAGAAGAAAAGAAAAAAGGAAAGGAGAAAGAAAGAAAAAGAAAGAAAGAAAGAAAGAAAGAAAGAAAGAAAGAAAGAAAGAAAGAAAGAAAGAAAGAAAGAAAATGAATAAAAACAAATGTGCCCATCATCTAGAAAGAAAGAATGCACAGGTCAGGCATTCATTCACTCCACAGGTACTTACTGAGCATCTTATAGGTGCTAAGCACTAGGGATACAGCAGTGAACAAGACAGACAAGAAAGTTTTCATTCCAGAGGGGGGAAAGACAACAAACCTGTTGAGACAGCGATAAGTACCCTGAAGACTACATTAGACTGGGAGGTTAAAGTAGGCCTCTATGACAAGTGATATGTGGGCAGATCAGAATAACAGAAAGGAAACAGCCATGTGAAAGTCTCAGGAAAAGTGTTTCAGATAGAGGGAACAGCAAATGCAAAGGCTCCAAGATTTGAACATACTTGGCATGTTCAAGAAACGGAAATGCCAGAGTGCCTAGATTATAGTATAAACATTCCCTTTTTGAAATGTCATTATAAAGTGTTTTGAAGTGGGCATTTCATGTTTGTGTGAGTTTTTTTCTTACATAAAGAGAATTCAAATGTTCATCAGCAGAGTAGGAAGATTATAACATATTCATGTGATAAAGTACTACCCAGAATGAGTTTTTTAACCCAGAAATTTAAAAGAACAAATTATTGAAACATTGATAAATTTCACAGATGTTGAATAAAAACCTCTGAAAGAAAAAAGTACAAACAAATGAGTCCAATTACATGAAGTTCAAAAACAGCAAAATTAATCTATGGTGACAGAGGTCGGAACAGTAGTTACTCTGGTGGGGATATGAATGAGAAGGAGCACAAGGAAGCCTTCTTAGATGCTGAAAACATGCTCTATCTTGATTGCAGTGGAGGTAACACAAATGTGTATATGTTTAAAAAAAATTCATCAAGTTGTACATTTTACATTACGTAAGCTATTCCTCAATCTAAAAAAAAAAGCCAGTGCATTCATACATATATGAAAATTAACAGCACCCATGCAGAATACTAGAACAGAGGCTAGTAGGGATCCTGACTTGTACCCTCAAGACACCAATCAAAAGTAACAATTAGGAGCACCTGGGTGGCTCTCCATTTAGGCTCAGGTCATGATCCCAGGGTTGTGGGATCAAGCCCCAGATGGGCTCGTGCTCATGCTCAGTGCTGAGCGTGGAGTCGGCTTATGCCTCTCCCTCTGCTCCACCCCCCACTTGCACACAAGTGCACTCTCCCTCTCTCTCAAATAAATAAATAAATAAAATCTTTGAGAAAGAAAGAATTAACACTTGTTTAGCACTTACTATGCACCAGGCACTGTTCTAAGCATTTCATATACATTAATTGGTTTCATCCTCACAGACCTATGATCCAGGAACTTTACAATAAGAAAACTAAAGCATAAAAAAAAAGAAAACTAAAGCATAAAAAAAAAGAAAACTAAAGCATAAAGTGGTTTAAAAAAAAATTACCATTGTGAGAGTAGGGACTCAAACCCAGACGGCCACATGTTAGAGTCCCTGTTCTTTTTTTGAAGAAGTTTATTATTTGTTTGTTTGTTTGTTTACTGTTAGAGAGAGAGAGAGAGAGCGCTTGAGTGAGAAGGGGCAGAGGGAGAAGAGAGAGAATCCCAAGCAAGCTCCACACTCAGCCAGACACGGAGCTAGATCTCACAACCCCGAGATCATGACCTCAGCTGAAATCAAGAGTCGAACACTGGGGCACCTGTGTGGCTCAGTCGATTAAGCGTCTGCCTTCAGCTCAGGTCATGATCCCAGAGTCCCAGGATTGATCCCCGCATGGGGCTCTCTGCTCAGCAGGGAGTCTGCTTCTCCCTCTGCCCCTCGCCCCTCTCGTGCTCTGTCTCTCTCACTCTCTCTGTCTTAAATAAATAAAATCTTAAAAAAAAAAGAGTCGAACGCTTAACCGACTGAGCCACCCAAGTGCCTCTAGAGTCCCTCTTCTTAACTACTATGTTACACTGTCTCTCAAAAGGCAGAGCAGTGGGCAGAAGTTGTGTAACCTACATATAAACAAAGCTGAGGCTCTGCAGAGAAACTGCAACCAGGTTCCAGGTAAGTGAGGAGGAAGAATATATACTCATTGACCTTGATGAACAAACTTCGGGGTGTCCAGATATCTTGAGTTTCAACACTCTAGTTTGCCAGTGGGTAGAGGTGCCACCGTAAATAGTAAAAGATACACATGCATGTCTGAAACATGCATATGTATATAAATATTGATAATGGTAAAGTGATATACAAATGAATGGAATGGTAGAAAACTTAGAAGAAAACACTGGGGGGGTGCCTGGGTGGCTCAGTCGTTAAGTGTCTGCCTTCGGCTCAGGTCATGATCCCAGGGTCCTGGGATCGAGCCCCACGTCGGGCTCCCTGCTCGGCAGGAAGCCTGCTTCTCCCTCTTCCACTCCCCCTGCTTGTGTTCCTGCTCTCGCTCTCTCTGTGAAATAAATAAATAAAATCTTAAAAAAAAGAAGAAAACACTGGAGAGGAATCTGTCTAGTAAAGTTGATAGATGTATCCAATATGGTAAGTGAAGAAAAAAGAAACAGCTGAAACACACTGATATCCACTATAAGATTTAATTGATATTTTAATTGAGCTTAGCCAGTGCTCTGAGGATAATTCTCCACCAAAATTTGGTAACGAATGGAAAGATACAGTAAGACAGAAAGATGAAATAGAGAATAAGTCAAGTATAAATCTGTAGAGCCCTGAGCTTAGGAAAGATTATGCTTTCCCATCACAGAGCTGCGATCAATTGTTGCAGAATCTCCTGAGGTGCCTCCTGAAAATACAGATCCCTAAGCCCCCTTTCCCCACCACTGAAACAGACTTTTCAAGATAAGGACTAGGGGGTCTAGATTTTTTTATTTTTATTTTTTTTAGGATAGTTGACACTAAGGGTCTAGATTTTTAATAAGCACCCCAGGTCAGTGGTTCTCAACTGTGGTAATTTTGCCATCCAGGGAACATCAATGAACAGAGACATTTTTGGCTGTCACAACTGGGAAAGGAGAATCTACGGCATCTACTAGGTAGAGGCCAGGGATGCTGCTAAACATCCTACAATGCACTGGGCAGTTCCCACAACAAAGAATTATCTGGCCCAGTATGTCAATAGCACTGAGATCGCAAAACCCTGCCCCAAGTCATTCCGATGCTCACTAAAGTTTGAGAAGTACTGATTAAAGCCTCAAACTCATCAAATGCTTTGAAAGGAGCATCTGGACCTAAGACAATTTTGAGAGGATGAATAAAACTTGTCACCTCTAGAAAAGACACTGAACAACCCTCATCTACTCCCAGCTCATTCTCCCCGTATTAACTCACCAATGGCATCCCTTCCCTTAGGATCTTAGCCCCAGTTTGCCCCTCTGTGAAAGATCACTCCAAGACACACTGACTATAGTAATCCACAATGCTAGGTAAGGAAGATGAAAATCCTATCTGCCCAGAAGTTGTGGGTGAGTCACATATCACCATTGTCTGATCACTGGCCATTCACCCAATACACAGGAGGAAGCCTCCCGCCCTGGCTCTCCTCTAGACGCAAGGGTGTGTGTGTGTGTGTGTGTGTGTGTGTGTGTACACAGGAGGAAGCCTCCCGCCCTGGCTCTCCTCTAGACGCAAGGGTGTGTGTGTGTGTGTGTGTGTGTGTGTGTGTGTAATCCTGTGTGTGTGTGTGTCTAATCCTTAGGCAGAAGTTACCTGCTCCCTTCTGCAAGGCATATACACTCCCTGGAGGTAAATACTAGCACTATAAGCATTTAAGAGAAGGCAGGGTATTTCTACTTCCAAACCCTAACCCTTAACTTCTCAAACTAGTTCCTAACATGGCTCTTCCTTTCTGAAGGCCCGAGGATTTAGTTTACTCGCTGGATTCACATCCTACTGTTTGACATGATTCCCTGACACAGCCTCCCTCATGGCATGGGACACAGGTTCCCCCAATTCCACCCCACACACTGGCTCTAAAACAAGCATATAACGTCTTTCCATTTTCATGGATTTTTAGAGCTAGGTACTCCCCATCTCTCGTATCTCTGAAATGAGAACAGAATGAGGCCTGCACTCATGAAGCCACCTCTTTGAATTCCTTTTATGGATAGGCCACCATCCCCTTATGCTATCTCTTTTCTTTTTTTAAGTTCTGGAGATGGAATTCATCACTCATTCCTCCAAGTACAGACTCCCAATCGAAGTGATATATAATAAATAACACTACCGAATACTCACTATATACTTGGCACTGTTCTTTTTTTTTTTTAAGATTTTATTTATTTATTTGAGAGAGAGAGAATGAGAGAGCACGAGAGGGGGGAGGGTCAGAGGGAGAAGCAGACTCCCCACTGAGCAGGGAGCCTGACGTGGGACTCGATCCTGGGACTCCAGGATCATGACCTGAGCCGAAGGCAGTCGCCCAACCAATTGAGCCACCCAGGCACCCCCCTACTTGGCACTGTTCTAAGTGCTTTAAATATACTGTATTTAATCCTTACAACAATCAGATAAAGTAGGTACTATTACCATAATTTTACAATGAGGATTTCACTTTGCCCAAAGTAAAAGAGCCACTAAATCTTTCTCTCTGGTAGCCCCTCTCCCTATCAGAATATCCCATTAGTGCAAAAAATCAGGTGTTGACTAACAGAATACTCAAAATCCAGATTCAGTTAAAGTTCTGTGGAAACTCCAAACTAATATCCATAATATCAACATTCCCACTTTATCCAAGAAAAGTCAGTCAACTCAGGACACTGTCTGACAAGCACCATCCCTTTTTTCTAACTACTAGGACAGAACCAGTATGATTCAATAGGTACATGAGCCACTATGGGGCAGCATCCTCATCTTGCATGTCCTCGGACAGGGCTCATCTCAGAGTGGGTGTTTAGCCTATACTTGAAAGTGGAAATAATTCAGGGACTTTCCCAAGACTAAGCAGTAAGTGGCAAAACCAGGAATTTCCCAATCCTTACTCTAGGTATCAGCCATTGTCTGCATCTGCTAGAGATGAAGTAGCTTCACAGAAGAGAACTCAAGCCAGTCCCAAGAGACTCTACAGAGTCTGCCTACTTGCACTAATAATACAGCTGAAGAGGCTTAAATAAACATGACTACCTCAGCTTCCCTTTCAAATTATTTTATACAAGACGGAATGCACTTGCACCTTCATAAGGAGGAACCAACTCCAAATTGACAGGATTTCAGGCAACTATAATTGAAAATCACATTTTTCTGACATCTCCCAAAATGAGAATTCATTTTAAGATCCTCCTCTCAATGAGCAGGAGCCTCCTGTAAATTAATACTGTCTATCTCCTGTTCAAGCCCTGAACTTCCTCAAGCAGCACGTCACTCATAGCTTCTTCATTTCCTTTCCTGTTGAACCATACAAGCCTCATGAATACCACCTAAGTATAAAATGAAAATTCTAAGACAGACTCCCATAATCTTCTTAAAGAAAGCCCAAAAGGTAACTGCAACCTTACAAAGTAAATGGATTTCCTACTGGCTTAATAACTAACATTTATCATACTTTATAATAGCACAGCCATAGTGTAAGACAAAAAGGGGTTCCAAAATTACAAAGTTATGGTCCCTGCCTTGAGAAGCTCATTGTTAAATGGAAGAAGTACATATTCTGATTCTTCCTTATAAACAAAATAAACATTTTTCCCAGGATTTTTTTCATATTTGCCCTCACTTACTCAGAGCTATTGCCAAGATATTAAGCTCACCAGGCCTCCTTACTTCCAGCTGCCTACTAACATCTCTCCATGTGCACACCTCACAAGCAACTGGATCTCAGCATACCAGACTATCTCCCTTATACTCTTTCCATAGTCACCCCAGCCCTTAAGAAAATCTGCTCTTTTTCTAATCCATATCCTGGTCAATGAAATTCCCATTCACCCAATCTCTCAAATTAGAAACCTCAGCCTACTCTCTCTCTTCCTAGTCACTAAGTCATGTTGCATCTATCTCAGAAATACCTCTAAAATCCATTCCCCTCCTCTTCATTCCCACTGCCACACTTCATTCAGTCTCTCGGTCAACTGCAACAACTCTAATTAGTCTCACTACTTCATTTCTCATTACTTTAATCCACACTTCTGTCACTCCCTAACATAAAAAACTCCAATGGCTCCCTACTCTCTTTTCAGTCTTATCTCCTGGCAACTTCCCCACCACACATCGTGTTTGGGACAAATTTTTGACACTTAAACATCATGTTATTTTTTCTCTTCACACTTTCACCATCCCTTTGTGCATGCTTTGCTCAACTGGAATGCCTTGCCTTATTTGTACAAGCTCCTACTCATCCTTCAAAACCCAACTCAACCTCTCTTCCCTGCAAAAATATCCGAGTCTCCCACACATGGCAGTATTCCCTTCACACTGTATAAATTCCTTTACATGGATATGTAACACACAGCACTACAATTTTCTTTCTTTTTTTTTTTTTTAAAGATTTTATTTATTTATTTGACAGAGAGACAGCAAGAGAGAGAACACAAGCAGGGGGAGTGGGAGAAGCAGGCTTCCCCGCTGAGCAGGGAGCCCGATGCGGGGCTCGATCCCAGGACCCAGGGATCATGACCTGAGCCGAAGGCAGACGCTTAACGACTGAGCCACCCAGGCGCCCCTACAATTTTCATATGAATACATTTCTGATGTCCCTGAGGAAAGATACTATTTCTAACCCCAGTGCCAGTTACACAGTACATACTCAATAATTGTGTGTTGAGTAAACAGTTCACCCTCATATATCCTGGACCAGTTTGTTTTCCCCAAATTTTGTGGATTTTTGAACTTAACTCTATGTGAGATTCCAACTTTCATAAATGTTTTTTCAAGATTTTTTTTAAATTATATTATACAAATGTTGAAAAGAATGGAAATTCCCCCTTTACAATCCTAACAAGAAGGATCCACCTTTCTCTAGACTGATTTCCTATCCCAAAAGCTTTCACGTAGGAAGTACTGTGCACACAGACCCAGCCAAAGAAACACCCAAAATAATTTCAATTAACTTGTGCTAAGGACAGGGGCACAAACCATAGCTGCCCTGGTTTACAAAGTCACTGAGAGCTGACAATAGCAAAGAAACCGTTCTCACTAACTCAAAACTTCTTCTGGAGAGAAAGAACTGGGGAGGGTCTGATGATCCAGAAACATTTTTCGAGTCTGGCCCAAGTTCCTACTTCCCCAGTCTCCAGAGGCAGCACTCCTCGGCCTCTGCTAGCTCTCCTTCCCCAGGGAACCAGCTTTTTCTCCTATTTCTTCCCCACACCTGCCTGGGAACAGGTTGGTTTCCCAGGCTCGCTCCAAGTAACCCCAAGAAAACACGGCAGCTTCACTGATTCTGTGTATAGGGTGGACTGAAGCCCATCGGTCAGAGACTGAAAAGAGGGGTAGGTTGAGGGCCCTTCCAAGGACAAATGAAGACTTCAAGAGACGGGCCTACCTCTAACCCTTCTCAGAGGTCCTGCCCAAAGCCCTCATCCCAGGGCCAGGCTGGACTGGGCGGAAGGCCTCCCGGGGGCGGCGACAACCTGAGGGGGAGAGGCTCTGGAGGCTGCTTGAGGCGTCGGGATCAGCCCCATGCTGGGGTCAAAGGTCAGCATCTCGGCCGCCAAGAGGGCCCAGCGGGGAGTGGGAAGGCCGCGAAAGGCACCGGAAGGTCGGACGGACCAGCCGCTGCAAAAGCAAAACGCTTCTCGTTCCGCTCCACCACCCGGGCCCTGCCTCCCAGCCGCACGCAGACTCAGCCCGCCTCAGCAGCTGTCCTCCCTCCCTCTCCCCCCGTCACCACCGTCGTCCCCCAGGCGAGCGTAGGCCCCGCCCCTAGAGCCGCCTCGGGGCCAAGGCCTAGTCCGGCTGGAGCTGCAGGGGTTGGCCAGGTTCGGGGACCGGCCCGCGCGGGTGCCGCTTACCGAGCCCCGGGCTCCTCCTCCACCACTCGCGCCGCTCCCGGGCCCGCTCGCTCCCGATGCTACCGACGCCGCCGCTCCTCCGAGCTCACGGACGCGCTCCCGACCTCCCCCGACCCTTCCCCCGTCCCACGGTGCCCCGCCGGGTCCTAAAGCCCGCTGCGTGATAGATACGTCCACGCCCGTTTCCTGAAGCCGGCTCAGACCACGGTTCCCAGCAAGCATCGCAAGGACTACAACTCCCGAAATGCACCGCGAGAAAGACTTTAGCAAAAGAACTATCTATTGAGGGTCTACTAGAGGCAAGTTGTAATTGTTTTTTAAAATACAGGCGAGGGCGCCTGGGTGGCTCAGTTGGTTAAGCGACTGCCTTCGGCTCAGGTCATGATCCTGGAGTCCCTGGATCGAGTCCCGCATCGGGCTCCCTGCTCGGCAGGGAGTCTGCTTCTCTCTCTGACCCTCCCCCCCTCTCATGTGCTCTCTCTCATTCTCTCTCTCTCACCCTCCCCCCCTCTCATGTGCTCTCTCTCATTCTCTCTCTCTCAAATAAATAAATAAATCTTTTAAAAAAATAAATAAATAAAAAATAAAAATAAAATAAAATACAGGCGAATTATACATATACACCTTTTAAATACAGCAGACTCTGAACTTGGCAATTCCACTAATAGGAATAAAAATATATATGTTCCATGGGGCACCTGAGTGGCTCCGAGAGTTAAGCTGGGACTCTTGGTCTCAGCTCAGGTCTTGATCTCAGTGTCCCGAGTTCAGGCCCTGCTTTGGGCTCCACGCTGGGTGGTGAGCCTACTTAAAAAAGAAAAAAAGAAAGAAAGAAAGAAAGAAAGAAAGTGTATGTTCCCGGATGTTTATTGCAACTTTGTAAATGAAAAATAGGAGACAGATCCATTCAACAAATACGTACTGTGTGCCTACTATGTGTAAAGCCCCATGTGTTAACGGGGCAGGTAACTTCCCTGAGTTTGTTTTCTCTATGCGAAATGGAAGATTAAAAAAGATAGGCTGGGCATATGTGTGTGTGTGTGTGAGCGCACAGGGTCCACACACCCGCATGTGTATATGAATGAATAAAGTCATTCAACCCTTTTTTAAAAAGATTTTATTTTTAAGTAATCTCCACCCAGGGCGCTGGGGTGGCTCAGTCGGTTAAGTGTCTGCCTTTTGCTCGGGTCATGATCCCAGGGTCCTGGGATCGAGTCCCACACCGAGGTCCTTGCTCAGCTGGGAGCCGGCTTCTCCCTCTGCCTGTCGCTCCCCCTGCTCGTGCTCTTGCGCGCGCGCGCGCTCTCTCAGACAAATAAATAAAATCTTTAAAAAAAAAAAGGTAATCTCTACACCCAACGTGAGACTTGAACCTACAACTCAGAGATCAGGAGTCACATGCTCCACCAACTGAGCCAGCCAGGAACCCCAAGTCATTCAATCCTTATAATGACTTTATGAAATGAATACTTCACAGGTGAGAAAAAGGTGTGATTAGATAGCTTGCCTAATACTCCAGAGTTAGTAAGAGGTGAAGAATTTGAACACAAATCTATCAGGAAAGTGATCTTAAAGACCTAGAAGCTCAGGTTCTTTTTTTGAAGATTTTTACTTTTTTCTTGTCTATTTACACAGTAGTGTAAGATGAGATTAGTGGTAAAAAAAAAAAAAAAAAAGGTGTATCTTAATAGAATATTAGGAAGGGTGAGAAGGGGAAAAAGGAAAGTATCTTGAGGTAAACCTCAATAGTTCCTGAACACCAGATAGAAATCTCCTGTCCAGCTGAACAAACCCCTTTCCATACCTGATTTCCTTTTTTTTTAAGATTCTTTTTATTTATTTATTTATTTGAGAGAGAGAGAGAGTACAAGCGGGGAGGAGGGGCAGTGGGAGAGGGAGAAGCAGACTCCCCGCTGAACAGGGAGCCTGACCTGGGGCTCCATCCCAGGACCCTGAGATCATGACCTGAGCCAAAGGCAGATGCTTAACCAAATGAGCCACACAGGCACCTCTCATACCTGATTTCCTTTTAACAAATGTTTGTTGAGCACCTACTGAATACCCAATTCTGGGAGTAGTAAAAATAATAATTATTAATACAATGCTGAGATTATGTTATAACAAAGTGGTAGGTAGATAGGTAGATATACAATTAACTGTTTTAAATATCAGACAGTGAGTTATCAAGGTCAGGCTTAGGAAGGCTCAAGTTGTAAATACTCTGAAAATTCAGAGAAAGGAGAATACCATGTCAGTCTCTGGAGGCTTCCTGGGGGAAGGTGAAGATGGAGTCAAGTCTTAGAGGAGAGGGTATAAGGGTGAAGCAACATAATACACTGTCCATGATTATGTCCAGGAAGTTAATTAAATACAGATTCAGACAAGAGTTAAGTTTAGAAGACCATACACTGAATAGGTAAAAGCACGACCTCCGGAACACCGTGGGAATAAATCCTGACTGCCACCTACTTGCTGTATGACTTTGGACAATTACTTGAGCTCTTTAAACCTTAATTTCAGGGTACCTGGGTGGCTCAGCTGGAAGAATATGTGACTCTTAATCTTGGGTCATGAGTTCAAGCCCCACATTGGGTGTAAAGATTACTAAAAATAAATAAACTTAAATAAATAAATAAACCTTAGTTTCCTACCTGAAAAATGGGGATAATAAAAGGCCTATGTCATATTGGTTTGGTTAGCCAAACTGAACCCTTCCTCTCCTATTCTGGGGACCTCTTCCTTTGGGTAGTCTTGGTGGAAAACTAGGCCCTGAGCAACCAAGGTAAATGAGTTCATGTGACCTGGGCTTGGCCACTAGGATCAGCCTCCAAGGGCTTTGACTCTTGGTCAAAAGATGCAAAGATGGCGTAGTCAGTTGAGCATCCAACTCTTGGTTTTGGCTCAGATCATGATCTCATGGTCGTGATCTCACAGTCATGGGATAGAGCCCCGCATCGAGCCCCACATCAGCCTCCGAGATCATCATGGAGTGTGCTTGGGATTCTCTCTCCTTCTCCTTCTGCCCCTCCCGCTCGTACTCTCTCTCTCTAAAATAAATAAATAAATCTTTTTTAAAAAAGGAAGAAAGAAAGAAAGAGAAAAGGGCCCATAATAGAATTTAAAAACCAACATTTGGGACGCCTGGGTGGCTCAGTCATTGGGCATCTGCCTTTGGCTCAGGTCATGATCCCAGGGTCCTGGGATCGAGCCCCGCATCAGGCTCCCTGCTCGGCGGGAGGCCTGCTTCTCCCTCTCCCACCTGCCCTGCTTGTGTTCCTGCTCTCGCTATATCTCTCTGTCGAATAAATAAATAAAATCTTTAAATAATAAATAAATAAAAACCAACATTTATTGGGGCACCTGGGTGACTCAGTCGTTAAGCGTCTGCCTTCGGCTCAGGTCATGATCCCGGGGTCCTGGGATCGAGTCCCACATCGGGCTCCCTGCTCAGCAGGAAGGTTGCTTCTCCGTCTACCACTCCCCCTGCTGTGTTCCTGCTCTCACTATCTCTCTGTCAAATAAATAAAAAAAAAAAAAAAAAAAAAAAAACGAACATTTATTGATGAACCAAATACTATCTAAAAAAAGAGGAAAACGACAGGAGAAAGATGCCATGGAAATCACAGAAAGGACTTTCAAAAAGGAGGTTGTCAAACTTCTCAGAGAGAAAAGGAAATAAAAATATCCTTGAAGATCTCAGGAAGATCTACCTCAGGTAAGTAGTGGTTTGAGGAATAAACAGAAGGAGAGAAAGTGGAGGTAGCAAATGCTAGAGGATCTTTGCAAGAAACTTGATTAAAAGGAAGAGGAGACGAAGCCAGAGTGGTAGAGGTGGTGGAGAGATAAGGATGAAAGAGTAACTTTTAAGACTGGACAGACTGGAAAGTGTTTCTTTTTTTTTTTTTAAGATTTTATTTATTTATTTGACAGAGAGAGACACAGTGAGAGAGGGAACACAAGCAGGGGGAGTGGGAGAGGGAGAAGCAGGCCTCCCTCCGAGCAGGGAGCCCGGTGCGGGGCTCGATAGGGGGCTCGATCCCAGGACCCCGGGATCACGACCCCAGCCGAAGGCAGGCGCCCAACGACTGAGCCACCCAGGCGCCCCTGGAAAGTGTTTCTATGCTGACAGCAAGAGAACAGAATGAGGCTGATGAAACAGAAATGGATATAAATTCTCACTGAAGTTTTTGAGGGAAGGAGGGAGAAGCAGGGTTCATGAAGAGGAATTTGATTTGGAGGGAGAAAGAATACCCTTGAGAAGGCAGTCCGGTAGGAAGGACTTCTGCATATCAATTTGCAGGTGTTGCTAGAGAAATTACACACACTCAGTGCCTCTAAACTATGTTTTAATTTTGTTTCCTAGCAAATTCTTAGTTTTGGTGATGAATTGTTGATATAGTAAAGTGGTATGGTGCAAGGAGTCTGGACTCAGATTACTTGTGATTGAAATCTCCCCTCTACCTCTACTCGCTGAATAGCTGTATGATCTTGGTCAATTCACTTAATCTCTCTGTGCTTCATTTTCCATATCTGTGTGAGGGGCTTGTTGCGGGGGAGGGGGTTAGGAGGGTTTACACAGTAAATGCCACAGAAGTATTAACTGTTATTTTTTCCACTAGATAGTCAATTTCATAAGGTTGAAGTTTTCTGTTTTGTTTAGGCCTCTCTACTCAGCCGGGCACTTAGTAGGTGCTCAATAAAAATTTCATGACTAACTGAATTGAAGGAGTTGGGGTGAAAGAGAGAGGCTTGGAGGGAAGGAAAGCCTGGGGAGTGTGACACTTTCAGTTCAGGGCTCAGCCTGAGAAATTCCTGAGTAAGGCTCTGCGCTTCCTGGGACTTGGGGCGTTGGGCCTACAACCCGACTCAAGGAGCGTGGGTGGTGCTAGCAAGGAAGAAGGCGCTGAGACCCTTGGGTGCTCGGGAGGCTCCTCCCGGGCCAGGCTCCCGTGGCTCCTCCCCTGGCGGGCGGGGTCGTGCCGGCGGGGCGTGAACGGGGCGGAGCCCTGAGCTCGCCTGGGGGGCGGGGCGGAGCCGACTCTCGGGCCTGGCGTCGGCCCACCTCATCGACGGGGGCCGGAAGTCTTGGCCCGGCTCCGTCTGCCCCTCGGGAACCCGGACCAAGCGCCGAGCCTCGCCCCACGGGGCGGCCAGGCCCGGGCTGGCTCCTGCGCGGGCGAACTATGAAGCGTATGGGGACTCTGCGCCTGCTTTCGGACCTCAGCCACTTTAGCGGCGCGGCCCGGCTCCGGGAGTTGCTGGCCGGGGACCCAGCCGTAAGAGTCCGCTGCAGCCCAGACGGCCGCCACCTGCTGCTCCTGCGACCCCCGGGGGCGCCGAGCCCGCAGCTGCTGGTCGCGGTGCGGGGCCCCGGCGCGGAGCTGGAGCGTGCCTGGCCGGCTGGCCACCCCCCACCGCTAGATGCCTTCTTCCTGCCGTGGCCGGCGCGACCGGCGCTGCTCCTGGTCTGGGAGAGTGGCCTAACCGAGGTGTGGGGCGCGGGAGTGGGGCCTGGCTGGCAGCTGCTGCGGAGCACCGAGCTGTGTCCGGGCGGTGGAGCCCGCGTGGTGGCCGTCGCGGCGCCCCGAGGCCGGCTTGTGTGGTGCGAGGAGCGTCAGGATGGTGCTGAGGGCTGGCTGGGGCCGCCTGCTGCTTTCAGCCACTACGTGTGCGTCCGAACCCTGGAGCCCAGCGCGGAGGCCGGCACCAACCTGGGCCCCACACACATCCTGCTGCGCCACTGCCCCCCTTTCGGGCTGTTGGCCTCTCGCAAGGACCTCTTCCTGGTGCCCACTGCCACTACCTGGCCTGGCGTGAGTCACATTCTGCTAATCTGGAGCCCAGGCAAGGGCAAGGTGATGGTGGCTGCCCCATGTCTTGGCCTCTCCCACAGTAAGAGCCTGAATCCCGGACGAGGGGACACATGGGACTTCCGGACACTGCTCCGAGGCCTTCCTGGGCTGCTGTGCCCCATGAAGCCCTTGACTGTACATACCTGGGCCCCAACTGCCCAGGGCCTGTTATTGCTGGACTTCAGGGGCGCTGTGAGCCTGGTGCAGTCCCATGGTGGTATGCGGGCCGTGGGCACCCTGCAGGAGGCACCTGTCGGCCTGGCAGGCTCTGCTGCGCTGGGAACATTTCATGGCACTCTGGCTTGTGTGCTGGGCTCCACGTTGGAACTGCTGGATATGGGCAGCGGGCAGCTGCTGGAGAGAAAGGTCCTAAGTACAGACCGAGTACATTTACTGGCACCCCCAGCCCCTGGCATGGAGGATGAGGAAGGGCTGGAGACCCGAGGGGGTCTTCGTTTGCTTTCAGCCTTGGGTCTGTTTCGAGTAGGCTGGGAAGCCCCACAGGGTCTTGAGGTGCCTTCAGCTGAAGACCTGGTGTTTGAGGAGGCCTGCGAGTACTACCAGCGACGGAGTCTGCGGGGTGCCCAGCTCACCCCAGAGGAACTGAGACACAACAGCACATTCCGGGCACCTCAGGCCCTGGCCTCCATTCTCCAGGGACATGTGTCCCCGTCTACACTGTTGACCACACTGAGGGCTGAGCTTCGAGATTACCGGGCCTTAGATCAGCTCAAAGCCCACGTGGTGGCTGGGGATGAGGAGGAGGCTGGCTGGACTGAGCTGGCAGAGCACGAAGTGGCACGCCTGCTGAGGACCGAACTGGTGGGAGACCAGCTGGCCCAGCTCAACACCATTTTCCAGGCCCTTCCTACAGCAGCCTGGGGTGCCGTCCTCAGGGCCCTGCAGCTCCAGCCAGACGGGAGTGGCCGGCTGAGGTCCCATGCCCCCCCTGATGTGTGGAAGAAGGTACTAGGAGGCGGTTCAGCTGGAAAGGAACCCCCCAATGGGATACTGCCCCCCTTTGAACTTCTGTGCCAATGCCTCTGCCGGCTGGAGCCGCGATGGCTGCCGCCCTTTGTGGAGCTGGCGCAGCAGCAGGGTGGGCCCGGCTGGGGCGCAGGGGGCCCGGGGCTGCCCCTGTACCGTCGAGCCCTGGCAGTCCTAGGGGACGAGGGGACCAGGTCCGAGGCACTGGAGCTGGAGCTGCTCTTGGGCAGTGGGCGGCCCAAAGCTGTGCTCCAAGCTGTGGGGCAGCTGGTCCAGAAGGAGCAGTGGGAGCGGGCTCTAGAGGCAGGCCTGGCCCTCGGCCCTTCCAGCCCCCTGCTTCGAAGTGAGATCTTCAAGCTGCTGTTGGCCGAATTTGCCCGGCATCGTCGGCTTGATGCTTACCTCCCTCTCCTTTGCCGCCTGTGCCCACCAGACCTAGCTCCAGCTGAGCTCCTGCTTCTGCTACGGACACACCTCCCAGATGAGTTGGAGCCCCCCACCCCATTCCCTGAGCCTGGAACAGAGCCCCCTCTCACTGTGGGCTTGCTCCGAGCCCTGCTGGAGCAGACTGGGGCTCAAGGACGGCCCTCGGGCCCAGTTCTAAGCCTGTATGAGGACATCCTATGGGACCCAGGCACTCCACCCCCCACCCCACCTCGGGGACCTGTGACTACCCTCCAGGCATCAGACCACCCAGGCTTGGAGGCCTGGGCACCATCTGGACAGGGCCTCTGTGTGACTGACACAGGCTGAAAATCATTTCTAGGACACAGCCATCAGGGAAGGTGCCTAGGAGTTGGCGGAGAGCCAGGGTGGGACCTATGCGTGCAATGCTTTTCTCTCTTCTGAAGCAATTTAAAATATATATATATATATATGGTAAATATTGTGATACAATAAATATATTTGGTCTTTGTCCTCAGGTTATTGTGCTGGCACAGAGCTCCTAAAACCCTTGGAATTTCCTGAGTGATAGGAGTGTCTTTTGTTATTCGTAAGGAGCCTCTTTAGATCACATCTGCATTTATGGTAATAAGGTAACTTAAGGTGGGGACACCCACCCTAAGGATGGGACTGGTCACCTGAAAAACCAAGTGAGAGGATTGGAACTTTCAGCCCCATCCCCAACATCCTGGGAGGGGAGTGGGGCTAGAGAGTGAACTCTATAGAAACTCCTGAATGAGGAAATTTGGTAAGCACATTAAGGTTCTGGGAGGGTCCTGCCCAGAGAGGGCATGGGAGCTGCCCACACAGCACCCGCCTGCCCCCCCCCCCGCCCCTCAACCTATGCCTTGCCCTATGTATCTCCTCCATCTGGCTATTCCTGAGTTGTATCCTTTGTAATAAACTTGTAAATGCAATTAAAGTGTTTCCCCAAATTCTGTGAGCCATTCTAGCAAATTGTCAGACCAATTTATAGCATGGGAATTCCCAATTTATAGCCAGTTGGTCAGAAGTACAGTGACTTGCAACCAGCATTTGAAGTGGGGTCAGTTTTGTGGGACTGAGCCCTTAAGCTGTGAGTTCTGTGCTAACTACTGTGAGTTCTGTCAGCATTGAATTGACATGTAAGACACCCAATTGGTGGGCGCCTGGGTGGCTCAGTTGGTTAGGCGACTGCCTTTGGCTCAGGTCATGATCCCGGAGTCCCGGGATCGAGTCCCACATCGGGCTCCCTGCTCGGCAGGGAGTCTGCTTCTCCCTCTAACCCTACCCCCTCTTGCGCTCTCTCTCTCTCTCAAATAAATAAATAAAATCTTTAAAAAAAAAAAAAAAAAAAAAGACACCCAATTGGTGTCCATAGAGAATTAGTTGTTGGTGTTGGGAAACATTCCAGAAATACACAGGTTGTGTGTTTTTGAACAACTGAGGGTCCCAGAGGGTTGTGGGTAATGGAGGGAGCAGTTAAATCCAGCAGCTGCTCCCTGCTGGGGCTGGAATGCACCCCTCATGCCCGGTTTAACACCAGCTCTGCTGCCTGTTGTGAGGAGAGGGGTCTGCAGAGCTGCACGCTTTCTTCCCCCAAGACTTCTGAAACCAAGGCGGAATTGTGATGGGCTCTGGGCCTGTGCCTGTCTCCCCGGGATTCCTGGAGCAGCCCGTGGTGGGGGGAAGAGCTGCCACAGACAGGAGAGCTACCTGCAGAGCCCATTGGCTTAGTAACAAGAGGCAGTGAGGCAGGGTTGCTTGGAGGGCCCACGTTGCAGCTGACTCCTCCCTAAGCAGACACATAAAAGTATACCTCCAGCACGATGTCCGTTACCTGGATTTAGTTGCAGGACTACCTCTAAAGAGGGCTTCCATGCCCACTTTTATTCAGGTGACCCCTCAACCTGGTTCTGGGTTTAGGGTAGGGCCCTGGGTGCTGCGACTCACCATCATCCTGGGCCCCCAGCCATCCTTGTCCAAGGCTTGGGACCAACATAAGGACTGCTATTCAGCTTTGTCCTCAGCTGGGACCTACAGCTTAGAATCTGCTCAGCCTCATCCTGGGCTTAAAGTGGCTCTTAGGCTCACATGGAACTAGGGACAGTTCCCCAGTCTCTCTGGGAAAGGGGGGCAGCAGCTCCTCAGGCTTGTCCAGGGCTGGTGTTATTCCTCAGCTTCATGGAGGTCCTGGGGTGGCTCGTCCGCATGGCCAAGTCCTGAGATGGCTCCTCAGCCTCATTAAAGCCTAGGGACGGTACCTTGGCCTCATCCAAGAACTTGGATGGCCTTCGTCCTAACCCTCAAGCCAGGTTGTCTACCAACACCAGGAATCAAGCTGCTGGCCCTTAAGCTACTGCTCCTTCCAGAGGCCCAGAACTAGGGCCTGGTCATCCCTCAGCCTCCACCTCGGCCCCTTCCTGGTTTGGGAGGGGCTCTTCCTCCTCTTCTAGGTTTTGACGCTGGGCCCATTCATTCTGGCTCCTCAGAGAGAAGCTGGAAATGGACAAAAGCAGGAATCTGCTTCCTGTTCATAATCCTGCTGAATCATGGTTGTTTCTTCTCAGCCTAAGATTTGGCGTGGGTCTCTGTCCGTGCTCAGAGGAGAAGAAATTGTACTCAGTGGGCCCCTGGGGGCATGGACAGAAGAAGGGGACCAGGTTTTTTTTGTTTTTGTTTTTTTGTTTTTGGAGTTGTATGGCTCAAGGAAGTTCCTTAGGGGCACCCACTAGTAGGGCCTCCAGGTGGGGAACCACCCAGCCTGGCAGCTCTTAGGGGAGCAAGTGGGCTTAGATGGGAACTTTCATCTGCTCTTACAGACTGGGCACTGATTTGCTGTTGTCCTTGCTTAGGCCCCACCTCCAATGTAGGAGATACAAGTGATCCCAAACCATGTGTCAGGACTTTGGAGAACAGCTTAGGGATGCAGATATCATCATGTGACTGGGTTCTGGTAGAGTATGTGAGGCCATCAGAGAGATGACCTAGTGTGGTCTTCCTGAGTCAAAGGACTCTGAATAGGTGAGTGGAGATCCCAAGTCTGAGGTCTTTGGTTGGTAGGGAGTGTTCTAGGGCCAGAGGTAGAGAGGGTCCCTGAACAGGATGTTGGGACCTAGGGAAATGGGAGATCTAAGAACTGGAGGTCTTTGATCTTGGGTGTCTGGGTAAAGAGGAGAGATCTAGGGCTGAAGGTTTTGAGCAGTGGACAAGGTCCCAGGTCCATGGCCCCTGGACAGGGGGAGGTAGGAGGGCCTGAGGTCCCTGGGTAGGTGAGGGAGAGGACCCTAGGACAGTGGGTAGGAGCATTTCCACAGGAATCCCTCACCTTTGGAGCTCTCTGCTGTTCACTCGGCAGTAGCCTCTAGGAAGCTTGAAGATGAAGCTAAAGGTAGGCAAGATGAAAATGCAGTCTGGGCAAAGGAAAGAAAGTAAAGCCTAAGATTCCTCTATCTGCCTATATGGCCTTGGGGCCCAATCCTCCCTTTTTCTTTTTTTTTTCAGTCTTTTTTTTTTTTTTTTTAGATTTTATTTATTTCTCTGACAGAGAGAGACACAGCGAGAGAGGGAACACAAGCAGGGGGAGTGAGAGTGGGAGAAGCAGGCTTCCCGCGGAGCAGGGAGCCCAATGCGGAGCTCGATCCCAGGACCCTGAGATCATGACCCAAGCCTAAGGCAGATGCTTAACGACTGAGCCACCCAGGTGCCCCAATCCTCCCTTTTTCATCTCCCCACTGCTTACCCATATTCCCAGCCCCAGCCTCATACTTCCCCGCCCTCACCAGGGGATCTGCTGTTTGAACGCTGATCACAAGTTCTGTGCCACCCAATGGTGGACCACATGACTACAGCAACACTCATCTTTCCCAGCCTGCAAAAGCCAGAGACCAGAGCCCCCCCCCCCTCTCCATGTGACCTGTAGGAAATTGGACCTGGTGGCTAGGTTGCGCCATCGTCCAAACTACTCCAGCTTTCCTCCCATACACTGGCCTACCCCTAGGCCTGGCCCTGGCCACCTGCCATTGAGACTATTAACAGTGGGTTCCAGGTTGGTGTCCCTGTCTCCTCAAACCTAACCTTGCTTATCCAGAGTATTGTAGCAAGCAAATCAAATCAAGCTCAACCCACATGGTAAAGGCCAAACACATCGCTTTCTTCACGAATGGCCCTGCTTCTCTTTCCAGTCTTCTCTCCACTCATTTCCCCCTTCCACCCTCTGAAGAATATATTATACTTTGAAATACTTCTGGTTCCCTGAACTCACTAGATTTCCTCCTCACTCTGTGCCTTGTGCTTAGCAAGCTTTTCACTCTCTTCTCTGCCCAGCCTAAGCCCTTCAGCATACACTCCAAATATCACCCCCTCTCCTAAGACTTCCCTACTCACCCCCAATAGATTTAGTTGCACCTTCTCCTGTTCTCCCACAGTTCTTTGTACATACTTTTAAAAAAGTATTTATCAAACTATCTTGTGATTGCCTAGTTATTTGTCTCCCTGATTCGCCGAGAAGTTCCTGAAGGGCAGAGACCATGGTTATTTGTGCTTTTGTATCCTCAGCGTGTATCACAGTACCGGGGCATAGTAGGTTTTATTATAGATGCAGGAACTGACTGGTCCCTATGGCCTAGGGTGTGAAGGGATTATGTTCTAGTCTTTAGGGATTCGCTGACTTTCTTCACTTCTTCCCATAGTCCAGACTCACTGTTTGATTGATCCAGACCTGAAATTGATGGGAATAGGTCAGCTGGATCTAAAGAAAGAACCAGACTACCTTGGGCCATGGGGCAGGGGGGTGGGGAGAGTCGCTGAGTCAGGGCCATCTTTCGATTTGGGGTGAAGGTGTAAGGAATGGACATTACTGTACTACACAGGGTGCCCTGATCTCTAAACCAAGAGAGGAAGAGAGGTGGGAAAGCCTGGGTCGGTGAGGTTTTTCAGGGAGGGATGGGTGGCAGGGACTAATGGGGGTTGTGGGGTGAGATAGAAAAACTGAGAATTAATCCCCACATTGAATATGGCTATCAGGGACCATGTCCTTAGGAAGTATTCCACATTGTTCAGATGCACCAGAATTTAGTTCACACTTTCTCTGCGTGGTCAGGGAAAGAGAGGGAGTCAGAAAGTGAAAAGGGGCAGCTCTAGACCCCCAGCTCCATAGGGAGCCACCTCAAGCTGGAATGCCTGGCATTTTTACTGCTCTGGAAAAAAGAGAAGGAAAACCTTGAGTGGCTCCCTTAGGCCCCCACTCAGTGTCTTCTTAGGAACAGGCTCCCTCTGGTGGTTACTCTTATCATGGCCATCTCCACCCGTTACCTTCAAACATACACGTACTTGCCCATTTATTGACTAAGGACTGAGGAAGCCTCTGGAGGTGGTAAATTAAGGAGGAGGAGGTCAGGATAGAATTCAGGGAGCAAAATCATGGAAGGGGAAAGGACCTTGGACTTGTGTCGGACAGTATCTCCCAGAAGAAAGAGGTCCTGAGCTGCCAGCATACTTCGTCTCTAGGGTTGGAACTCTGCCAGCCTGACCTGGATAATTTGATCCAACTGGGGAGGAAGTTGAAGGCACAGCAGAGTTTCCTGGGAAGGCACAGGAAGGTCATATTTTATATGAATTTGAAATATAGGAATAAGATGTCAGGATTCAAAATCAATATTCAAAATCAATAAAGTCTCTGGGGTGCCTGGGTGGCTCAGTCAGTTAGGCATCTGACTCTTGATTTTGGCTCAGGTCATGATCTCAGGGTCATGAGATAGAGCCCCGAGTCCCGTGTTGAGCCCACATTGGCCCATAGGGCTCCAAGCTCAGCGGGGAGTCTGCTTCTCTCTCCCTCTCTCTCTCTCTCTCTCTCTGCCCCTTCCCCCTGCTCACGCACTCTCTCTCTCTAAAATAAATAATTAATCTTAAACACACACACACAATAAAGTCTCAGTTTATGCACAAAATGTGAAATGGAGGTAAATCTCCCTAAATAAAAACTTTTTCAAGAATCACAATTTCAGGGGCCCCTGGGTGGCTCAGTCAGTTAGGCGACTGCCTTCGGCTCAGCTTTTGATCTCAGGGTCCTGGGATCAATACCCTGCATGAGGCTCCCTGCTCAGTGGGGGGCCTGCTTCTCCCTCTCCCACTCCCCCTGCTTGTGTTCCCTCTCTCGCTGTGTGTCTCTCTCTCTGTCAAATAAATAAACAAAATCTTAAAAAAAAAAAAAAAAAAAGAATCACAATTTCATGGGACACCTGAGTGGCTCAGTCGGTTAAGCAGCTGCCTTCAGCTTAGGTCATGATCCCAGGGCCCTGGGATTGAGTCCTGCATACGGCTCCTTGCTCAGCAGGGAGCCTGCTTCTCCCTCTGCCTGCCGCTCCCCCTGCTTGTGCTCTCTCTCTCTCTGACAAATAAATAAATAAAATCTTAAAAAAGAAAATCACAGTTTCAAGGCTAATAGTGTGCATTGTAAACTGTGCTTCCATTATTACCCAATGGGTCCCCATTTCTGTTGGTAACAAAAATTCAGATGGGGGAGGAGGCTGAATCAGGTCATGAAGTCAGGAGTGAGTGGCCAGGGTCACTCACCAGTTGTAGGTAGAAGTCTTGGAGCAGTTTCTCCTCTAATTGCCAGAGGGAATGCCTGGGCCTGGCTCCAAAGGTCTCTTCATTGGAGCAAGAAAAAAGATGAGGAGAGACAGGAAAGAAAGATGAATAAGAGGATGGAATAGGACCAAGAGACCAACAGATGGGAATGGGGCGAGGGGCCTGAGAGAGGCAGGGAAATGCACTTACTCTGGGGAGCAAAAGAGGCTCTCAGGTATGAATGGTGGGAGGACAGAGGAAGGGGCAGAGAGGGGGTCCCTTGGAGCCTCTCACCAGAATTATAGCCAAAGTGCAGAGCCAGTGAGTTAGCTAGGTCTGGTCTCCAGAGGTTTCCATTATCTGGGAAATAAAGGAAAAGGGAAAGATCTGTGATGAGCTGAGGAACGGGGAGTGGGGGGGAGGGGCTTCTCCAAGAATGAGGATGGTCTACCTCATCCTAGGCCTCCCTCAGCTGAAGGTTCTGGAGAAGCAGACTGCCTAGGTCTTTTATAGGTTTCAGGTCCTCAGGCTTTGGCAGCCTGATTCTAAAGTGATAGTCATCTCAAAGTCTCTATTATCTTTGCTTTGTACTGGGGGAAAATGGGGAGAAGTGGACATTGTCCCCCACAACAGCCCCATGCAGGCTCTAGGAGCAGGCCGGAGCCACAGAATTAGAGGACAGGGCTTCCCCAGCAGAGATGGACAGAGTCCTGACTTGGGTTGGAATGCTACAGAGGGGGAAGGGAAGGAAAGGCTGAGAGGAGTTATAGGGGCACAGGGGACTCAGATATCACCAGTTCAGTGTCCTGGGCCAAGGCTAGGAAGACACTGACCTAGATATAACTGAGATCATTGTCTAAAGGGGAAATCGGGGCGCCTGGGTGGCTCAGTTGGTTAAGCGACTGCCTTCGGCTCAGGTCATGATCTCAGGGTCCTGGGATCGAGCCCCGTATCGGGCTCCCTGCTCGGCGGGATGCCTGCTTCTCCCTCTCCCAATCCCCCTGCTTGTGTTCCCTCTCTCACTGTCTCTCTCTCTGTCAAATAAATAAATAAAATCTTAAAAATTAAAAAAGGGGAAATCAAGTGACCGCTCATCACTGACTAGATTGGCTCACTGTTCTCATGGTCCCCTCAGGGACAGTGGAAGGTCAGTATGGGATAGGGGATTTATGGGGAGCTTCGGAGAGGGAGAAAGGACATATGGGTGACCCACTTTCCGCCTCCACTCTACTGTTCAGGCCCTAGTGAGCTCCCCAGCAAGTAGGTCTCCCCTGTAAATGTTGGGAAAGGGAAGGATGTAAGGAGGCCTTTACAAGGCATAAGGGAAAGCCTTCTGCTTCAGAAGAGGGGATGGGAATGGCTCCAGAGTGGAAAGTTTGGAAATGCATGGCCAAGAGGGATCAAACCAGAGAAGCAGAGTCAGAAGGACAGAGTGGAGAACACTGGTTGGATTTTTAAAACTTTGTGACTTCTCCAATAAAAGATAGTTTTTCCTTGCAGAATGCAGCATGTTCCCAGGTGACCCCAGAAGATCTTTCTACTGAGCCCTTGGTGGGGTGTGCACTTTGTTTAACTGAAGCTTGGAGTGGGCTCTTGATTCCACGTTTGTCACTCTTGTTAGTCTTGTCCATCATCCACTTAATTATCAGCAGTCAGACCCTAACTCAAAGAGGGCTCCTGTGCTCGGTGAGGGAAAGCCAGGAAGAGAATCTGTGGTCAATCCATTTCTTCTCTTGTGAATAGTTTTTTGGAAGCAGAGCTCCAAGGAGTCATGTGGGTGGGAACAGAGGTGAGAATAACAATTGGGAGATGCTCACATACAACTGTCTCAGAGGTAAGGAGGAACATGAGTGGTTACCCTGGTTGGTATCTTCAGGCCAGGGCTGAGAGGAAAGGACCAGGGCTGGCATAAGGGTCCCAGGTTTCTGAAAGTTTCAAACCTTCCCCAGACTCGTAATTTGGTAGCATTGGGTCTCTTTCCCCATAATGATCAACTGTACAACCTTTGGAGGGAAGATACCATGCAATTGTTTTTAGAGAGATCTTAACAGAGGGGGGCAATGAAGTGTGGGGAGCTGGTGCCCCATTCAGGATCTGCTCTAGAGGTGTGAGGAGCCTGGGCACTGAATGGGTAGACATTCAGCAGGCTGGGGCTCTTCTAGCGTGGAGGAGGAGAGAAAGTGAGCAGGAAGGATGGACAACTGCTTCTAGTTCAGGAAGAGAAGCCCCAGAGTGGGAGAGAAAGAACCCCATCTGAATCGTTAGGCCCTTGCAAGAAAGGAGAAAACAGGGCTTAGGGAGCTAGCTAGGATTCAAAGAAGGACCCTTCTGGGGGCTTCACCCTGATGGCCTCCCCAGCATAGTAAGGCACCCCCCCAGTCCCACTTTGTTTAGGATCATATGGGGATTCATTTTCAAAAAAGTGGGGGGAAAAAGTGTTTAACAATGATATCAGCTCATTAACATCTGGGAGCTGGCAGAAGAAAAACAGGAGTGGGCAAAGACTGGAACCAGGAGCCCTGCTTGCCTCACTAGCCTCATGGAGGCAGAAACTCCTCTGCCCTCCCCACTCCAAATCTTGACATGAATTGGACACAATGCCCTCACTTTGTTCTATAGAGAACAGTAGTCTGGATTCTGCCAATGCTGGCCCTTCCTACCACCAGCATTTGTGTACCTGTCTATTTTTTTAAAGATTTTATTTATTTATTTTAGAGAGAGAGCACGCAAGCAGAGGGAGGGGCAGATGGAGAGGAAGAGGCAGAGAATTTCAAGCAGACTCCACTCCACGCTGAGCATGGAGTCCAAGTAGGGGCTCAATCTCACAACCCTGAGATCATGACCTGAGCCGAAACCAAGAGTTGACGTTTAACCGAGTGAGCCACCCAGACGCCCCTCACCTGTCTCACTTTAAAGGCTCTCAGGGACCAGGCTGGGAATCAAGGTCTTCCCCATCATAAAGGAGCTTCTTAAAGTAGAGACAGATTTCTCCTCTCAGGCTCAGGGACCCTATAAGAGTGGGCTGAGGTTTTCCCCATTAAATTGGACACCTGCAGTGTGTTGAATCCTGGCCCCAAAAAGATATGTTCATCGAGGACCTTGGAATGTGATCTTATTTGGAATAAAGGTCCTTGCAAATGTAATTAAGGTAAGGATCTCAAAAGGAGATCATCCTGGACCAGGATGGGCCCTAAAGCCAAGAGCAAGTATGCTTATAAGACAGACAAGGAAAAACCACAGAGATAGAGATGGAGAAGTCCATGTGAAAACAGAAGCAGAGATGAGAGTAATGGGTCTACAAGCCAGGGAACACCAAGGATTGTTCCCAGCAACCAGAAGCTAGGAAAGAGGCATGGGACAGATTCTCCCTCAGCACCTCCAGAACAAACCAACCTTGTGGACACCTTTATTTTGAACTTCTGGCCTCTAGATCCGTGAGAGAATAAATTTCTGTTGTTCTAAGCAACGAAGTTTATGGTAATTTGTTACAGCAACCCTAGAAAGTTCATATACACCTCAAGAATGAGGTCCATTCTCCTTCATCAGGTCTCCTGATAGAGTGTATATTTTGGGTGGAGGCTATCTTTTCTGGGCCAGAGTCAGGATGGCAAGAAAGAGTAGATAATTTCAGGAGGCCTCTCACCAGGTTAAGGCTGATTGAGCCTTAGGCCATGAACTTGTACTTGCCAGCAGAGCTGCTCCCTGCGCTTGCTCAGGATAGTCTAATGCTGCTGCCCAGGATCTGAAGCTCTTGGTCCAGCTGGTCCCTCTTCTTAGTGAGCTGAGAGACAAGGTCCCCATTGCTCTGGAGAACCTTCTTTGAAGCTTTGGTTGCTAGGAGAGGAGCCAGAACAACAAACAGGACCCAGACCTTGGTGTTGACAATGGGAAGAGAACTTGGCTTTGACCTCAGCCCAGGGAGGCACTGCTCTGCCAGGCCAAGCTGAGGCCACAATCCTGGGGACTCCATGGATCACACACACATACACACACACACGCACACACACACACACACACACACACAGAAAGAGCATTCACATGTCAAAGGACCTCCCTATCAGTCACTTCATCTGATCTTCCTGCCCTCCGAAGCCCACAGGACGGGGATTACGATGCCCACATTACAGATAAGAAAACTATGCTGCAAAACTGGCAAGCTGGATCCCTGGCTAACAGGTGAGAGACAGGACTAGAAAGGAGACAAGTCTGCAGGCTTTAGGCCAGTGCTCGTCCCCTTCCCCTGAGGACCTGGTGAACCCCTCTCAGCTCCAGGATAGGAACCCCAGCCATGAGTGGAATGCCCTAGCAGCAGGATTTTAACTTTGGACTTGGGGAAGACAGGTGTATGAACAAAGGACCAAGAGCACTGAGATATATAAAGCAAAGGAGGTACATGTAAAATTACAACAGCCTTCAATTTTATTATTTTTATTATTTTTTTAAAGGGAGGGAGGGGCAAAGAGAGAGGGAGGGAGAGAATCTTAAGCAGGCTCTATGCCCAGCGCTGGGCCTGACATGGACTTGATCTCACAACCCTGAGATCATGACCTGAGCTGAAATCAAGAGTTGGACGCTTAACCGACTGAGCCACCCAGGTGCCCCAACATCCTTCAATTTTAATTAACTCTGACTCTTCAAGAGAGCCTGCGTGCCCACTCAGATCTGGGGCATTCATCTACACTTTCATGTATTCTGAACTGTTAGAAATGTACCTGGAGACTCACTGGATAAGAACTCACAAGGAGGGGCACCTGGGTGGCTCAGATGGTTAAGCATCTGCCTTCAGCTCAGGTCATGATCCCGGGGTCCTGGGATCAAGCCCCATGTCGGGCTCTCTGCTCAGCGGGGAGTCTGCTTCTCCCTCTGCCTGCCGCTCCCCCTACTTGTGCTCTCTCTCTCTCTCTCTGGCAAATAAATAAATAAAATCTTAAAAAAAAAAAAAGAACTCACAAGGATTGCGGCACCTGTGTAGGTCAGTCAGTTAAGCCTCCAACTCTTGATTTCGACTCAGGTTGAGATCTCAGGTTGTAGGCACCTGGGTGGCTCAGTCCTTGGGTGTCTGCCTTCAGCTCCGGTCATGATCCCAGGGTCTTGCGATCGAGCCCCTCATCGGGCTCCGTGCTCGGTGGGAAGCCTGCTTCTCCCTCTCCCACTCCCCCTGCTTGTGTTCCCTCTCTCGCTATCTCTCTCTCTGACAAAAAAAAAAAAAATAAAATCCTAAAAAAAAAAAAAAAAAAAAAAAAAAGATCTCAGGGTTGTGAGATTGAGCCTGATACCGAGCCTCACAATGGCCCTACTGCGAGCCCTGGGCTCGGTGGGGAGTCTGCTCAAGATTCTGTCTCTCTCTGTCTAAAATAAATACATATTTTTTAAATTTATTTATTTATTTATTTATTTGAGAGAGAAAAAGCAAGTGCACATGCTCACGCACGAGCCCACAAACAAGCAGGTTGGGGGTGGAGAGGCAGAGGGAGAGAGAATCCCAAGCAGACCCCATGCTGAGCATGCAGCCTGAGGCAGGCTCGATTCCACAACCCTGAGATCATGACCTGAACTGAAATCAAGAATCAGACGCTTAACCGACTGAGCCACCCAGGCGCCCCAATAAATAAATCTTTAAAAAAAAAAAAAAAAAAAAACGGTGGCGCCTGGGTGGCTCAGTCGTTAAGCGTCTGCCTTCGGCTCAGGTCATGATCCCGGAGTCCTGGGATCGAGCCCCGCATCGGGTTCCCTGCTCTGCGGGAAGCCTGCTTCTCCCTCTCCCACTCCCCCTGCTTGTGTTCTCTCTCTCGCTGTGTATCTCTCTCTGTCAAATAAATAAACAAAATCTTTAAAAAAAAAAAAAAAAAAACTCACAAAGATTTTATCCTGCCTTCACCATCTATTGTCTGTGTGTGTGACCTTGAATAACCTTCATAACCTCTCTGAGCCTCGACTTCCTCAGCCATAAAATAGGAAAAGTAATGGTATCTACCTTACAGGATAAGTTTTAAGGATTAAAAGAGAGAATGAATGTGGCAAAAACTACTGTAAGTAGTAAATTCTATACATATCACTTGGAGGACACTCATAGTTAGGAAACTCAGGGATCTCTAAGGTCAGTTTCCCTAACTCTTTTACACAGGAGGAAACTGAGGCTCAGAGGTTAAATGACTGAGAAAAGTTCACAAAATACAGCAGAACTGTATCCTACAAAGGGGTTAGGTTCTAAAGTCACTCTATGGGTCAAAACCTGGTATAGTCAAAACATGAAAATTCCTGAAATCATCCATCAAATAAAGCAGGGCCAACCTCTCCATAAGTCCCAGACACTCAGCTAGTTTAGAACCAATTGCTGTTTCTTTTTTTTTTTTAAGGATTTTATTTATTTATTTGACAGAGAGAGACACAGCGAGAGAGGGAACACAAGCAGGGGGAGTGGGAGAGGGAGAAGCAGGCTCCCCACTGAGCAGGGAGCCTGATGCGGGGCTCGATCCCAGGACCCTGGGATCATGACCTGACCGAAGGCAGACGCTTAACGACTGAGCCACCCAGGCGCTCCCCAATTGCTGTTTCAAAGCTTAAGCACCAGACTTGGAATTTGGATTGCTTTTAGGGCCCATGTTGTGTGAAAAATGCTTGAATCATTGAACTCACACTTAATAACAGAGATGTCATCTCCTTTCTCATCCTGCCAGTTGTTTAAAGTGGAATGGCTCTCTGCTCAGTTCACATAGCTGTGCTGGCCCTACGTTAAATGCACGCACGGTGCAGCTCCACTGTGGGCACAGCAAGATTCAAACCTAATAGCTCTGCCTCCCTCCCAAGCATTTGTTCTCCCAGCTACGGTGTCCTGACTGTTATCAGTGTGGGCCTACTTTTTCCTGAGTCTGCTCTGGGGTCGCCCACCCACAGCCACTCCCCAAACCCATCCCTCTCACTCTCAATCAGCTCAGACAAGGATTCCAGAATGGGCTTTTGATGCTGTGATATTCTAATTATAAAAAGAAATATAGGGGCGCCTGAGTGGCTCAGTCGTTAAGCGTCTGCCTTCGGCTCAGGTCACGATCCCAGGGTCCTGGGATCAAGCCCCGCGTCAGGCTCCCTGCTCAGCAGGAAGCCTGCTTCTCCTCTCCCACTCCCCCTGCTTGTATTTCCTCTCTCGCTGTGTCTCTCTCTGTCAAATAAATAAATAAAATCTTTAAAAAAAAAAAAAAAAAGAAAGAAATATAGAGGGGCGCCTGGGTGGCTCAGTTGGTTAAGCCACTGCCTTCGGCTCAGATCATGATCCTGGAGTCCCGGGATCGAGTCCCGCATCGGGCTCCCTGCTCTGCAGGGAGTCTGCTTCTCCCTCTGACCCTCCCCCCTCTCATGCTCTTTCTATCTCATTCTCTCTCTCAAATAAATAAATAAAATCTTTAAAAAAAAAAAAAAATAATAATAATAATAATAATAATAAAAAAAAAGAAATATAGAGGCGCACCTGGGTGGCTCAGTTGGTTAAGCGACTGCCTTCGGCTCAGGTCATGATCCTGGAGTCCTGGGATCGAGTCCCGCATCGGGCTCCCTGCTCTGCAGGGAGTCTGCTTCTCCCTCTGACCCTCCCCCCTCTCATATGCTCTCTCTCATTCTCTCTCTCTCAAATAAATAAATAAAATCTTTAAAAAAAAATAAAAAAATAAATTTAAAAAAAAAGGAAATATAGAGGGGCGCCTGGGTGGCTCAATTAGTTAAGCCTCCGACTCTTGGTTTCGACTCAGGTCATGATCTCTGGGTAGTGAGATTGAGCCCCAAGTTGGGCTCCATGCTCAGCAAGGAGTCTGCCTGAGATTCTCTCTCTCTCTCCCTCTCCTTCTGCCCCTCACCCCTTCTCTCTCTCTCTAAAATAAATCTTTTTTTTTTTTTTGAGATTGTATTTATTTATTTGACAAAGATACACGGCCAGAGAGGGAACACAAGCAGGGGGAGTGGGAGAGGGAGAAGCAGGCTTCCTGCGGAGCAGGGAGCCCGATGTGGGGCTCGATCCCAGGACCCTGGGATCATGACCTGAGCCGAAGGCAGACGCTTAACGACTGAGCCACCCAGGCACCCCTAAAATAAATAAGTCTTAAAAAAAAAAAGAAAGAAATATATAGTTGGTCTTTGTCCCCATTTCTGGCACAGGGCTCCTAAAACCCTTGGAATTTCCTAAGTAATAAGAGCAATAAATGTGTCTTGAAATTCATAACAAACCCCTTTTAACTACACCTGAGTTTATATTAATCAGGTGACTTCTGGAAAGTACCTAAGGTTGGGGGGCTGGTTGCCAGGAGGACCAGCCCTGTGATTCCTGTCTCATCCTCCTCCCAGACTGCTAGCACAGGGTGAGGAACTGGAGGTTGAATCAGTCACCAATGGCCAATGATTTTATCAATCATGCCTAAGTAATGAAGGCTCCATAAAAACCCAAAAGGATGGGGTTTGGAGAGCTTTCAGTTTGGTGAACCTGAATGCATCCATGTGCCAGGTGGTGTATCCCAAACTCCTCAGGGACATAGTTCCTGTGTTCAGGACTCTTCCGGACTTTGTCCTATGTATCTCTTCATTGGGCTGTTCATTCACATCCTTTAATATCCTTTGTGACAAACTGGTAATCTAGTAAGTAAACTGGTTTCCTGAGTTCTGTTAATCAAACTGAGGAGAGGATCATGGGAACATCCAATTTATAGCCAGTCAGTCTTCTAAGTATAAAAAAAAAGGGGGAGGCTTGCTGGCTCATGCGTAGAGCATATGACTCTTGATCTCGGGGTCATGAGTTCAAGCTCCACACTGGGTAAAGAGCTTACTTTATTTTTATTTTTTTACAGATTTATTTTTTTTTTTTAAGATTTTATTTATTCATTTGCCAGAGAGAGAGAGACAGCACAAGCAGGGGGAGGGGCAGGCAGAGGGAGAGGGAGAAGCAGGCTCCCCGCCCAGCAGGGAGCCCGATGCAGGACTCAATCCCAGGATCCTGGGATCATAACCTGAGCCGAAGGCAGCCGCTTAACCAACGGAGCCACCCAGGCGTCCCTACAGATTTATTTATTTTATTTTATTTTTTAAGATTTATTTATTTATTTATTTGAGAGAGAGAGCACAGCAGGGGGAGTGGGAGAGGGAGAAGCAGGCTCCCTGCTGAACAGGGAGCCCAATGTGGGACTTGATCCCAGGACGCTGGGATCATGACCTGAGCTGAAGGCAGATGCTTAACCAACTGAGTCACCCAGACACCTTATTTATTTATTTGAGAGACAGAGAGCACGGGCACATAAGCACCGGGCAGTGGGGGTGTGCAGAGGGAGAGAGAATCCCAAGCAGACTCTGCGCCCAGCGCAGAGCCCAATGCAGGACTCAATCCCATGACCCCGAGATCACGACCTGAACAGAAACCAAGAGTTGGACGCCCAACTGACTGAGCCACCCAGGCGCCCCAAGAGCTTAAAATAAATAAAATAAAATACACTAAGTACAGCCAGTCAGTCAGAAGCACAGGTGACAACCTGGACTTGAGTCTGGTGTCTGAAGTGGGGGGATAGTCTTATGGGACCGAATCCTCAGTCTGTGGGATCTGATGCCATCTCCAGGCAGACAGTGTCAGAGTTGAGTTGAACTGTAGGATACCCAGCTGGTGTCGTAGAATTGTTTGGTGGGGTTGAAAAAAAACACATAATGAAGATGACCATGCAGGGCAATTCAAGGTTGATCCCCTAGCAAGGACCTGCAGTCTGGGGGCAACAGGATGATAGTGCACCATCAGAGTTCCCGCCCCTCCTAGTCCTGCTCCAGACTGCCTCTGCCTTGCCCAGCAGGTTGGATTGGATTTTTCTGATGGGATCCCGTCCATAGATAGTGTTTATATCCATGTCCTAGGAGGTAAAGGGAGCAGGGTCAGGATAGCAGGAATAAGGGAAAGTTTGAGGGAAAGGGTTTTCCTGCCCAAAAATGATCCCTAGGAGAAGGGACAGAGAAATGCAATTGGATGGGCTGGGGTCTTACATCTGTGACTGTGATGCCCGGAATCTGACACTCCCATGGGTGTGACCGAGGTTCTCCAGGAGGCTCTCCGGGAGGCTGGGATTCTGAGCTGGGGGTGGAATTTGAGTCTGGAGGATGGACTTAAGGAGGAGTTATTTCTGAGGGAGTAGTCACTGTAGGAAATGGCCTCACACAGCTGCTTGTTGCTTATGAAGCTGCAGATGTTCTAGCCCCTGGGGAGACAAGGCCGGAGGGCAAAGGGGAGAGAACTCAAGCCCAGGTCATAATATAGAGGAGGGTTGAGAGAGTCAGAAGAAGAGAATGAGGTAGAGGACAGGTGAAGGTAGGGAAGTTAGGGAGGGATGAAGGTGGGGAATCAGGGATGAGGGAAAATGGAAGAGGGTCAGGCGGCAGATGAGAGGAACCAGGGTATGAGCAAGAGTTGGGTTTGGGGAGCTCTGTGTCATGAAAGGGGATAGTTCTTGGAGGGTTGGAGCCCAGATAGTTAAAGTGGGGAGCAAATTGTACAGGGTGTGGAAGGGTCACAAGTTAGGATGGGATTTCCCTGAGACGAGAGGTGATTTCTAGCCTAAGGGACCAGTTTTCAGATAGGAGGGGGGAACACTGGGTAGGGGAAGGGCAACAGGTAAGAGGAGCAGGGTCTTTGCTGTCAGGAAGCAGGCAGGCAGGTGGTGGTGGGGTCTGGACCAACAGAACTACCAGCCCTGTAGAACTCCCACAGCAGCCAGACAGGCTGAGCCAGACAGGAAGAGCACCAGACCAGAGATGAAGGCAAACGCGAGGCCCAGTTATGTAGCCAGCCTCAGATTTCAAGACCTGAGAGGAAAATAGGAAGGAATGTGGTCTTAGGCTTCAGCCAGACATCTGGGTAGCTACTCACAGTCCTACCTCCTGTGCGTGCAGGGCAGGGAAAGGTGGTGGCAGGAGTGGCCTCTAGAGGCCAGACCTACAAACAGAACTCCCCTTATCTTCCTGTAGATGTCCCATTGTCTGTCCTTGTTTTCTATGCTCTCAGCAAATCTACATCTAGGTGGGGGAGGAGGCAGCGTGATGAGTCAGAACGGACCCAATTAGCCAGCACCTGTTGAGGAAAAGGGGACAGCCTCTCCTGCGCCCCTCCTTACACCATCCAGAAAGCATCCTGATGTCCTGACATGGGGCAGTGGGGTGCTCCAGAGCCTCTCTGCTTTATTGCTAGACTGGCCCACATAATTTGCAATTTCCTAGTTCCCAACTTTCCCATTCCTCCACTCTAGTCCTCCCACATGTCCCACTTCAGGGTCCCATCCATTCACACTTCTGTGGGCCTTGAAGCATCCCCTGGGGCTACCTCCTGGCAGTGAGCTGGCTGGGAGAGGGGAAGTGGAAGGACTATTTCTGGTCCGACAGGTGATGGGGACAGAGTTCCTCCAAACCTCAGCATTGCCTTCCATCCTTCCTACTCATCACTCCCCATATTCAGTGAGCAGCCAAACTGCAGCTATTCTCCTCCCCACCCCAGTCCTAGCACAGATGCCCTAATCTGTCCCTAGTCAGGTGTTTGTAACTTTCCACCCGGATTCTGTCTCTTTTATGGTTAGTGTTTGTTGTTATAAAGGTAGCACGAGTACATTAAAGGAAATTTGAAAAATGGCAAAGAGAAGAAAAATTCACTTAGAATCCAATCATCTTATCACCATTGTACTTTCTCCCCATGTTATTTTTACTATGCATAGACCTTTTTACATTATTAGAACCACTTTGTATAATAATTCTTGATCCTGGGGCACCTGGGTGGCTCAGTCCTTAAGCATCTGCCTTTGGCTCAGGTCATGATCCCAGGGTCCTGGGATCGAGCCCCGCATCGGGCTCCCTGCTCTGCGGGAAGCCTGCTTCTCCCTCTCCCACTCCCCCTGCTTGTGTTCCCTCTCTCGCTCTTTCTCTCTCTCAAATAAATAAATAAAATCTTTAAAAACAAACAAACAAAAAAAAAACCCCTGCAAAAATAAATAAATAATTTAAAAGATGGATATTTTTAAAAAATAATTCTTGATCCTACTTTTTCAGTTAACATTTATCATAAGTGTTTTTTTCACATTCTTTTTTTAATTAATTAATTTATTTTATGTAGTGTTCCATGATTGTTTGCGTATAACACCCAGTGCTCCATGCAATACGTGCCCTCCTTAATACCCATCATCAGGCTAACCCATCCCCCCTCCCCCCCTCCCCTCTAAAACCCACAGTTTGTTTCTCAGAGTCCATAGTCTCTCATGGTTCCTCTCCCCCTATTTCCCCCCACTTCATTAGCACTCACCATAGCACATACCCTCCCCAATGTCTATCACCCAGCCACCCCACCCTCCCACCCCCCACCACTCCAGCAACCCTTAGTTTGTTTCCTGAGATTAAGAATTCCTCATATCAGGGCACCTGGGTGGCTCAGTCGTTAAGCATCTGCCTTCGGCTCAGGTCATGATCCCAGGGTCCTGGGATCGAGCCCCACGTCGGGCTCCTTCCTCAGTGGGGAGCCTGCTTCTCCCTCTCCCTCTGCTTGCCACTCCACCTGCTTGTATTCTCCTCTCTATCAAATAAATAAATAAAATCTTAAAAAAAAAGAATTCCTCATATCAGTGAGATCATATGATACTTGTCTTTCTCTGATTGACTTATTTCGCTTAGCATAACACCCTCTAGTTCCATCCATGTTGTTGCAAATGGCAGGATTTCTTGTTTTGATGGCTGCATAATATTCCATTTTTTTCACATTTTTTTAACCTCTTGGTAAATATCATTTTGATGGCTGTGTAGCATTCTACTGTTAGGATGTCCTAGCATTCTCCTACCCATTGCTTTCTGAAGTTTCCTTATTTTCTATATTATAAGTGATGCTATGATTCCCAGAAATGGAATTAGTGAGCCAAATGATCTACACATTAACACAAGCTGCTTTTCTGAGAGATCAGCTCGTTCATAGTGTATGATATTCTAGTCTCTTCATATCCTTCCCAGCATTGAGTAAGATTGTTGAAAATCTTTGCTTATTCAGTATGATTCTGTTCATATACTTCAAAGACAGGCAAAACCAATCATGGAGTTAAAAATCAGGACAGTGGTTACCTTTGGAGAGGAAGGGCTGTGAGGAACACTTCCGGGGTGCTGGGAACGTTCTACTTCTCTCTCTCAGCACTGGTTACAGAGTGTGTTCAGTTTGAGGAAACTGTCAAATTATACATTTTCTGTATGTTATACTTCAATACAGAGTTTACTGAGTACACCAAAAACATCAGCAACAACAACAAAAGAAAATAATTTGGATTTCATCAAAGTTTACAGCTTTTGTGCTTCAAAAGACACCCTTAAAAAAGTGAAAAGACAACCCACAGAATGGGAGAAAATATTTGTAAATCATATATCTAATAAAAAACTTGTATCTAGAATATATAAATAACTCTTTTTTTAGATAGGTTTTTAAAAGATTTTTATTTATTTATTTGAGACAAAGAGAGTGAGAGAGCACCAGCAGGGGGAGAGGCAGAGGGAGAAGGAGTGGGAGAAGCAGGCTCCCCGCTGAGCAGGGAGCCCGACTCTGGGCTCGACTCTGGGCTCGATCCCAGGACCCTGGGATCATGACCTGAGCTGAAGGCAGACGCTTAACTGACTGAGCCACCCAGGTGCCCCTAGAATATATAAATAATTCTTAAAACTCAGTAATAAAAAGACAGTTCAATGAAAAATGGGCAAAAGATATGAATAGATATTTCTCCAAAGAAGATGTACATATGGCTAGTAAGCACATGAAAAGATAGGTGTTCCATATCATCAGTCATCAGGGAAATGCAAATCAGAACCATAATGAGATACCACTTAGCACACTCCAGGATGGCTATAATAAAAAAGACAGACAATAACAAGTGTTGAGGAGGTTATAGAGAAATTTGAGCTTTCGTACATTGCTGGTGGGAATGCAAAATGGTGTGGCCACTTTGGAAATCAGTCTGGCAGTTGCTCAAAAGGTTAAAAATAGACTTACCATAAGACCCAGCAATTCCACTCCTAGGTATGCGCTCAAGAAAAATTAAAATATGTGTTCACACAAATGTGTACATAAATGTTCACAGCAATATTATTCATAGCAGCCAAAAAGTGAAAACAACCCAAATGTCCATCAACTGATGAACAGATAAATAAAATGTAATATATCCATGCAACAGAATATTATTCGGCAATACGAACAAATGAAATACTTGGGGAGCCTGGGTGGCTCAGTCGTTAAGCGTCTGCCTTCAGCTCGGGTCGTGATCCCAGGGTCCTGGGATCGAGCCCCGCATCGGGCTCCCTGCTCAGGGGGATGCCTGCTTCTCCCTCTCCCACTCTCCCTGCTTGTGTTCCCTCTCTCGCTGTGTTTCTCTCTGTCAAATAAATAAAATCTTTAAAAAAAAAAAAAAGAAGAAGAAATGAAATACTGGTACATGCTATAAGGTGGATGAATTTGAAAACATGTTAAATGATGGAAGCTAGTCACAAAAGACTATACTATTGTATGATTCCATCTATACGACATGTTCGGAATAGCCAAATTCGTAAAGACATAAAGTAGATCAGTAGTTGCCTGCAGCTGGGCTAGTGGGTGGGAAATGTTGAGTGACTACTAATGGGTATGGTTTTCTTTTTGGAGTGATGAAAATGTTTTAAAATATTGTTGTGGTGTTGGTTGTACAACACTATGAATATACTAAAAACCATTGGATTGTGTACTTTAAATAGGTGAATTGTATGGTATGTAAAGTATGTCTCAATAAAGCTGTTATATATATATATATATCTTTATATATATAAATCTTTATATATCTTTATATAATCTTCATATATATATCTTTTTTTTTTTAAGATTTTATTTATTTATTTGACAGAGAGACACAGCGAGAGAGGGAACACAAGCAGGGGGCATAGGAGAGTGAGAAGCAGGCTCCCGGCTGAGCAGGGAGCCCGATGCAGGGCTCGATCCCAGGACCCTGGGATCATGACCTGAGCCGAAGGCAGATGCTTAATGACTGAACCACCCAGGTGCCCCTATATATATCTTTATATATATATATATACACACACCTATATATATTTTATATATATCTTTATATATCTTTAATGTACCAGGAAAAATATTAGTTTAATAGACCAAAAAGAGCCATATTATTTTAATATATATTAATTCTATTACTATATTTCTGTGTTTTAGCCTTCATACTTCCTCCTCTGAAATTGTCCTTTATGTCTTTATCTATTGAGAAGCCCCTTTTTGTAAACCTATTTTGTATTAGTTATACAAAAAGATTGTAACTCATCATAGTTGTGTAATATGTATAAATATGTGTAATTTGCATAATATTGTATAAATATATAGTTCCCAATGTATCTGCTTTTTTTGCATGGGGGAAGGGGAGCAGGAATCTAGTTTGGTTTTTAATTTTTTTAAGATTTTATTTATTTATTTGTCAGAGAGAGAAAGAGAGAGCACAAGCAGGGGGAGCAGCAGGCTGAGGGAGAAGCGGGCTCCCCGCTGAGCAAGGAGCCCGATGCGGGACTCAATCCCAGGACCCTGAGATCATGACCTGAGCCAAAGGCAGCCGCTTAACCCACTGAGCCACCCAGGCGTCCCTGGTGTTTTATTTATACACACACATACCAAAGTTGTAAATTTAGTCTGTATGTAGTCAAACTGATCACTCTTGAGGTACCTGGCTGGCTCAGTTGGTGGAGCATGCAACTCTTGGCCTCAAGGTCGTGAGTTCAAGCCCCACATTGGAGGTATAGTTTACTTAAAAAAAATAAAATAAATTTTTTTAAAGACTTTATTTGTCAGAGAGAGACAGAGAGAAAGACAGAGAGAGGGGACAAGCAGGGGGAGCGGCCGGCAGAGGGAGAAGCAGGCTCCCTGCTGAGTGGGGAGCCTGACATGGGGCTCGATCCCAGGACCCTGGGATCATGGCCTGAGTTGAAGGCAGATGCTCAACCGACTGAGCCACCCAGGAGTCCCTAAAATAAAAAAAAATGTTTAAATTGATCACTCTTGTCCATTTGTGCTTTTTTCTTTTTTATATTCAGGTGAAATTCACTCTTTTCCTTTCTGATTTCTTTTATGGCATTTAAACTTGCAAGTTTTTTTTTTTTTTAAAGATTTTATTTATTTATTTGACAGAGAGAAACACAGTGAGAGAGGGAACACAAGCAGGGGGAGTGGGAGAGGGAGAAGCAGGCTTCCCGCGGAGCAGGGAGCCCGACGCGGGGCTCGATCCCAGGACCCTGGGATCATGACCTGAGCTGAAGGCAGACACTTAACGACTGAGCCACCCAGGCGCCCCTAAACTTGCAAGTTTATCCTCCCCACACACAGTCTTAGAAGGTTAATGAATACCATTTCATCTATTTTCTTCTGGTTTTATTTGCTTACATTTAATTCTTTAATCTTTAATTTTATGGTAAGTTGGGATCTTTTTGTTTTGGCTTTCTAAGTTGCTAGCAGTACAGACTTCATTACCTCCTAATTATCCCCCTTCTCTAGTCCTATACATTATGCCAAGCTAATCTTATTAAAGAACAGATCTAACCAGGTCATGTCTGTTCAAAAATTGCTTGTGGCTTCCCATTCCTAATAAAATTAAGTCAAACTTCTCAGCCTGTCGTTCAAAACGCTCTACAATTTAGGAAGACTGTGGAGGGCAGTCTTGCTGATTCCTTCTCTCCCATTCCACAAAGTACACACCATTCCTTCTCTCAATACCCCAAAAGGCAACAGTGTGCCCTTTGCCGCTACAGACCCACTTACTTGCTCAGTTGCCTTCTCCCCAGACCCTCCTGCTTCAGTACCTTCCCTAAAGCTTCCCCTCGACTTAGAGTGTCTGTAGGTCCTCACCAAAATCACCTGCCACAGCTCTCCCTCCCTTCAACAGTCACAACCGATTTCACCTTCAGCAAGAAGCCTTCCCAGATCTCTGGTCAAAACGAATTTCCCTATCGGTCTACAGCACTTGCCAGGTTTGTAATGCTGCTCCCTGATGTAGGCTTTTTACTCATATTGTGGCCAGGTCTGACTTTCCCCTGCTCTGGGAGTTTCTGGAGGGCGGGGACCAGGTCTTAATCGTGATTTGCTTTATACCCTTTAGTGACAATCCATTATATTTAAGATTTTTTTTTTTTTTGAGAGAGAGAGAGGGAGCGAGAAAGAGAGCACAGGAGCAGGGGCAGAGGGAGAGGGAGAAGCCGACTCCCCTGCTGAGCAGGAAGCCCAAACAGGGCTCTATCCCAGGACCCCAGGATCATGACCCGAACAGAAGGCAGATGCTTAACCAACTGAGCCACCCAGGCACCCCAACAACCCATTACATTTAGATGAAATTCAAAATCCTTGCTGACTCTATGACCTTGGGCAAGTTGCTTGGCCTCTCCTGGTCCTTAGTTTTCCCCCTTAGTTTCTGGCTGTTAGCATTCTCCTCTTAGTGGGAGATAATAACAGCACCTAAACACAGAAGTGTGGTTAGCTTTTAATGAGATCATTGATATAAGGGATTTCTCACAACACCTGGGGCAGAATGGATGTTAACTGCTAACAACATCATCATCGTCATCAACACCACGGTATTGTCCCATCTGGTCTTAGCCTCTTTCTTGTGACCATTTCCCCTTGCTCACTAGACTCAGATCCCACTGGTGTTCTATCCTTCCAAACTGCCAAGCATTTCCCAGCATCAGGACCTGTTTCCTCTACCTGAAATCCTCTTCTCTATGCTCTTCACCTGGTGAAGTACTCCTCACCCTTCATGTCTTAGCTGATAGAACTTGGAGAGGCCTTCCTTAACATACCGATTGAACCACCGAGGTGCCCCCTCACCACCAAAATAAAGTTTTAGGAATACAGGTATCACCCGCTTTTCAAAAGTTCATGTTGAAAAAAAAAACCTTCACGTTAAACCACTTCACTTTTATGAAAGACCTCCATTAGTACCTATTTTCAATAACTGAAAGAAGTCTGAAGAAGATTTTCACTTTTGGGGCACCTGGGTGGCGCAATTAAGCATCTGACTCTTGGTTTCAGCTCAGGTCACGATCTCAGGATTGTGAGATCAAGCCCTACATCGGACTCCATGCTCAGTGCAGAGTCTGCTTAGGACTCTCTCTCACTTAAATAAGTAAGTAAGTAAGTAAGTAAATCTTTTTTTAAAAAGCCTGAAAGGTTATTTTTTGAGTCTGGGAATGCTCAAAAAATTTTTCCATATAAATTATTGGTAATTGCTTCTTTACACCATTTTGTCACAGGTTTCATGGGAATGTTCTACTTTCCGATAGTGGGGAAAATCTGTAAATATAGCAAAGATAAATATATAAAGAGGAAAAAAGAATGATGGAATGGTGGGAGAGGAGTGGGATGGGAACGGATCACAGATTTCAGTTATTTCCAAGGTCCTTGTTTTCATGTTAATGAGTTCTTATAACAGTATTATAAATAAATAAATGTGTCCTGTGCATGGAACAATGAAAAGAACGTGTCATGAACCAAAGTTATGATTAATCTAATTCTGTGCACCTGACATCCTTAAAGGAAAAGGAGAGAAATTATGCTTACCTTCTCCAGACAGACTTACTTATTTGGGAGTGATGGTGAAAAGATTCTTCACCCCCAACCCTCTCTAGGATTTTTCTCCAGGGACTGTCTCTAGTTTCTCCTCCTGCAGAGGTGAGCTGGTGGGGCAGCAAGGAGGGGAGTAATCCAGGGTTTGGCTACTTCAGGAAAAGGGTCCCGGAATTGGTGGGAAAATGAACCCTTCCCAAGGCTGGAATAGGAACCTGGAGATGTGGGTCAGCTTCCATTCCTATCCAGCTTCCCCTACTCTCCAGGCTAAGAAGGGCAGGTGTGTAGTCTCCCACCCACTTCCTGTTGCGATTCATCAAAGACCTCAGGGTGGGGGTGGGGAGGAGCCTCAGAGGTGGGTCCTGAGAGGTGGGACTGTGGCCACATGGTAGACAGTTGTAAGCAGTCTGGATACTGGGGAACTGGGACCAGCAGGGGTCAAACCCAGCTTCTTTGAAGTTCAGCTTAGAACTGGGCTGCTGACTCAAAACATTTTACATACTCCCTTCCTTTCAGCCTGGCCCAGAATACTCCTGGGCCATTCTCAGCACTTCTTGCTCCTCCTTTGCTTGCCTTCCCTGCCCATCCTCCTTCATCCAGGCTGTAGCTCCAATCCCGTACCCTCACCTCAACTTCTACCAATCCCCAAGATAAGGCCCTACTTTATGAAGTAAGGATTAGGGGAAAGCCCTGGGGGAGCAGCTTAGAACTTTTCACCTTTCGGTAAGGGACTTGAGGTCAGATTGAACTGGGTTGGTCTGGCTGGGCTGGAATCTTACCTTTGGGGAAGGGGCTAGAGGTCAGGCTGGATTAGGCTAAGAGTATAAAAGAGGTGCTGGAATCGGGCTCCCTGCTCAGCGGGGAGCCTGCTTCTCCCTCTCCCACTCCCCCCGCTTGTGTTCCCTCTCTTGCTGTGTCTCTGTCAAAATAAATAAGTAAAATCTTTTAAAAAAAAAAGCGGGGGGCACCTGGGTGGCTCAGTCGTTAAGCGTCTGCCTTTGGCTCAGGTCATGATCCCGGGCTCCTGGGATCAAGCCCCGCATCGGGCTCCCTGCTCAGGGGGGAGCATGCTTCTCCTTCTCCCACTCCCCCTGCTTGTGTTCCCTCTCTTGCTGGGTCTCTCTCTGTCAAAATAAATACATAAAATCTTTTAAAAAATAAAAATAAAAGAGGTGCTGGAGGTTGTGCTGGAATTCCTAAGAAAGGGGCTGGAGGTCAGGCTGGATTGAGCTAGAATAGAAACACGGGGAAGGAGCTTGGCTCAGGCTGATCTCAGGGTCTGGGGGTTGAGGGCCTGTGTCTTTGCACTGGGGCTGGCTGGGGTACACAGTTGGGCTGAACCAAACTTTTCAGCATCATGCTGGGGTCTGGGGCTGGGCCTTGAAGGGACTTTCCCTTCCCCCCAACCCTAGCAATTCCTCCAGACTAAGGGCCCTCCCCAGAGGGGCTGCTGTGGCAAACAGGGAGGAGTCAGATCTAGGGCTCCAGAGGAAGTCGCTGGCCACTGTGCTTCCTGAGTTCAAAAAGTGGGTTCCCCTGTCTCTCTGGCTCACTGCCTTCCCCCAAGAAGGGCAGAGTCCAGGCCTGGCAATCTACCTCTTCCCATTACCACTGCCTCTTTCAAAACACACACTCACACACAGAGGATATGAATCTGCAATGTTGTCACACAATTGCTGGTGCAGCAGCCCCGTAACACAACACAATACTGCCGAGCCATGCATTCAACAACATACCCTCATTTACGTACTTGTAGCCTCCCAGTCACACCCAACAGTCATGCCTTCTCTGCTTTGTTCAGTACCGCATCTCTAGCACCTAGAGTTAGGCCTGGCACCTAGAAAGGGCTCAATGAACAAATAAATCCAAGACACATCTCATAAACAAATGCATAGATAAGCCTACATACATATTCACACATGCAATGTGCCCTTACATACCCATATCCAAGCCCTCTCCCAGCCCGGCAGTCACATACACATATACACTGGCAGACACTCAGGCAGGAAAGCCAGATGTACACACACCTAGTTCCAAATGCGGACACGCTGCAGATCGATGTTACCTAGCACTCCCAGGGTGAGTTGGTGGTAGCAGCTGGCTGGTAAATGTCCATCAGGTCAGGCCTGCAGCGGAATGAAGTGGGCATGTGCACGAATGCAGGCGTTGGGGTCCTGAGGCAACGGGCAGTGAGGAGCTGGGCTGGCGGAGGACGGGCCAAGATAACTATACGGATTGGAGAGGGGGTGGGAAGGGCCATGCAGTCCTTTCCTCTGGTTTCTTCCTGCCAGCTGGGGAGGTGAGAGTAGAGGTACAGGTCTATGAGGCTACTTCAAATCCAAAGACTTTAGTGGCATAATAGTCTGAGAGGCCGGATTCCCCTGTTGGGATGAAAAGTCTGGGCAGAGGAATTGGTAGGTGCTAAGATCCCATCCCCAACCTAGAGCAGGGTCTCCCTATCTTGCCAATCTTCTTTAATGGTGGGAGAGAAGAGAGAAGGGGACTTGGGAGGAGTCACCACCTGGAAAGGAGTTTAAAAAGCACACCATTCTTCCTTCTACCGAAGGAGCTTCAGGCTGCCCCTAGCAATTGCACTCAGGCATTCTCCTCCATGTCCCCACCCAAAGTCAGCAAGCAGACAAACAATCCAGCTACTCTCTTACTTCCCCACCCAGGACCTAACACCAGGGGATGCTAGCTCAGAGAGCACAGCTGGGCTGGTAGGATGGAGGCTGGGTAGGGGCAGGAATCACTGACAAAAACAGGACCAAGTCTCCCAGTCATTCTAACCACCCAAAGCTCCTCCAACCCAAGCCTAGGCAAGGACCCCTCCCCCTCCCCAACAGTCTGATCCAGGGCCTTCCATCCTAAGAAACCTGCCTCAGGAAGACCATCTGTCTGGCAGCCCCATGGCAGTTGGGGGTGAGGAATAATTGTCCCACAGGAGGGAGTCAACTTTTGAGGGAGACAGGGCCAGTCTGGGACAGGAGGAGCAATGGCAGAAGAGTGAGGGGAAAAGATGAGACTGAAGGGGGATCCACAAACATATTCCCACTTCCTTCCTAATAACTGGTTTTAGGGACTGTAGGAAGGAGGGGGGGAAAGACTCCTTGGGACTGAGTTGTTATTAGGCATCAATGACCAACCAAGACAACACTCTCAAACCAAAAAGTCTCTTTATTGATCGGTACCATACATGACTCAAATGGCCCAAAAAAAAAAAAAAAAAAAAAAAAAGGCATTACATTTGGGGTGGGATATCCATCTTCCCCACCCCTTCCCTCAGCTCGATACAATACCCTCCCAACAGTGGCAGCTGGAGTGAAGGAAACTGGGTGTGGGGGACCCCAGAATCCAGAAGGAAGAGCAGGGGAGAGAGGTGGTGCTAACACTTCTGGAACTGGCCACAGGAAAAGGCAGAGAAGCCACAGAGCTGGGCCCAGACCCATGGGACCCTACTCCTGGCCTCACCCTGGGCCCAGAGCCTCCGAGTGTCCAACTGTGAAACAGAGCTGAGGATCCTGGCTGCTTCCCCCCTCCCTTCTACGAGGAAGGGGATGGAAGGGATATTGGAGATGAAGACCCTTTACTTCAGCTGGGGAACAGAGGTCTATTGCTCCCAGGTGGGCTTAGAGCTGGGACATCCTCCGTGGCTCCTTCCCCTCTTTGGAGGACAGGGGAGGACTAGATACACAGTTTGAGGAGTTGGGGGGAAGAGAGTACTGGAGAGAGTGGATGAGCCCCTCCCCCTCCATCCCATGCCAGCCCAGCTGAGACAAAACAAACAGTGACAAACAAGGCGCTCCCTTCCTGCCACACTTCCTAAGGGAGGGAGCCTCCCGTCCCCCCATCCAAGACAGCTGCTCTAGTGGAGGACTTGTAAAGAATATACACGCCATGGGGGAGGGGGTTGGGGTGGGATAGTGGGGGTCACAAGCACTAGGACAGCAGGCCAGAGTCCTGGAGGATGGGGAAACAGAGACAACAGCAGGGGGTTGTCACAAAGATGAGGCCATCAATGGCCCCCTACCCCAAGGTATGCCTTCCCCAGCTCCAGTCACCCCAGAGGAAAAAGGAAGAGAGATGATAAAGAATCTCCTTGGTCTGAAGCTCTCAAACTGTATAAAATGGTAATACATACCCCCCTACCCCCACACTCACCTCCACCTGGGCCCGAAGCCCCACATTTGCCAGGAGTAGGGAGGTAGCTGGACTTTTTAATAAGGGGAAGAGGGGGTACATGAGTGATTTTTTTTTTAAACTTACATTTTTAATAATATTATTTTTTAAAAAACTTGGGAGCTGGCACAGGTGGCTGCAGGGAGGAGCTAGAGCTTTACCCCTCTACTACCAGCCACCCAGGGGAAGGTTTAGGAAAGGGGCACTCAACCAAGCCCCATAACTTTAAGTCCCTAGGGGCTGTGGGATAAACAACCCCAGGCTTGAAGGGGGTGGAATCAGGAGGATGCGGAACCCAGAACCTGGAGTGAAGATGGAGGCAAATGCCCTGGGGGTGGTCAGGACATTTCTGAGAGGCCCAGGGTCCACAGAGGCATCCACATGAGCACCCCTTTCCCCCAAAAAGGCTCTGCAGAGGCCAGGCCCAGCCCAGGGCCACTGGGGGGCAAATCTTGGCACCTGCCCCCAGTGAGTCCAGTTCCTCCCTGAAGTGGGTGGATGGAGGCTACCCATTTTAGATGCTCAGTCTCTTCATTCTGTCTTCTGCTCCCTAGGGCTGCGAGGGGTGGGGCAGGCAGGCAGAGCGCTGGGTGGCCATGGCAAGGCCTTTACTGGGAGGCCTGTGACGTGGGGTTCTCCGATTTGCTTTCTTGGCTGGATGGAGGCTTGCTGTTCCAGGGGCTGTTGGCGCCCAGGGCAGGGGAGTTGTTAAAGCTGTCCTCGTCGTCAATGCCGTTGGCCGCGTCAAACTGGGTGTTCTCCAGCCGGGTGATGAGCCTCTCGTCCTCGTCCCCGAACTCCCCGCCCATCAGGGTGGGCTCCCCCACCACCATCACATCCTGAGAGTGGCGGAGGTCCCCAAACATAATCGGGGCAGGGGCTCGCCCAGCCCAGGGCAGCAGAGAGCCCCAATACCCACCCAGGAAACTCAACACCCCCAACCCCTTCTCACCCAAATTTAAAACCCCAACTCCTCTGACACCCTCAGTCCCTGGAATCCTTCCCACTGAAGGACTGCAGAGCATCACAAACACTAGATTCTAGGAGAAGTCAATCTACTCCCCTCGCTCCCTAGTTCATATCCCCCAAACTTCAGGGCGCTCCTAAACTTCCTGTTTAGGAAGCAGAGAAAAAACACCAAATGGGGAAAGCGTGTGCATGTGCATATGTGTGTATTCTAAATTCGCACATGTTCAAATTCACGTGTCCCTCTGTCAGTGTGTGTGTATCTGATGGTATGTGGGCCTCTAAGCTATCTCTCCTGAACATCCATGTTCTCACAGCTGTCTCTGTCCCTTTATGTCCTACGTTCTGTCTGAGTCTGTGATCACAACCATGGCACGTGACTGACAAGGACTCTCATCAGTGACAGGAGCCAGCCCATGCTGGCAGAGCACACCAGGAAAAACTCTCTTTGCTTCTATGCCTGCTAGTGAGCTCAGGCTGGGACAGGGTCAAAGGTTAGGGGTCAGCAGTAGGGCAGCCCAGAAGAGAGAAGAAAGCCGAGATGCTTACAGGTACCTGGCTGGAGAGGGCGAAGGTGCTGGCTGGGCTCTTCTTCTTGCTGTTGCTGTTGTTGGCGTTGCCACCCCCCGAGCTCATGGTGCTGCCCCCTGACATCTTTCGTTTCCGCCGCTTGCTGGGCTGCTGCCGCGCGGGCTCCGCTGTACCAGGGAAAGGAGATTCAGGAGGGGCAAGACCTCGGGTCCCCTGTGCCCCATTCTGGCCCCTAGGGAGCCTGAGCCTACCCCAATCCCAATCTCACAGACCCAAGAGCAAGGAAGGGGCTTCGTGAGGAGAGAGACCCAGCGCTGGGGAGTGTCACCAGACCCCGGTAAGAGCAGGGGCAGGTGGAAGGCACTCACCGGGGGGGGCTACCATGCGCTGCCACTTCTGGAAAAGGCAGGTCTTGAGGCAGTCACGGGGGCTGAGGCTGTAGGTCTTGTGACGGGACATGAGCTCCTGCATGGGCTCGAGTATCACACACAGCTGAGGGGAGACCAGGAGGTGGCTTGTCAGGGGAGAGCTGACGGAGCTGACACCAAATGGGATGGGGGCAGAAACCGGGTGGTCAAGGACTCACTCGGAGGTAGTTGAGAGTGGAATTGGACAGCCCACACCGGGTGATATTTTTGGAGAGCTGATCCAACATCTGGGGGTCCTGGGCCTAGGTGAGGAGAAAGAACAGAACACTAGCACCTGGGTTGCATCTGCTCACCTGACTTATCACCTGGGCCTCATGACACTCCTGAGAGAGAAGAGGGGCTCTTATGAAACCCATTTTTCAGACGGAGATACTCCAACTCTCTGTCTGAGGTCACGGTCAAGAAATGGCAGACCTTGTGCCACCCACCCTTCCCAGTGCCTGCCCTCAATCCCTGCGGCTTGGGTCCTGCCCACAACTCACATGCATGGCAAGGATGCTGCGGGGGATGAGCTCTCGGTGCTGCCGGATGCTGAAGTGCCACGTCTTTATCCGCATCATGTCGTCAAACATGAACTCTAGGTACAACCGGCCCTCCACACACACCTGGAGACAAACTTGTCACATCTCGGCCCCCTCCCCACGTACCTGAAAGTATACCTGTTCTCCCGTTTGCTCACAACTCTCCCACTGAATACACTTCTGCCATCTGCCCATAAATCTGGGTGCATAACTGACAAAGACCATTCCCTCATACACCTGTCACAAGCCTGGCCCTTACTTACACACACACACACACACACACACACACACGCAGTAGAAATGTTGAACAGACCCTTGTCCTCTTCCCAAGTAGCTGGTGATACACTCATCTGCTATAAACTCATTCACTGGTATACCCCTGCAGCCCAGAAAACCGTCATGTACAAACTCAGTAAATGCTTGATGGATGCTGCAGCATGCCTGCCCTCCCTTCTCGTCTTGCCACTTCCTGTTTTGCCTCCCGGGGGAACAGCTGAGTATATTTTGGGAGAAAGGAGGGGAATCAAACCCAGGTGCTTCAGTGTTCCACATCCAGCTGGGCTGCTGACCTGGGTGAACATGGGTTTGCCGTGCTGGGTCACCATGCTGCCTTGGTCACAGTCGAGGGACACAAAGTTGCTGTGGAATGCCTCCTTGGGATGCTTAAGCACATAGTACAGCTCCGTAGCACCCCCTTCAAAGATGCTGCGGAAGTAGCGTGGGATCAAGGTCCGGCCAATGGCTGTAGAAATGGGACAAACTCAATAGAACAGAAGGACCTCCAAAGGGGTCAGGCAGATGCCATCATCGCCAAAACAGATCCCCGGAGACAAATACCTACTCCCAGTCCTTAGATGGACACAGAAGGTATTACTCTCACAGCAGAACCAGCAGGACCCCCAGAGGCCACTCACTATATCTCTTTGGTCCATCCTCCAGGCAGAAAGTGATGGTTAACATGGCATCATCCTCAAAGAACTCAGTTGTGAAAGCATCCCACCAGAGATTGTCACACTCCTAAGGAGCACAGGGCGGGATGTTTGTGTGTGTGTGTGTGTGTGTGTGTGTGTCAGAAGACACCCCACAGGGGTTCCCAGATGGTCCTCCCCTCCCAGCCCTCTTCCCCTGGCCATACCTCTGTCCAGTTTTGAAGCCGTTTGTTAAGCTCAAATATTCTGTAGTCAGTTTGGTTGCCATATGGTGTGTGCCTCCTGAGGGAAGTGAAGAAGGGAGGTCAGTAGGAAAAGAGCCTCCCCACCCCCCCACTTCTGCCTTTGCCCATATAATGGAAAGCACCTTCCTCCTCACTGGACTCCACTTACCCAATCCCAGGCTCCAGGTATGTAGGCGGGTACATGGGAGTTGGGCTGTGTAAGGGAAGAGGCTATGAGAATGGGGGTGGAAGACAGGAATTATTAGGGAGTGTCACTCCCTCCCCCTTTTCAGGCAGGATCCCATCTGAAGAAGAGATGGGAAGTGGATAAGACTCACCCCACATCCCGATCTAGCATGGTGCCGGGATGGAAGGGAGGGAAGGCGTTGCCGTTCGGGGGCTCCTTCGGTGAGTACAGCTTGAATGACTTTGAGGAACAACCTAGAAGGCAAAGGAAAAAAGGGTCCTGTGAGTCCCAAGGATCTTTCCTGGAAGTCTCCTAGACTGTGTGGACAGGGACTGGTCTTCCAGAGACCCCGGAGTGGGTGGACTAGGGGAGGGGGATGACCCTAAGGAACACCTACCTCTGCTTCTATATCTAGCTTCACTTTTGTTTTATCATGAAACTAGAAGTACTCAGCCCTAATACCCAAGACCCCATTTCTTCATGTGGCTGAACCCTGGATGAGAGAACTGAAGCTGGGAAATGTCAATACCATAGAATAAATGAATATCCAAACACTAGAATCTAATTTTGATAAATCCCCCTTCCATCTGTATCATATTGTTCAATCATCACAAGCACCTCGTGAGGTAGCAGGGTCAACTATAAAATCCCCATTTTACAGATGAGGCAACGGAAAGCTCAAGGGAACTTGCCAAGATGATAGAGCTAGTAACTGGCAGAGCTAGGACTTGAGCCTAGATCTGATTCCCATATCCTGTAGTATTTCCACCCCTCTATTGCCCTCTGGAGACCAGGCTGGGGGAGGGGAAAGGGGGGGTGGAATTTGCCAACTCCCTGCCCCTCCTCCAGCCCCAGGGTCTCAGGAGGGCAGGGGATAGAAAGATAAAGGGGAGTGGGTGCCTGCTGGGTGCCTCCCACCAGATAACCAGTTGGGCCTTCTGCCTCCCCCACCAACGGCCACTCCCTTATCAGCCCAGCCCCCTCCCCCACACCCACACCCACCATGGGTCTAGTATTGTCTCCAAACCAGAAACCCAAAGCCTCAACCTCCTTTCATTTCTGAGACTTGCAGTGGGGAAGGGAGATAGACAGGCTTCCAATGGATTCCACTCTATTTACAAACCTAGGCCTGGGAAGGAACCTAGGTTCCAGGGGGCTCAGTCTAGGAGGCAAGTGCTAACTAGACAGAGGTCTCTGCTTGTGTGTCTCTGTGCATGGGCACACATGTCCCCTATCCACCTTAATGAGCAGCACACTGTTCCTGGAGTACTGTTTCCTGGAAGTATTACATTCATAGTTGGGTATGAACCAGACACCCGTGCAATCTTATCTTCCCCCTCCCAACCAGATAGGAGGGGAAACTGAGGCACAGAAACAAAGGTCCTAGCCCCAGTCATAGGTGCTTCCAGGCATCCCCAAAACTTGATTGCATTTGGAAGGGGGACCATATTGGCTGTATCTAAGCCCCCTCCCCAAATTAGATACAAAATCTATTTTGTTCCTTAGGGGAAAGAAACAAAAGAAGACCCTGTGCCAACATGCATCATTTAATTATCTCTCCAGGGCCCCCTCCTCACAATATGGGCAAAGGAGCGTCCCAGAGGGGCCTACACTACACAGTTCCTGAGGGTGCCAAGACTCAGAGCCTGTGTGTGCCTGTACACACGTGTGCCTCATCCTGCCTAGCAGGCTTCCACCCTCAGCTCGCCCTGACTTGCCTAGCAAGAGCTGGAACCCAGCAGCCCCAGGCAGGATCAGGGTGCCTGCAACAGGCCCTTGCTCCGTACACGATCTCTCACAGGCCACATCCACATGGCCCCAGCACAGCGCACAGCCTTCACATGCCAGTCTGGACTGAATGAGGAGCCTGTATCCTTAGGAAAGAGACAGTCGCCCCACCCCCCCAGCCCCAAATCTCCCCACTCTGTAGACAGGTAGAATAAGGCCACGTAGGTGGCCCCAGCTCCCAAAGCCTACCAAAGGCCAGGTCTGGCCAATGAACCCAAGAGTCTAGATTATGAGACCTGGCCCTTGCCCCCTAACTAGGCCATCCTTTCCCCAAAAGCATCACCGCCCCTGCCCCACAGTTTCAGGGCTACTTGAGAGAAATGTGTCAGCTCAAGACCCTCAGGAGAAGAGAGGCAGCACACTTGGGTTCCTCTCTAATTTTGAAAAAAGTTTCAAGAGCTTCAATTTCTCTCACCAGAGACCTGGCAGACATTGCCTGGGGCTGGGTAACAGTTCTGAAGAGCTAAAGCCCAAAGTTCTAAGGCCTCTATTTACACCTCCAGTGAATGGACACAAACAAACTCAGCATCTCTTCGGAGCCATAGCAACTCCCAGTAGCCCCAGCACAAGGGCTTGGGAGTGAGAAGAGAAGGGGAGGGAACATCACCCAGACCATCTGTCCCTGTTGCTGCCTGTCCCCAGCAGCAGGGGTAGAGGGAGCAAAGTGGGGGTGGGGGTGAAGGGGATGTGTCATCAGCCTTGGAGTGAGACATAGCCCCCACAAACACACACAACCTCTAGCAATCTGGGAGCCCTTAGGAGGAGGAAGATGAGAGGAAGAGCCCAGAACTAGTAAAGTTTTCTCAGGATGGGAGCTGCATCCCGGGGCTGAGGGGGGCACCTCCAGCTGGGCATTTCCATGGTAACCAGCCTGACCTGAGGGCAGGGCCCCTCCCTTTGGGGGCTGACACAGGTCAGCAGGCCTGAGAGCCCTGGCCTCTCTGAGCTGGGGCACCTCTCCCCCAGCTAGCATACCAGGCCAGGGCCAGATCCAGGATCTTCCACCCACCCCCAAAAGGCTTGCAGGGTGCCCAGACTTACCTGGGAGAACTGAGGGGGCCAGGAGAGGTGCGGGGAGCGGCTGGAAGCCCAGAGGGGCCTTGGCAAGGGTGAGGACTGAGGGGACCAACTTCAGCCGCTCATGTCCCGAGTGGGACAGGCAGGCCTGGCTGGGAGCTCCACTCCACGGGCCGCACAAAGACTCGCACGCACAGCCTCGGCCAGCCCCGCAGCGGCCACAGCCCCGGGGGAAAGTTACAATGGCCACTGGGCCAGGGGCTGGGGGCCAGGGGACCGGCCTGGGGGGCGGGGGGCCGCGGGGAGTCCGGAGCCTTCTTTGTTTGCAAGGTTTCCCTCAACAATGGCTGCTCCGCTCTTTCCTCTCCTCCTCCTCCTCCTCCTCGGCTCTCCCCGCCGCCGCCTCTCGCTGCCTCTGCCTCCAAGCAGCCCGCCCGCCCTCCCCAGGCCAGTAGGCCCCTCCGCGGGAGCACCAGGAGAGGCAGGGCCCGGCACTCACACTCACTCACACTTGCACACGCACAGACACACGCAGCGCCCGCCGGCTCCCTTCCTTTTCTCCCTTTCTATCCCTCCCTCCGCTCGCTCTCCGATCTCCGAGCCTCTCTCAGAATGAGGCCCCAGGGCGGGCGGAGGGTGGAGCTGCCCCCACCGGCCCCGCCCCCTCCCTGCGAGGAAAGAGGAAGAGGGAGAGAGGGAGAGAGGGAGGGAGGGAGAGACGGAGGCAGGCAGGGAGGACTGCTGAGAAAAACAAAAGAGAGACAGAGACCGAGAGAGGAGAGAGGGAGAGATGGAGACAGAACAGATTGGACCTGGAGAGACCTGGATGGAGGGGAGGTGTGTGGGGCCAGGAACTGAAATGCCCCCAGCCCCCAGCCTGATGCTCTGGGGTGAGCAGGCCAGCCAGAGCCACTGGCAGGGATGCAGAAGGGTGCTCTCCTCTCTGGAGACTCCCAGCATCTTCTAACTGCCTCCCCAACATCCCCCAAATCTCTCTTCCTCTCCACTGTGATCTCTCAGGTTGGAAGGCTGGCGGGAGCTGCCACCCTGGGCTTCGGCCCCTGGTGAAATCCCAGAGCAGCTGGGGGGAGCCTCCAGGGGGTTATTTTTGACAGAGACACACACTCTGCTTCAGCAGGTAAACAGTGATTGGAGGGAGGGGGACACTCCAGGCTCCCTGTCCCCAACCCAGCTAAGTTCCTAACTCCCTTCCCTAACCCCCACCACCAGAGTCTCGTGGATGCAAGGGAAAGAGGCCCTGTCACAGCTAGGGAAAGCCAATTTGCCCATCCAAGGGTCCCCAGAAAGGACCTAGTCTGCTGCTGAATCCTCCCCCATCCCAGGGAAAAACTGGTATACGGTTACTGAAGTAGGGCCTGTTCTCCAATGCAAGGGGGAAATCCCAAGAGAGTAGGCGTTTCCAAAACTTGGGTAGTGGGCCGCCTGGGTGGCTCAGTTGTTAAGCATCTGCCTTCGGCTCAGGTCATGATCCCAGGCTCAGGTCATGATCCCAGCATCCTGGGATCGAGCCCCGAATTGGGCTCCCTGCTCAGCAGGAAGCCTGCTTCTCCCTCTCCCATTCCCCCTTCTTGTGTTCCCTCTCTTGCTGTGTCTCCCTCTGTCAAATAAATAAATAAAATCTTTTTAAATAAATAAATAAATAAATAAAACTTGGGTGGTGGTCCAGGCCCTACTACCTGGACAGATAGGAAAAAGGAGAAACACACACACACACACACACAGGGGTGCAGCCATACAGACCTCCGACTGCTTTGCAATTTGAGTCTCTGCTCCTTATTCCCTGCCCTGCCCCCCCCAACCACATTCACACAGCCCCACGGCAAGATTTCTCATGACAAACATACTGGTTGACTGTGCAATAATACTGCACCTGGCTCCGTGAACATCCTCCACACATAAATAACACATCTTACTTTCACATAAATCAGAACCTGATACACACAAGCTGCGACATACCTCAAATGCTAAATAAACCCAAACCCAAGACAAACACACACAGTCTACGGCAGCTCGGACTTCCGTACACACTGGGACCTGTGACACATGCCCTTTGACCCCAATACATACACCCAAACTGCATTATGGCCCCAGAACCTGTGACAGACTATTACATACACACCCTGACCTTTTGTTACCAGGGACTTACTCCATAAACCACCCTCCTGAAACCTGCATACCATTCTCCATCATGGTCTGACCATATGATATGCTCCAGCTTTCACAAACGTATTGAAATCTGTGACATTCAGCCAGACCCTGCAACATACTGCCTACCACCAGGAATTGAAATATTCCATTGACTCCCAAATTAGCAGCCCAACTCTGAGATGGCCACACTTCTCCCCTACTGACAGGACAATTCCTGTCATTTGTTTCATGCCTTTAAACTTTCCAAAGTGCATTCATAGGCAGTACCTCAAGAGATCCTTACTGACTACAGGGCCAAATATGATGCTAATTTGAACAGATTACAGTGAGACAGGAGGGCCTGAACTGGAACCCTGGACTTCTAACCCCACTCATACAAGCCCAGCCCTGGGGCACTGCAGCCATTCCTATTCCCTTCCCCCTCCAAGGAATGGCCACTCCAGGCCCCAAATGACTGTCTACATAAGGAAGAGGGATGGGTGTGTGCTCTGGCGTCTGCCCCCAGTTTAGAGCTCAGAACCCGCACCCAGTTTGTCTCCTCAAATTTTGGAAAGAAAGGCTCCTAAATACCAAGATGTATCAGGACTCTGGCCCATCACTCAAAAAGGGGCCCTGCTCCTCATTCCCGTTCTCTAGCAAGTCTGCTCCTCTCTCAGTTCTAACTTAATTCCCCCACTTGCACAGAAGCAGAAGAGGTTCAGCTAAAGAAAGCAAGTCGGAGTTAGAAGGCCCTAAAATTGGGGGGGGCCAGTGGGGAGAAAGCAGGGAGCAGCAAAGAATGACAAAGGTGATGAAGGAGAGAAGAGGAAGAGTACCCATCCTGGAGGTGCTACTCTGAAGGGCAGCAGCCTGTCCCAACCCACAGGATAAGGTACCAGCACTGCCCCCTGCCCGGGCCCCTGGGGCTCCCTGACCCAGGCCTCCAGTGTGCCTGCCCCCCTTCCTTTGTCTGTGCCCGGCCTCCCGTTGGCCTGGCGCTCTGCCATCCTCCTCTCCTGGCTCCCAGCCGCCACCACTGCTGCCTCCTCCCCTCCCCCTACTCCTCCCTGCCTTAACCCTTCTGAGCCACATGCTGCCCCAGACAGGCCCTGGCTCCCTCAGCAACCTGCCCTGCCCCAGTGATGCCCCTTAGCAGAGGTTCTCCCTGCTCCTGACCAAAGCTTCAGAAGCTACTACCTACCCCAGAAGCACTATGGGAGCTGGGGGGGAGGGGTAGGGGTGTGTATGTGTGTATCTTGTGGTGTTTCCTTCCGCGTTTGCATGTGTGTGGGTCTGCGTGTGCTCTGGCTTCCCTCAGTCACATGTGTGGGGCATGTGCTGTCTCTGCTGGGCTGGGGGAGGAGGAGGAGCCGGGAGACAGCAGAGCACAAAGGAGAGACTCAGACAGGCAGGCAGGCAGCAGGCAGGCGGCCTGCCAGGGCGCCTCGGCCCCCACCCCAGGCCTGCTCAAGTTGGGGGGGTGGGTCTTTGGGCCTGGACTGTACACGCTGCCATGATGCCCTTGTATTCAACCATGTGCTCCCACCCATCCATACAAGCCTGGTCCCCTCCCTTATTCCAACTCCTAACTCCCACCCCCTGGCCACTCTCAGGCCTTTCCCCATTTGGTTCTCCTTGAAGTCTAACCTCCATCCACTCTCTGTGGCATCAATCCATGACTTCTTCACATTCAGGGAAAAAAAACTCCCCACTCTTAGCCATCGTTTGCCCCCCTTTCCTCCAGCCAGGCCACCCAGACACACAAAAGGAACATGTCTTTTGGGGCACTGACTGAAGCTGTCCCCCCTCACACACCCCTGTGCATGGGTCCTCTTCCTGTCCCCATGCTGCTCCCAGGGAAACTGAGGGGGAATCTTTATCCTTTCTCCTACTGGACCCAGCACCCTGCCTCAACTTCAGGACCAACCTCTCATCTACCTCCAGCCTGACAACCCTTCCATACCTACCTCCTACCCACTATTTGTAGTAACTAAGAATTAAAATTTAAGACCCAGCCCTCTAGCTTGTTCAGAACCTTAGTTTCTGCTAAGTTCATGTGTGGTGATGGAGGATGAAGGCCATGGGGAGGACTCACAGTGTGGATGGATCTGAATGGGTACCCAGCACAGGGCAATTATAAAGAAAATACACATATAAACATGCACACCAAGCTGGTAGGAGGAGGAATGATGGGGCCAGGCAGGATTCCAGCTTGGCGAGCTCTTCCCTCTCCTCCTCTCCCCCACCCTCTGCAGCAGGAGCCAGGGGTTCCCACACCCGGATATTCCAGGATCCTCAGGCTCTCTCTACTAGTCCTCCCTCAAGGGCCCCATGCCCCTTTAACGTCAGCCTCACCAGGCACTTTAAATGTGTGCCCAGCCCAGCCTGGCCTGTCACATGATTTTCAAGGAAGCTTCCGCACTGGCAGCTCCCCTTGGGGATTGTGTGTATATGTGTGTGTTGTTTGTGTATAGTGGGGGTTCAGTTGTGAAGTATGGGGCTCCCAGAGAACAGGGCATGTGCAGAAGCAAAGGATCCAAACCAGACTAGATTCTGGGACACCTGACTTTCAGAAGAAAGCTAACTCCAGCCTGGGACAAGATGAGGTCCTGCACATAATTCAAGAACCCAGAGTCCTGAGAATGAGGATATAGACAAGTGTTCTGAGGCCCTCTGAAAACTAAGTCTCCAGTCACATAGCCTCCTGGCAGTGAGGTAGAGCCCTCCCCCTCTCCAGGAAAGAACTCAAACCCAGGCTGTCACTAGCAAGAGCTGATAAGTGTTTTGGGGAGACAGGGATCTGGGCCTGAGTCCTCTCCCAAGTTCTCACTCTGGGGTCAAGTATTGCTCCCCTGAACTCGACTCCCACAAATCACTCTATTTCCTAACTTGCTTGGAGCTGCCACATTCCCCCTCCCACCAGGGTGGAGATGCCAGACCCTGAGGGCCCAATTATCTGCCCCCCCCTTCCCCAGAGTACCTCCTGTCCCTCAGGAGGGCTAACCTTCCCTGGCAACAGGCAGGAAAATTTGGAGGAGGGGGACAAGATGGGCCCCAATCAATCCCTCCCCCCAAACACAGTCCTCAGAAACAGCCTGGAGGGGGGTATCACAGGAAAAGTAAGAGGGGAAAAGGCAGCAGGGAAGGGGGGGCAACCCGAACCAGCCAATCACAACTCTATGATGACCTGGGGGGGGGTCAAAAGTCCAGACTCACTTCTGATTGGCTAACACACTGGAATTCTGGGAATTTCGGCCCCCCAAACCTCTCCTCAATTAGCCTCCCCCACCAAAACACACACACACAGACACACAGACACACACACACCACAGACACTTAAGACTACCCCTAGCACCCCCTCCCATGCCTCTGGGCTGCTGCGCATTTGCATGTGAGGAGAGCCCTCCCCCGGACTAAGGCCCCGCATACCCCTCACAGCCCCCGACCTCCGCCATGCCATCGACGCCCCCCACACAAGTTCTCGCCAAACAAGGGGTGAGGGATCTGCCGGGAGGGCTTGGGAGGGAGGGGCCGGGCGGCCGCGCGCCCCACTCACCAGGACAGGCACAGCCCACTGACATCTTCACATCGCCCGCCGCTGGGGGCCCAGCCGAGTCACGGTGCCCGCCCGGCGCGGGGACAGGCCAGGCATGAGCCGCCGCCGCCGCCCGCGGTCCCGCTGCCCTCGCCGCCGGCCCGGCCCGGCCTCGGCCCGGTGCTGGCGGCCCCTGGCTGCAGCGAGGGGCCTGTCAGGCGCGGAGCAGACAGGAAGGAAGCCAGGCAGGAAGGCGAGCTGCCTCTGCGTGTGTGCGCGCGGGTGTGCGTCTCCGGAGTGTGTGTCCGTGTGTGCGCGTGTGCGTGTGCGTGTCTGTGCGCTCCCGCCGCCCTCCCCGCCGCCAACGCCGCCACCGCTCGCCCCCTCTCCCTCCCGCGTCCGCTCGCGCTCTCGCTGTCGTAGGCGCCCGCTCTCCAGCCCCAGCCGGGCTGGGCCGGGCTTTATTAATATGCTAATTGCCTGCTAGTGGGAGGGGAGAGCCGTGTCAAAGTGACCCGGGCGAGCGCGGAGCGAGCGACGACGTGCGTGCGCCGCGCGGCGGGCGGGCGGCGAGGGGCCGCGAGCGTTCAGGGAACGGCATGCATGTGACGCAGCTTTTAAAAAAGGAGACGGAGGCAAAGACCCCAGAGGGGAAGGGCGGGGGAGGAATAAGAGGCGAAGCCTCACACTCGGTGTCCGTCCTCGGGGCGCCGCCGAGTTGGGAGCGTAGCTGAGCCGGAGCGGGAGCCGGGACTGGGGGAGGCGGAGCCAGGGTGGGCCGTGAGGTGTAGCTCTTTTCTCCACCTCGGCCGCGCTCTGGGAGGGAAAAGGGACTGCCGACCCCCGCCCGTACTCTCTGAGACCCCAGTCTTACTCTGGAAGGCCTTTAAATCCCATCCTCCCACCCCCCACCCCAACCTGGGCGGGGAAAGCACTATCCTAATTCCTGTTGCAGCCCAACTCACCTCCTCCCTAAATTAACCACCCCTCCCTTGCCTGCTAAACCAGTTAGGACTAGAGCCAAAAGGGTTAATTAAGTGGTGTCCCCGCCCTCCCCCGCCTAAGGGCTGAGATCCTGGGTTTTGCTGGGGGGAGGGGGCGGTGGAATGACCGCCAGGTTGGACTGGGGAGGGGGTAATCCGCAGGCCATCCTTCCCCCTTGCGGGCTCTGACTAATCAGTCAAGACACTCTCCTCCCTTCCCCCTTTCTCCATCCAGTCTCGGCCTCCCCCCACTCCCCCCTCGCCTGCAAGCTGCTCTCCTTTGAGGGCCTCGAGACTGGGGAAGAACAGGAAGCAGACCCCTCCAGTGCCCCCTACCCGTAGGGGCTGAGGCGTTGGTGGGGAGTGGGAGGGAAGAAAGTCTGCGTGGTCGGTGTAAGGAACACTCCTTCCCCAGGGAGGAGCCTCCCAACCTTCGGGCACTCCTCAAGGACTCCCCAGCCCAGCCCTAGGAAGGGGGGGGCTCCATCTCCATCCCTTCCCAAAAGCCCAGCCTTAGCTGCCTCATAAACAGGAAATACCTATTAGCAGGGAAGAGGGAGGGGAAGGGAGCTGTCTGGAAGAGAGAGCTGGCCCTCTCCCTTCTGGGGGGTCCCCAGCTGCCAGCTTAAGCTTTAAGGTGGGCTCCAGGAGTAGACACTGGGACCTGGGCTGGTGTCCCCTCTCTAGGGCGTCTGGCCCAGACTGGGTAGGGGATCCTCCCTTTTGTTACTTGGGAGAGGGGGCGCTTGATTGCCCCCACTCCTGCCCAGAGTCTGCACAGCTGGCTTGACTGGCTGGGGGAGGGTTGCAGATGTTGAAGTTCAAGTGTTTATGAGACCCCCTTCTCTCCACCTTTGTTTTTGCTGAGGGAGCATGAAATGATGGGGAGATGCATAGTCGGGATTGAAAAGAGGGCCTGCCTAGAGAGGCGAACCCCCTCCATATGCTAAGGAGAGGATGGGGGAGGGGAGCTGTGGTTAACTCCGGCATTCCCATCCACCTTGTGGATTCCCCCATCCCAGGGGTGGGAGGAGAGGGGGGAAGCTGCAGAGAGACGTGACTGAAGCCATCCGTACTTAACGCAGGTATTTCTTTGGCAGCATCCCCTGGCTGTATCTATCGCCTCCTCACATTCCCCCAGGCAGAGTTCAGCACTAGAGGGAGTAAGGAGAATCTAAAGCAACAGAACCCACGCCTGGAATTTGGGATACCTGGGTTTGAATTCCAGCTTTGCCCCTCATTAGAGCAAATGACTTGAGACAATTGACTTTCCTACTCTGAGCTCTGGCTTTACCCTCTGTAATTGGTACCTGCAGCTTGGTGAGAATCAGTAGACAAGGTATGCCCAGTCACCTAGCCTGATGCATGCCATGTAGTCAGTTCTCAATATACTTTAGCCCTTTTCTGCTTTCTGTGAGGTTATCTGTTATTTCTAGAGTGTCAGGAGTGGGCTGGATTGACTGGAGGACTAGAGATAGTGTGGAGGAGAGGGACTGCCTGCTTTGAACCCTTTCTCCATTGTCCATGAGGTTGCCTTCCCCCAATCCTGTGACCACTTAACCCTGAGGCCACTCATTCCAAACAACTAGCTGGGCCAGATTCCATGGTGATCACCAATCACCTGGGTGGACAAAGGGGCTTGCAACCCACCCAAAAGGAACTTGCCTCCTCTGAATCTGAAGTTCCCTTCTAGATTACACATATGGAAGTTGGAAGTCAAGGAAGAAGCAAAAATGTGTCGAGGATACAGTGTGTACCAGGCACTGTGCTAGGTGTTTCATACCTGAGATCTCACTTTTCATAACGACCTTAGGAGGAAGATATTATTACCTCCATTGAACAAGCAAGAAAAGTGATATCCAGAGAGATTAATAAATTTGAACTT